>NC_092869.1:29060234-29087485 GCF_032062135.1 Pyxicephalus adspersus | reverse complement strand
TATCACAATCTTCTATACTCAGCTTTACAACATTGTAAAACAATACTACAATATTAGGGCCGGAAATTAATATAGGGGGCCGGAAGTTTAATATGGAGGGCCGGAAGTTTAATATAGAGGGCCGGAAATTAATATGGGGGCCGGAAGTTTAATATAGAGGGCCGGAAATTATTATGGGGGCCGGAAGTTTACTATGGGGGGCCTGAATTTAATATGGAGGGCCGGAAGTTTAATATAGAGGGCCGGAATTTAATATGGGGGGCCGGAGTTTAATATGGAGGGCCTGAAGTTTAATATAGAGGGCCGGAAATTAATATAGGGGGCCGGAAGTTTAATATGGAGGGCCGGAATTAAATATAAAAGGCCCGAATTTAATATGGGGGCCGGAATTTAATATGGAAGGCCGGGAGTTTAATATGGAGGGCCGGAATTTAATATAGAGGGCCGAAAATTAATATGGGGGGCCAGAATTTAATATAGGGGGCCGAAATTTTAATATGGAGGGCCGGAAGTTTAATATAGAGGGCCGGAAGTTTAATATAGAGGGCCGGAATTTAATATGGAGGTGGGGGGCTGAGTGTGTAATATGGGGGGTCGAAAGTGTATAACGGGGGCCAGAAGATTAATATGGGGGACCAGGGTGTATGATGGGGGGCCTGGTGTGTAATATGGTGGGCGTCGGGTTTGTAATATGGGGAGCTGGGTGTGTAATGTAATCTCAGGGGAGGGGACACACGTGAAGCACTGCAGACCTGAGCATTAGAGTGCAGAGAGTGGAGGCGCAGCACATCGTATAACACAGGGCTCACCCACCTGCTCCGCTGACGTCTCGGTAGGTAAGGAGTCATCCTGCAGCCGCTCCTCGCCATGTTTCTCTCTCGTACACCAAAACGCTTCCCCGGACTCCGCCATGTCTTTCTGCACGCCAACCAGTGCCGATCTGTCAGCTACGGAGGCTCGGCAGGGATAAACACCTCAAACTGCAAACTCACAGGCCCCGCCCACCTGTCACCGGCCTATTACAGAGAACTCTCTACATGGGATGGGACCGAGCAACCTCAGGACTGTGCCGGGTGGGGGGCACACACATACATGACTGTGCTAGGGAGTGCCACACACATACAGGGCTGTGCCAGGGGGCCACACACATGCAGGACTGTGCCAGGGAGTCCCACACACATACAGAAGAACTTTTTGGGAAACATAACTTTTTGGTGTTTTTTCCCACAGATGAATTGGAGAATGTGTCTGGCACAGAGAGGATCGTTTTCCTTTAAGACAACTTAGAGGAAATGAAAAAATATTATGTCTCAACAGTCCGAAGTGGCTGCAAAAAATCCAGGAAATTTGTGAAGAGGTTTTCAGTGAACTATATTATCCCTTTGAAAATATATTTTGTCTTTTTCTATGACATTTCAGATTTTTTATTTTGTTACAAAAAGGCAAAAGGAAAATATATGACAACACCAACGATTTTAAACAAAATTTCTGAAGCTGAACTTTTTTTGTGTTGTAAAATAAAGTATTGTCTTGCAGCATAATAAATATTTTTATTCAGACATTGGATGTTGTACTTTTATGTATCTTTTAAAATGAAAGGAAAAAATAAGAGAAAGGTCTGGTTTAGTGATTCTTTCCAATACAAATGTACCTCTTATAACAGTAAAATAAGTAAATAAGATTTGACAAAATGTATTCTAAGGAATTTCTAAACTTCAGTGTAAAATCATAACATACAGTAGTACCAGACTACAAAGGGGAAATACAGAGGTGTAAATTCAGATGTAGTTTCTGAGTAATAATCTAACAGCATCTCAGCCACTCTAATAAACCCCCCATAGAAATTGAAATTTAAACTATATGAATTTGGTACATATAACATGGGGGATACACGTGACTGACACATTTGGTTTAATATTCACTATTAGATCTCTGGTGTCTTCAGGTACTTGGGGAGGGTTCAGAACTAAAAAAAAGTAATTTAAAAAATGTTTCACATTAAAAAATCAGTTAAACTTTGTGCTATGGCTTTTCTCAGCCACCCTGATAGGGACTGTACTGAGAGGCTGTAATTGCAGATCTCCTTATAAGAATGCTTGCTGCCCACCTGTCATTCTATTCCTGTGACTTCAGTATCTTCTGAGTAGCTCACATAGGTCCAGCATACAGCCAGGAGCATGGGATTCCTTTTCCTGCATGTCTTTCCCATGTCAGAGTGCTGGCATTATTATCAAGTTAAGTTTAATCAATAAACAGCCAGGCAACTAATATATTTTAGATTGGGAGGCCAGCAATGGCAGCCTGTGTATCTCTGCTACATTAGGACTCCTTTAAGTTGAAAAGAATACAAATATTGTGATTTAGTAATCTGCTCTCATGTTGTGGTTGTTTTACATACAGCCAATGAGGCTTCTTGTGTGGTTTTATATTTTATATCACAAAGTAGAATACAACATTCTGGAAGTGATTTGAACTTATATACCAGAAAAACAGGGAACATTAATATAGAATTTACCTGTATTATAAAGTGATTTCAGATTTAAAACTGCAATCTCTTGATAGGGCATCTTTACCCTTACTAGTAAAATAAAGTTTCCAACCCCTGACCCTTACAAAAAAGCAATTAATAACATTAAGAATCCCTTTTACCTATATAGTTACCATGTTACCCCTGCAACCCTGACAATCATGGGGGAAAGAGAGAGTTTGGGGCCACAGTAGCCCCAGGCATCCATCTCCATCACAGACACTACTTGCCCCTACCCCCTGCTGGGCACATTCACACCTATTCTGTGGCCCCGCCCCTTGCACCCAGCCATTGGGAATCTCACAGTATAAAGAGTGACATTACAATGCAGGTGGACAGTGTGGCCCAGGAATCACAAGAAGATCTTTGTCAGAGGAGTCTGCAATAAACTTTGACACAAACAGAACTTCCAGCAATTGCAATATGGCAGTACAAGAAGAAGCAGAGCTAAGAGACAAAGGTATGTCCTATTCATTTTATATTATTTATCAAACACTCGCAACACAAGTCAAACAATCATTTTACACTTTTCAAGCATTCAGTATTGTACAACATTGGCTTTTGTAAAAGTGGAAGAAAACCTGTCTGTGGCATGGGAGATCTCTCTGTAATGTACAAGTATGGAAACAGGTTTATATTGAAGACTTCATCACTGACTGCTAGCAGATAGGTAAAGGAGTTATTTGTCTGCAGAGATATACAAAGTCTCTTCTAGCCAAATAAAACTTTCATTGTAGTTTAGTAATAACTTGCAGGTAAATGTATACACTGTATAAGGTGTGTCTGTGACAAACTGCTCACTAATGAAGATTCTGCTTTATAAATGGAGCTTATCATTACATCATAGCTCCCAATCGTACCATTTTCCCCGGGATATTCCCGGTTTCTGGGAGATGTCCCTGTGTCTCAGTGATATAAAATGACCAGGACTTATAAATTATTGTAGTAATATCACAGACTTCCACTAGATTTTGCCAACAAATGTTACCTAGAATATTGCATTATGTGACAAGGTTATGTATATTAGGTGTGTGAATATGGGGATTCACTGCAATGTTATATTTTTTGGTTGTGTTCACTAAATGAAAAGAAAAAAAAAATGAATTAATCTGCTTTAGTAAACCTTTCTTTAGAATCCCATTCCTAAAGAGGGAATGTTGTCGGCTAATATAGAATTGTGACCTACAATTATCAGATGGCCCTTGTTGGTGCAATTTATTATAATAGAATCCCCCAAACTACACTATGGTGTTTCCACTTTAGTAAACTGTGTCAATTATGCTTTAACCCTGACCGCACCCAAATATTATTATTATTATTTTTATTATTATTAATAAACAGGATTATTTAGCAGCAACATATTACACAGCACTGTACATTAAATTGGGGTTGCAAATGACAGACGAATACAAACAGTGACATGAGAGGGGAGGACACTGCCCCGAAGAGCTTACAATCTAGGCCCATGTTTCCTTTTGGCACTTTCCAAATTTGGGAAGTATTTTCCATGTAGTACATGACCACAGAGAAAATATTTTATAAGGGGTAATGTTTTTGTTTATTTATTTTTAGGCTGTAAACGAAAAAGTGAGAATGACCTTGGAACACCAGCAATGAAACAGAGGAGAACATCAAGGAGAATTAGTGAAAAGAAAATGAGAAAGAATGGAATGGGTAAGCAGTTTTTTTTTAATAAGTCTGAAGTTTTGTGTTATTATTATTAATAAAATTATTATTATTATTATTATTATTAATAATAATAATAATAATAATAAAAAACAGTTTTTTTATAGCGCCAACATATTACGCAGTGCTGTACAAAAAAATAGGGGTAGCAATTGACAGACAGTGACACAGGAGGAGGAGAGGACCCTGTCCTGAAGAGCTTACAAAACATGTGTGCAAACCAAAAAAACTAAATCAGTTAAAACTTTTCTAGTATTTCCTTGTAACTGTGTAAAAGTAAATATGCTGCTTAAGCTGCGTACACACGTCAGATTTTTCTCGCCCGATAATCAGCATCGGCCAGATATCGGGCGAGAATCTGGCGTGTGTACAGTCGGCGTCGTTCATCGTCCGTGGATCAGTCCTGGCGGATCCACGAACGATGAACAACGAGCGATCCTAATGCACGGGAAGGGGGAGAGTGCGCAGCAGGGTGCCGCTCCGTCGTTCTCCCCTCTCCATAGAGCAGAACAGTGCTGTATGTACAGCACCTTTCATGCATCGTGTACTCCTTTGTGGTTGGAAAGGATTGTGAAAGATCCTTCCTGAAAAATTGCACGTGTGTACGCAGCTTTAGAAAACCGAACCCCAATCCCACTGCCACCTGATGATGTATCACATTCTGAACAATAGCTACACACATGTCCGTTTTGTTGTTATTTACCGTGCTTAGGATGGTAAATATTCTGAATCCTTGACAATATTATAGTTTTTCCACAATGAAATTGTATTTGTTATGCTATGCAGTGAATATAATTTGCTGCCAATGTTTCTATAATAACTTATCAGTAGATAATAAAGAGTTTTGATGTTTCAGGACAAAGCAGTGACAGCGAGGACCTTTCCGTTCTGGAGGGCACCAGTAAATGTACTGAAATTAAACACACCGATATTCCCAATCCTCAGAAGATGACGATGTCGCCAGCTACAATCACATCATCTCATAAAAAAGACAATGGAGATGAAGATCATGGAGAAAAAAAACAAGATTCAGCCCCGAAGACATACAAATGGACACTTCAACCCCGTAAGTCATCAACTGAATACAAAAAATGTATTAAAATGCCAACTACACACAAATGAAACTGTTGTATATTTTGTGTTGTGGTCTTTAAATTAGCACAATCAGAGATATCAGAGAACCACAGACTATAATGGACCACTAATCTGATGACATGGAGAAGTAACATAACTTTTTGTTGTTTTTCCCCACAGATGAATTGGAGAATTTGTCTGGCTCAGAGAGGATCACCGTCCTCCAAGACAAATTAGAGGAAATCAGAAAATACTATATGTCTCTAAAGTCTGAAGTGGCCGTAATAGATAAACGTAGGTAACAGTTGAAAAAGAAGAAAAAAAATAAAGGTGAGTTTGTCATGTTATTTCATCTGTTGTGGTAAATATTTTCATACAACATCACACATCTGTCTTACTTTTGTGTTACATGTGTCATTGGAGAGCACAGACCATGTTCCTCTACCACCCCCATTTTCTGCTCATTTCCTCTGATAGCATTGTTTTCTGTATAAACCTAATGTGTGAAGGAACCCAACTTGCAGAATTTTTATATTGCTTATATTTCCTGTGCTTGTTAGTAATACTGTTCAGACGAGATAAATTCATGTTTTTATTCTCTGCATTGTGCATACTCTATGCCACATCCCTATGAATGCTGTGCTCTGTAATGTAAAACTGAAGGTGTTTTGTTTTTTTATTTGTAATGTAAGCATTGTGAACTGTCAGGAACTGACTTCCACTGCCATGGACACTTTACCCCTCTCCCTTTATCCAACCACACAAAGCACTCATCTGGCCTGACATTGCCAAGAAGTTTTATTTCCACAAATTTTCTGCTGGATTGCATTATTTTCTTTTATTTTACTTTATATTTATTTTTATGCAATGAATGTATAAAAAAAAGTTCATAAAATAATGACCTTGCTGTTTAAAAAATAATTTATATCAGCGGCCACACTTTTATTTTTTTTGAAGAGCTGCTGTAATGTCAAAGTGCTTGTTTTTTTTGGAAGTACTTGCACTTAAATTTTAAAATTGAATGTAGTGAACAAAAAAAAACACTTCCCATTTTTTACATGAATTTAAAGCAAAAAATAATGAAACTTTTTTAAATGTTTACATTTGCATTGTGAATAGGTTTTCAGTGAATTATAATATCCCTTCGCAAATATATTTTGTATTTCCTATGTTATTTCAGAGTTTGTTTTTTGTTACTAAAATGACAAAAAGAAAAAATATGACAACAGCAAAGTTATTTAACAAGATTTCTAAATTTGAATATTTGATATGATTTTGTTTTGTAAAATAATGTATTATCTTGCATCTTGTTTTTTTTACAAATACAAATGTATTTTTATTCAGACATTGTATATTGTAATTTTATGTAATTTTTAAATTATCAATAAAAAATTAAGAAATAGAAGAGAGTGGTCTGGTTTAGTTCCTATTCCCAATACACAATATTTACAGTAAGGATCAGCACATTCATTTGAATTAAATCCATTTTTTAAAATAAAATAGAAATGGACAAAACACACAATTTGAGTCACAACGGTCTTTGTGAAATCTGATGTGACAAGGCCATTGAGGTCAAACATTTATATTTTGTACATTTGAATTGTGATTTTTGGTCCAAGCTTTCCTGGTCCTTGGTTGCCCATCACTTCTTTCCCTGGTAGGTCTCCCTGAGTGCAGAGGCTTATCTGTCACTGCAAAGTTATTTTTATAATTTGTCACCTAACTAAAAATGCTTCCTGAGGTTTAGCCATTGTAATAAATTTTGACCTGAGATCAGTGATCAGAAACAACTCTGGTAATTGTTCACAAGAGCTAAGTCTGCACTGAATACCAGCAATGAGTTGTATCTACTGAGGAATAATTTGTAGGTGTGCAATATAGGGATTTGCTGCAATGTTACATTTTTTAGATGTACAATAAAGTTAAGGGAAAATAATAAATTTAGTTTTAGTAATCTTTTCCTTAGGATCCCATTCCTAAAAAGGTAATTTTTTGTCTAATATTCGGTTTCTGGGAGTTCAGTAAAATGACCAGGGTGCATGAGTTATTAGTTTCATCCTGGGTGTAATTATGCAGGCTGTCACGAGATGGCGCCACGAGATGCTAGTTCTCAATAGACCATGCAGAGCTCAGCTTACATTTGTGATTTACAATGATCAGATGGCCCTTGTTGGTCCAATTACCTATAAAATAACCAACAACAGAACACAAGTTGATTGATGGTTTACCAAAGATGCAATGTTTTTATATTTAGTGTATTCTGTGTTATTACATGTTATTGCAATATCATAAATGAAGGTATGGTGCTTCCACTGTAGTAAATGGTGTCTATCGTGCTTTAACCCTGACCATGACCATTGAAACCATTTTTAAAAATTTTTGGTGTTTTTCCCCACGGATGAGTTGGAGAATGTGTCTGGCACAGAGGGGATCACAGTCTTCCGAGACAAATTAGAGGAAAATCAGAAAATACTATATGTCTCTACAGTCTGAAGTGGCCACAATAGATCCAGGAAAATTGTGAATAGGTTTTCAGTGAACTATATTATCCCTTTTAAAATATATTGTGTCTTTCTCTATTTCATTTCAGGGTTTTTATTTTGTTACGAAAAAAGACTAAAGTACATGACTGTGTAAAATAAGCAGATTTTTGTTTTGTGTAAAACAAAGTATTGAACTTGTAAAAATGTGTATTCAGATGGATGTTGTATTTTTATGTACTTGTTTTTTAATTAATCAAAATAAAAAAAAATAAAAAAAATAGACAGGGGTCTGGCTTAGTTCTCTTTTCTAATACAAATGTAGATCTTATCACAATCTTCTGTACTCAGCTCTACAATATTTGATACGTTAGAAGCTGGAGGCTTCTAGGGGCATAGTTCAGTGTTTAATTTATTTCAAAGTAGGCCTACACACTTGTTGTAACAGGTAAAATTAAAAAAATATTAAAACTTTTAAAAGTTTATAAACTGTGTTATGTTTTGCGGCTCCGGACAATTTTTCTTTAGTGGAAGAGGAGGCAAAATGGCTCTTTTGATAGTAAAGGTTGCTGACCCCTGCTATAGACAATTTGTAAGGAGGAAAGGGGGTACAAAGTATGCCAGCATGAGACACAGGGGTGGGAAGGAGAAAACCTATTTGCACTAAGGGAATAATGTATTCTAAGGAATTTCTAAACTTCAGTGTAAAATCATAACATACAGTAGTACCGGACTACAAAGAGGAAATGGAGAGGTGTAAATTGGGATATAGTTTCTGAGTAATGATCTAACAGCATCTCAGCCACTCTTGGGGGATGGGGAACCTATTAAAACCCCCCATAGAAATTGAGATTGAAACTATATGAATGTAGTAAATATCACATGGGGGAAACATGGGACTGACACATTTGATTGAATAATCACTCTTAGATCTCTGGTGTCTTCATGTGCTTGGGGGAGGTGCAGAACTAAAAAAAATAGGTAATTAAAAAAAAAGTTTTTGCACATTAAAAAAGCAGTAGTTTGTGGTAGGACTTTTCTCTGCTGAGAGGCTGTAATTGCAGATCTCCTTATAAGAATGCTTGCTGCCCACCTGTCATTCTATTCCTGTGACTTCAGTATCTTCTGAGTGGCTCACATAGGTCCAGCATACAGCCAGGAGCATTGGATTCCTTTTCCTGCATGTCTTTCCCATGTCAGAGTGCTGGAGCTACTAACAAGTTAAGTTTAATCAATAAACAGCCAAGCAACTAATATATTTTAGATTGAGAGGCCAGCAGTGGCAGCCTCTGTATCTCTGTCACTTTTGTTGTAAAGAATAAACATTTAGTAATCTGCTGCCATATTCTGGGTGTTTTTCATACTGCCAATGAGGCTTCTTGTGTGGTTTTAAACTTTATCAGAATGTAGGATACAACAATCTAGAAGTGATTTGAACTTGAAGACATACCAGAAAAACAGAGAACAATATTGTATTTTTGTTGTATTAAAAGGTGATTTCAAATTAAAAACCCTTGATAGGGACTTTTAACCCTAACAGGTAAACTAAAGTTTCTAACCCATGACATATTAAAAAAAAGAACCCTCAGTCCCCTAATCTGCTGTATAGCTACCATCTGCTGTATAGCTGCTGTTACCCCTGCTACCCTGACAATCATAGGGGGAAGGAGAGAGTTTGGGGCCCACAAGCCACAGTAGCCCCGGGTCATCCCTGTGGCAGTGGCTGCTTTTCCTGGGGCCCTGGGCCCTGATATTACTAATGCATTTGTTTCTGTTCAGCTTTAGGAAGGGTGGATTTAAACAGAACTCATGTGGTCTGTCATGCTATTTCTGATCTGGGTCTGATTATGCCACACAAGGAAATTGGTATTTTTCTAATTCAGCCATTGTGTGGACAAGTTGGTGTGTGCTTGGATGATTGTCATGTTGGAAGGAAAACATTCATCTCATTGACAACTTTTTGGCAGTAGGTTTTCCTCTATTAGTAGGTTTTGCCATCTATTTTTCTTTTATCCTGACAAGTGCCCCCACACCACCATAAGCACCTGCTATATTGTTTTCACAAAATGTTCTCATTTTGCCAAAAAATTTCCTTAGCTACAGCAAAGTTTCCATAGATCCCCTATTCACCCCCTAAGGGTATCCATCTCTATCACAGACACTACTTGCCCCTACCCCCTGCTGGGCACATTCACACCTATTCTGTGGCCCCGCCCCTTGCACCCAGCCATGGGGAGTCTCACAGTATAAAGAGTGACATTACAATTCAGGTGGACAGTGTGGCCCAGGAATCACAAGAAGATCTTTGTCAGAGGAGTCTGCAATAAACTTTGACACAAACAGAACTTCCAGCAATTGCAATATGGCAGTACAAGAAGAAGCAGAGCTAAGAGACAAAGGTATGTCCTATTCATTTTATATTATTTATCAAACACTCCCAGCACAAGTAAAACAATCATTTTACACTTTTCAAGCATTCAGTATTGTACAACATTGGCTTTTGTAAAAGTGGAAGAAAACCTGTCTGTGGCATGGGAGATCTCTCTGTAATGTACAAGTATGGACAACAGGTTTATATTGTAGACTTCATCACTGACTGCTAGCTGATAGGTAAAGGAGTTATTTGTCTGCAGAGATATACAAAGTCTCTTCTAGCCAAATAAAACTTTCATTGTAGTTTGGTAATAACTTGCAGGTAAATGTATACACTGTATAAGGTGTGTCTGTGACAAACTAGTCACTAATGAAGATTCTGCTTTATGAATGGAGCTTATCATTACATCATAGCTCCCAATCGTGCCGTTTTCCCCGGGATATTCCCGGTTTCTGGGAGATGTTCGGTGTCTCTGCGATAATAAATGACCGGGACGTATAAATTATTGGTGTCACTAGATGTCGCCAACAGATTTTACCTAGAACATTGCATTATGTCACTTATGTATTTTAGGTGTGCGAATAGGAAGGTTCGCTGCAATGTTATATTTTTTGGTTGTGTTCACTAAAGGAAAAAAAAATAATCTGCTTTAGTACACCTTTTTTTAGAGTTCCATTCCTAAAAAGGGAATTTATTGGCTTATATATAGCATTGTGACTTACAATTATTAGAAGGCCCTTGTTGGTCCAATTATTATAATAGCATCACCAAAACTACACGTTGGTGCTTCCACTTTAGTAAATGGTGTCTATCATACTTTAACCCTGACCATTCCCTGACCAGACCCAATGTTCCCTTTTGGCACTTTCCAATTTTGGGAAGTATTTTCCATGCAGTACATGACCGCAGAGAAAATATTTTAAAATGATTATGTTTTTTGTAATATTTTTAGGCTGTAAACGGAAAAGTGAGAACGACCTTGGAACACCAGCAATGAAACAGAGGAGAACATCAAGGAGAATTAGTAAAAAGAAAATGAGAACGAATGGAATGGGTAAGCAGTTTTTCTTGTATGGGTCTGAAGTATTGTGTTATTATTATCACTAATAATATTATTAATATTATTATTAATAAACAGGATTTATATAGCTCCAACATATTACGCAGTGCTGTACAATAAATAGGGGTCGCAATTGACAGACAGTGACACAGGAGGAGGAGAGGACCATGCCCCAAAGAGTGTACATACATGTATTATATAGTATAGTATATACATGTGTGCATACACAAAAACCTGCTAAAATCATTCAAATCAGTTAAAACTTTTCTAGTATTTCCTTGTAATTGTGTAAAAGTAAATATGCTGCTTAGAAAACTGAACCCCAATCCCACTGCCACCTGATGATGTATCACATTCTGAACAATAGCTACACACGTCCGTTTTGTTGTTATTTACCGTGTTTAGGATGGTAAATATTCTGAATCATGGACAATATTATAGTTTTTCCACAATGAAATTGTAATTGTTATGCTATGCAGTGAATATATTGTGCTGCCAATGTTTCTATAATAACTTATCAGTAGATAATAAAGAGTTTTGATGTTTCAGGACAAAGCAGTGACAGCGAGGACCTTTCCGTCGGTCGTATATATCGTGCATGAACGTTCGTCGTTCGTTTTCCAACGATAATAATTGGAAGTGTGTACGTAGCTTTATGAAGATTCTGCTTTATAAATGGAGCTTATCATTACATCATAGCTCCCAATTGTGCCGTTTTCTCTGGGATATTCCTTGTTT
This sequence comes from Pyxicephalus adspersus, assembly GCF_032062135.1. Lineage (NCBI taxonomy): Eukaryota > Metazoa > Chordata > Amphibia > Anura > Pyxicephalidae > Pyxicephalus > Pyxicephalus adspersus. The sequence goes on along the minus strand of NC_092869.1, from coordinate 29,075,546 downwards.
CTGGGAGATGTTCGGTGTCTCTGCGATAATAAATGACCGGGACTTATAAATTATCGGTTTCACTAGATGTCGCCAACAGATTTTACCTAGAACATTGCATTATGTCACTTATGTATTTTAGGTGTGTGAATAGGAAGATTTGCTGCAATGTTATATTTTTTGGTTGTGGTCACTAAAGGAAAAAAAAATAATCTGATTTAGTGAACCTTTCTTTAAAATCCCAATTATAAAAAGGGAATTTTGTTGGTAATATAGAATTGTGATTACAATTATCACATGGCCATTGTTGGTCCAATTTAATATAATAGAATCACCAAAACAACTCTATGGTGCTTCCACTTTAGTAAATTATGTCTATCATGCTTTAACCCTGACCATTCCCTGCCCACCTGACCAGACCCAATGTTCCCTTTTGGCACTTTCCAATTTTTTGGGAAGTATTTTTCATGTAGTACATGACCACAGAGAAAATATTTTAAAATGATTATGTTTTTTGTATTTTTTTTAGGCCATAAACGGAAAAGTGAGAACGACCTTGGAACACCAGCAATGAAACAGAGGAGAACATCAAGGAGAATTAGTGAAAAGAAAATGAGAACGAATGGAATGGGTAAGCAGTTTTTCTTGTATGGGTCTTAAGTATTGTGTTATTATTATTATTATTATTATTAATATTATTAATAAACAGGAGTTATATAGTGCCAACATATTATGCAGCGCTGTACAATAAATAGGGGTAACAATTGACAGACAGTGACACAGGAGGAGGAGAGGACCCTGCCCCGAGGAGCTTACAATACATGTGTGCATACACAAAAACCTGCTAAAATCATTCAAATCAGTTAAAACTTTTCTAGTATTTCCTTGTAATTGTGTAAAAATAAATATGCTGCTTAGAAAACCGAACCCCAATCCCACTGCCACCTGATGATGTATCACATTCTGAACAATAGCTACACACACGTCCATTTTGTTGTTATTTACCATGCTTAGGATGGTAAATATTCGGAATCATAGACAATATTATAGTTTTTCCACAATGAAATTGTAATTGTTATGCTATGCAGTGAATATAATTTGCTGCCAGTGTATCAGTAGATAATAAGGAGTTTTGATGATTTAGGACAAAGCAGTGACAGCGAGGACCTTTCCGTTCTGGAGGGCACCAGTAAATGTACTGAAATTAAACACACCGATATTCCCAATCCTCAGAAGATGACGATGTCGCCAGCTACAATCACATCATCTCATAAAAAAGACAATGGAGATGAAGATCATGGAGAAAAAAAACAAGATTCAGCCCCGAAGACATACAAATGGACACTTCAACCCCGTAAGTCATCAACTGAATACAAAAAATGTATTAAAATGCCAACTACACACAAATGAAACTGTTGTATATTTTGTGTTGTGGTCTTTAAATTAGCACAATCAGAGATATCAGAGAACCACAGACTATAATGGACCACTAATCTGATGACATGGAGAAGTAACATAACTTTTTGTTGTTTTTCCCCACAGATGAATTGGAGAATTTGTCTGGCTCAGAGAGGATCACCGTCCTCCAAGACAAATTAGAGGAAATCAGAAAATACTATATGTCTCTAAAGTCTGAAGTGGCCGTAATAGATAAACGTAGGTAACAGTTGAAAAAGAAGAAAAAAAATAAAGGTGAGTTTGTCATGTTATTTCATCTGTTGTGGTAAATATTTTCATACAACATCACACATCTGTCTTACTTTTGTGTTACATGTGTCATTGGAGAGCACAGACCATGTTCCTCTACCACCCCCATTTTCTGCTCATTTCCTCTGATAGCATTGTTTTCTGTATAAACCTAATGTGTGAAGGAACCCAACTTGCAGAATTTTTATATTGCTTATATTTCCTGTGCTTGTTAGTAATACACCAACTATGTCTTATAGGGTTTTATATCTGGGATATGTTTATTTCCCTAGTGGTTGAACTTGATGGACTTATGTCTTTTTTCAACCTAACCTACTATGTAACTATATTAGGTACAACTTGAGTCACAAGGGACCTTGTGAAATCTGATGTAACAAGGTCTTTGAGGTCAAACTCTTATCTTTGTACATTTGAATTGTGATTTTTGGTCCAAGCTTGCTGTAAATATTTAGTCCCTGGTTGCCTATCACTACTTTCCTTGGTAGGCCTCCTTTAGATTGTCTGCCACTGAAACAGCGCCCCAATAACTTGAACACTGGGTGTTCTGTGTCCATCTTGCCTTACCCTTGCTTCTTCTGATCTATGGGGAAATGTCAGTTTTGGGTTTAAATCTTTTAAATACAGTCACGTGTTGCTTATAGCTCTCTACATAGAGCCACAGTTAATGCATTACTGTAGTGAATTTCGAGTAGATTTTTGTTTTTCTCACATAACTAAAAATGTCCCCTGTCGTTTAGCTATTGTAAAAAGTTTTGACCTGGTAATGCTGGGAACAGTGATCAGAAACAACTCTGCTAACTGTTCGGGAAAACAGAAAAACGTGCCATATGACTTTCCACAAAAATATTATTTATTTCTGAAGCCCCAAGCTAATGGCTTAAAAAAAGGGAGAAAAGAATAAAAGGGGTTTCTTTGACATTTAAACAATGGGGTTTCATTGTAATAGACAATGCAGAGCTCAGCTTACAATTGTGATTTACAATGATCAAATGGCCCTTGTGGGTCCAATTACCTATAAAATAACAAACAATAGAACACAGGTTGATTGAAGGTTTACCCTAAAGATGCAATGGTTTTATATTTAGTGTATTCTGTGTTAATACATGTTATTGTAGTATACTGAATGGAGCTATGGTGCTTCCCATTTTAGTAAATGGTGTCTACTACCATGCTTTAACCGCACCCCAATCATGCTCCCCCCACCCCCACACACCTGACCCCATCCAATGTCCCTTTTTGAAAAATAAAATATAGGATTTGCAAGCGGGGTGTACTGATCTATCTGGTTTTTACTTTTGTATAAGCCTTGTAAACCCAACCTGTCATAAAACACTCACCTGTCCCCTCCCTGAGTGATGATCCCCAGCTGTGAGGAGGATGTTGCTGTGGATTGGGGAGTATGATGATGGTAATGGGCTTTGGCTTTACCTTTCATTAGTACAGAGCAGCAAGAAAGGCAGCAATGGACTGCCTGCTGCGTTAGTGATCTGTAAAATATACTTTCTGACTTTGTAAAGGATAACTGAACCAAGAGAAATATTCACACTTCTATTGCTGACTATCCTCTGTCTCCGCATGCTCATTGCCTGGCTGTCCCTGGATTAATTGCTTTGATTTCAGCTATTATTTTAGGTAGGAGAGGTCATCGCTAGCAACATATATATATTTCCTCATAGAGAAGAATTCATTGGAAGACATAGAACACCATGTTGTATAGAAAAAAACAAGTTAAACTATTGTGTAATGGGGAATAATTTGGTACTTGTGTGACCCATTTTCATGTATAGACGGAGTATTAGGTTAGGGGGGAGGGCTGCTGAAATTGGAACAGAGAAGATCAATATCTGAATGTGGAATATTCTTTATTTCAGATAACTTTAAATCTCACCAAAGTATTCATGATTAGGTTTACTTCTAAAGAGAGCCATTTTATTTGGGGTAAGTAAAAATCCCCCTATTGTGCTGGAATATATATATTGATGTTTAAATCCAACCTGTCAGGAGATAACAGAAGAGCTGCCATTGTGGACTTGCTCTTGGTTTAGGATTTTGGTGAACGGTCATCCTTATCCAGGGGTGCCCAACACGTGGATCGCAATCTACCTGAAGGAATGTTGTGAAGATGTCTGGTTTTACCTTGGTAGTAATCAGAACTGGATAAAAGAGAATTTCTGTGTTTGTGTATGTCAAAGAGAGAAAATGTTTTTCAGAAACATATATATATATATATATATATATATATATATATATTATTTACATTGTATAAAAATAATACAAGAAGTACGTATACCATTAAAAACAAAGTTGAAAGGTAACATCTTTTTAATGAGTATATGAATTCCCATGGCTCTTATAGTAAATTATGTAAGATGCAAATTAAATGACAATTCCTTATAACAGATGTCCTAAAGAGCCCACAAATAATACCCAATGTGTCTTGCAGCTTTGACTGCTGCTTTATAAAGAAGAAAAAAGGGAAAGCTGATCAAAAATCTAAGAGTGAAAAAATAATAAACATATGGTAAACACCACATTACATAACAATTCACCATATTTCGTTCATAACCAATACTTAATACACACAATACCCTTCAATTCTCAGTAGCAAGCAATTTAAGTATCACATAGTTACTTTTCTAAAAAATAATTACTTGGACGTCATCTCAAACCATTATTTTAATGTAGATTTATCGTTGATGACATCATAACGGAGTTACATATAGAAAAGTGTAAACTATAATACTGAAATATATTGTGGCAGCAAAAAACAGCCCACAATTCTATAAAAGAAATATTATATGGGGGAATATTAGTGAGGGAACTTATTAGTGATAATTAAAATGAGGGGATATCACCAGATAATTGCTGTACCGTTTTGTACATAGCAAGAGATTGCTCTAAGATTTCAGAAAAACCATGAAGAGTGGCACTTGAATAGAAAATATATATGTGGTAATGTAATATAACAATATATGTGGTGATATAATATAGATTATTATTATGTATGCTCAGAGAAATCAGAGAAAATACACAAAAGAGATATTTCCCATCCATGTTTCAAACTTCAAAGACACTTCTTTGTCCAGCATCCATAAAGCAATATGTAAATATAAGGTGTGAAACTATTCAAGCGATTTAACAGCCAAACAATAGAGCTGCAAATAGATTTACATGTGTTGGTATTGTAGCTGCCTGTGATGTACCAGGCATTGGACCTGGCAAAGCTGATCTAAAACTGCGTACACACGTCAGGTTTTTCTCGTCCGATAATCGGCCAGATTTCGGGCGAGAATCTGGAGTGTGTACAGTCGGCGCCGTTCATCGTCTGTGGATCCGTCCAGGCGGATCCACGAACGATGAACGACGTCTGATCCTAATGCAGGGTGCCGCTCCGTCGTTCTCCCCCTCCCCTCTCCATAGAGCAGAACGCTGTTGTATGTACAGCACCGTTCATGCATCGTGTAGTCCTTTGTCGTTGGAAAGGATTGTGAAAGATCCTTTCCAACGACAAAAATTGCACGTGTGTACGCAGCTGTAGCTGGAAGGAGCTGTTAGCTTCAAGGTGACACTTTATGAAATCAGGAAAATAAACACAGAACAGACATGTTAATTGATATAGGCAAACATTAATTATAATACACAGATAATAAATAAAAAAATCCTACCTATGATAGATGTAAAACACTACCATTTATAATTATACAAATTGAATGTAACACAAATGTATATGTTAACATTTTTGGGAATTCCTACATTAACATATACACTGCCCACATCACCCGGCATAATAAGGAGAAAAAGTATGTGTGTCACAAGTCTGGATTTTCATTAAGGATCTAAATAAAACTTCTTTAATTTAATCATGAAAATCCTAAACTTTTTTGAAAACTTTTTTAAAATTTTTGCTGTTTTTCCCCACAGGTTAATTGGAGAATTTATCTAGCACAGAGGGGATCACCGTCCTCAAAGACAAATTAGAGGAAATCAGAAAATACTATATGTCTCTACAGTCTGAAGTGGCCACAATAGATCCAGGAAAATTGTGAATAGGTTTTCAGTGAACTATAAAATCCATTTGAAAATATATTGTGTCTTTCTCTATTTAATTTCAGAGTTTTTATTTTGTTACGAAAAAAGACTAAAAAATATATGACTGTGTAAAATAAGCAGATTTTTGTTTTGTGTAAAATAAAGTATTCAACTTGTAAATATTTTTATTCAGATGAATGTTGTATTTGTATGTACTTTTTTTAAATAATAAAAAATATAAAAAAATTTAGACAAGGGTCTGGCTTAGTTCTCTTTTCCAATACAAATGTAGATCTTATCACAATCTTCTGTACTCAGCTCTACAATATTGTAAAACAATGATATAATATTAGATCCCGCTGCTGCACATCTGAGACTTTCTGGTGGCCAACCAAAAGATTTGTAACAAATGACAAAGAAGGTGAAATGTTCCTCTGCCAGTAAAACAGCACCCCAGTAATTTGAGCATTGGGTGTTCTGTCTCCTTAACATTTCTTTGTCATATCCAAAGGGAAAAGTCAGTTTTGGGGTAAAACCTTCCAATGATCACATATTGCTTGTACCTCACTACATTATGTCTCACCTAACCAGAAATGTTCCCTGTTGTTTAGCATTGTAAAAAGTTTTGACTTGGTAATGCTGAGATCAGTGATCAGAAACAACTCTGCTAACTGTTCACAAGTGCTAATAGTCTGCACTGAATACCAGCAATGAGTTGTATCTCCTGAGGAATAATTGTGTTTTATTTCCAGCACAGATAAAATAACTTCTCTGTTGCCAGAGGGATTATACGGAAAGTATTCCTGGAATATGGACTTTTATTTTCTGTCGTTCCTAAGCAAGGAAGATGTGTGTATGTAAACATTCCTCATTCATAGACCATCAATAAAGGTCATGGTCCAAACTTGTTCATTTTATGCTGATTAATTACACAATGCCAAGCATAACAAAGCTGAATATGTTAATGTAACTCCACAAACCATGTCTGTTGTATTCTTTATGGGAATGATAATGGGGCCCTAAACATGGTCTAATAAGGTGTGAACTGTACAATGCTATAGACCAGGGGTCTGTAACCTGCGGCTCTGGAGCCGCATGCGGGTCTTCAGCCTCCTTGTTGTGGCTCCCTTCGGCTGCCGCGGGGAGATCTCTGATGGGGGATCCCCTTCCTCCCAAGACACTGTGGAGGAGGGGGATTCCCTATCTGGTGTTCTAATGAAAAAAATCTACCATTGAAATAAATCTACCACGGGGCGTGTACAAATGGGTGTGTACAATGACATCCCCCTCCTTTGAACCCCAATTCCTCTGGAATGGGGAGATGTTCAAATCTTAGTTGGGTTTTACAGATTACAAACAATGTCACCGGTTTAAGTGAATTCTGCATGTGTTTTATTCCAGGGAAGGGAGTGTTTGTTTCCTCCACTTTGTATTGAATTGTTCATGGACATGTATGAAGAAATTACTGCAGAAAGTCAATGTAAATGGAAGAATCTGCTTACCTTTCTTGCACTTATTGGGAACCTTGCAGTGGGGTTCACAATCTGTGTTCTCTGGTATTCGTTAACCCAAATCACGGTAAAGATCAGCACATTCATGTGAATCAAATCCATTTTTAAAATAAAACTGAAATGGACATAAGGTACAATTTGAGTCACAAGGGACCTTGTGAAATCTGAGTTGACAAGTTCTTTAGGGACAAACACTTATCTTTTGTAGATTTGATTTGTGATTTTTGGTCCAAGCTTGCTGTGAATATTTAATCCCTGGTTGCCCATCACTACTTTCCTTGGTAGGTCTCCTTTGGATTGTCTGCCACTGAAACAGAGCCCCAATAACTTGAACACTGGGTGTTCTGTGTCCATCTTGCCTTACCCTTGCTTCATCTAATCCATAGGGAAAAGTCAGTTTTGGGTTTAAATCTTTTAATTATGGTCACGTGTATGGTCACGTGTTGCTTATAGCTCTCTACATAGAGCCACAGTTAATGCATTCCCATAGTGAATTTTGGGTAGATTTTTGTTTTTCTCACCTAACTAAAAATGTCCCCTGTTGTTTAGCCATTGTAATAAGTTTAGACCTGGCAATGCTGAGTGATCAGAAATAACTCTGCTAACTGTTCGGGAAACCGGAAAAACGTGCCAAATGACCTTCCACAAAAATACTACTTATTTCTAAGTCCTGAGTTCATGGCATAAAAAAGGGGAGAAAAGAAGAAGAGGGTTTTTTTGGCATTTAAACAATGAGGTTTCATTGTAATAAACTTGTGTTTCAGGTTGGACACCATGTAGGGTAATATTAGGTGAGAAGTAGCAATTGAAATTAGGAAAAATATAATAATGATAAATTCATGCATAGTAAATTCAAACGTAGAATAACACAATCTTTTTTGTCCCAATGCATTTTGCCAAAAAGGCTTCATCCGGGGAAGATAAAGAGATGTGCTGATATATACTGTACAAAAACATAACAAAACAAAAATTAAAAACATTTATATCGCACACAAGCGTTGATTTACCATTGAATACCATTGGTCAACAAACATTTTCTTGCCAAACAGATTAAAGTCATTCTAGGTTATGTTTGATGCACAGATTCCAAATATGGTATTGGTTTTGATAGATTGGCTCTAGTTTTTAAATTAATAATCTCAATAATAACCTCATAGAAAACTAATGAAACATGAAAATTAAGCAAAATTAAACTAGATATGCCTACGTATAAAAAAAATTAATTTCTAAAATACTTAATGTCAATATATTCTAATTTCAGTATATATACAGAACTTTTCACAAAGAAGTCATTGAAAAACTCCATTTGTATGATTTCCTTTTATGCTGATGATCAAGACAATCACGTTGAAGGCTCCAGCAGTAGTCTGCCATCATGTGTCTATCCCATCTGCCCTGATACCTTTCTTCCATCACCTTTATATCTTGATGGAACCTCTCCTCTTGTTCTTCACTGAAATAGCCAAGGTTTTCTGGAAATGTGTGCAAATGGCTATGGAGATAGTGTACCTTTATGCTCATAGTAGCACCCAAATTTTTAAAGTTTAAGAGCAAGTTTTGTACCAGTTCTTCATAATTTGTGCTTTGTGGTTACTCAAGAAGTCCTTGACAACCATGACATAGCTGTGCCAGGCAGAAGCTACAGTATCAGTCATGTAACTTTTGAAATTTGAATCCTTTATCAGTTTCTGAATCTGGGGTCCATCAAAGATTCCTGCTTTTCATTTTTCAGTACTCAATCCAGGGAAGAATCTACAAATGTATTTGAAGCAATCACCATCCTTGTTCAGAGCTCTAATAAATTGCTTAATTAATCCCAACTTAATGTGTAGTGGAGGGAGAATGATTTTTTCTTTGTCAACCATTGGCTCGTTATTGATGTTTGCTGCACCTTTTCATGTTTTCCCTTGGAGGCCATGTCACTTTTTTCCAGTGATCCCGCTATGTTCTACTATCCCACAAGCAGATGAAACATGGGTACTTTGTGTATCCAGTTTGCTGTTCAAGTAGGAAGTTCACCATTTTTAAAACAACACATATGGACCATTGGTTGGTGTTCATGATAGCAAAGCTTTTGTAGGACCATTTTGATATTTTCAGTGACCAATTAGAATTGATGCAAAGGGGTTGCCATTATGCAGTAAAACAGATTTCAAACTTCAAGTGGAACGGTTTATGAAAAGCGGCCAGTCTTCTGCTCGGTGTTCTGGTACTCCCATATGGACTAGTAGTCCAGGGATGTTACAACAGTACATGAAATCTCCATCTTCACTGAAATATGGTAGGAATGTCACCTCTCTTGTCCTATAAACTGATATTTTAACTTCCGGTCTCAGACAGTTCTTTTCCTTTAGCCTGGATGCTAAAAGTTCAGATGGTATTTTGGACAGACTTAGGTCACGTATTAAATCATTGAGCTCTTCTTGGGAGAACTGCTGGTTTGATGAAACACTTCCTTCATATTCACTTCCACTGCTAACTCCTGGATTACACTCCAAACCCTGTATATCCTCCATGTCGGATACAGGAATATCAGGGAGTGTACTGAACACTGGTATGGGAACATCAACACCATGCCGCACAGGTCGTCTTGCTGATTCCAAATCAGGGTACTCCCACATGTTTTTCTTGTAACAATTGAAACCTTTTACATTCACAGCACAAAAATAACAATCATTATGATGATTTTTGGGCTTTCGCCATACCATAGGTACACCAAATTTCAAACTTTTCATCTTTCCATTTTTCCACTGACATAGACACTCTACACACGTTTTGCATTCCATATGGGGAGCCCAATACTTATCTTGGTCCCCCAGTTTAATACCAAAATATGCAAGATATGCTTGTTTCACAAATTCTGTAATGTTTCTTCTCTGTTTTTGTTAAGGATATTCACCATGAATGATGACAAATACATTAGGGTGATTTAAACAATTTGAAAAACTCATATTTCCATAAAAAAAGAAAGCAAATGAAAGTTTTATGAAAATAATGCTACAGTTAATATAAAAAATGCAAAACATTGGTGTAAATAAAGATTGATAATTTTAGGCTGTGTTAACATTTGTTGTTGGTAAAATTGTCTATTCCGATTCCTGTATCACAAGAACTAGAGCCAATTCAATTAAACTGATGTCATTTCTGCCTTCAGCAGACCTGAAATACATTAAATATATTAGAAACTCCTTGGCAAGTGAAATTTTTTTTGTTGAGCTGTGTAATAATAAGTATTTCCTAATACAGTATCCAGTGGTTACAATCATTAGTTATCAAATCATATGTGTAGGAGGTTCTTTGGTTAAAGTAAATGTTTTAAATCAGAATATGTAACGCTGTCTAATATAAATAGATTGGGTGTTTTGCTTGAAAGATAGAGGGGAAAGAAAAGGGTAAACTTAAGCCGCATACACATGTGCAATTCTTGTCGTTGGAAAGGATCTTTCACGATCCTTTCCAACAATAGGAACCGCAAGATGCATGAACGAGTGCTGTATATACAGCACCGTTCTGCTCTATAGATAGGGGAGGGGGAGAGCCATGGAGCGGCACCCTGCTGCGCGCTCTCCCCCTTCCCTTGCATTAGGATCGCTCATCGTTCATCGTCTGTGGATCTGCCAGGACGGATCCACGGACGATGAACGTCCTGGGCAGATTCTCGCCCGATATCTGGCCGATGCTGATTATCGGGCAAGAAAAATTTGACGTGTGTACGCAGCTTAATTTAATGCCTGCTTAACTTAGCAGTATTGGGCTTGAAAGATTAGTTGCAGATAGCAGTATTATAGGGTATGTAAAAATGACAATAATAATAATTAAACGTCTAAAGATATAAATTATACAGTTTCTCTCCTGCTAACTGTTCACAAGAGCAAATAGTCTATGCTGAATACCAGCAATGAGTTGCATTTACTAAAAAATAAGTGTGTTTTTCTTTCGCATTTTGCTGCATTGTAAATTTGTGAGTTTCTTTCCAGCACAGATATTATAATTTCTCTGTTGCCAGAGGGGTATTCAGAAAGCATTCCTGTAATTTGCACTTTTGTTTTCTGTCTTTTTTAAGCAAGGAAGATATGTGTATGTAAACATCATTTGTTCAATAAAGGCCATGGTTTATACTTGGGCATTGTATGCTAATTATTCACATAACACCTCTCAGGACAAAGCTGCATATGTGAATGTGACTCTCCACCCGCATTTTCACACGAATCTCTGTTAAATTGAATTCCTATTGGTAATGTATAGAGAAAAGAAATGATTGGAGCCAGCTAGATGTAGAGGAAAACTTCCCAGTCTGGTTTACAGACAGTATAGGAAATATTCAGACTATTTGGTAACATCTCCTAGCAAAATTAAATATACCCAGTACACCTCTACAATACATGTATTTCTGATCTGAAGAAACTCCACACAAACTCCAACACATGAATTCTAAATGCTTAGAAATAATGTGCATATGTATAGATACTGAAAATATTAAACTGCTAATATCAATGTAAAAGAGTTGCCTAAAGGAGCACAAGAGCCTAAAAACCTGAGGATCCCTATTACATGAATATTACGCCCTGGCCTGATATTAAAGCATAGCCCCCCCCCCCCCTTACTGCACACTAGCCATCATATTAAACCACATATAATAATATATGATTTGTACAATGCTATAATCAATGTGTAAGGTGGAAGGGGGTACAAAGTATGTCTTATGTCTATAACTGGTTAATGAAAAGTGTATTTTTTTAATCCGTGCCAGCATGAGATATTCAGGAGGCAGGGAGAAAACTTATTTGCATGAAGGGATGAAAAGGTATTCTGAGGAATTTATAAACTTCTGTGTAAAATCATACCATACATTGGTGCTGGATTACAAAGAGAAAATGAAGGGGTGTAAATTCAGATATTAATTCTGAGTAGTCATCTAAAAGCATCACAGCCACTCTTAGGGGTGGGGAAACCTATCGACCATCCGATAGAAGACGAAACTATACATTTTGGCACATATCCAATGGATAGGGGGAATACAAAGGACTGAGCTATTTGGCTCAATATACACTATTAGACCTTCTGGTGTCCTTAGGTGCTTGGGTGAGGGAGCAGAACTGGAAAATTATTTAAAAAATAATGCAGTTTCCCACATTTGAAAAGCAGTAAACCATTGGAATATGGCTTTTCTCGGCCACTTTAAATGATATGGGTTATTTACAGCTTAAAGGATTTGTAATATAGACAATTAAACCTGTATGACAGCAATGGGCCATGGACACATCAAAGCAAACTTTCCATTATGGAGCAATAATGGAAACAATGAGAGGACTCTGCTCTGGGCTTTACTTGGCTGACCTTCCTTTGAGTTTGTTAATGTTCATGTATTTAATTCCCCTGAAAGTGGTAGCAGATCCTTGTATCAGATCCCCATGTCCCTCAATGGACTCCAACAAGAGGATTTCACAGTAACTTCTTACGAGAAATGTCATTTTTCATAAACAAGACACTTTTCATTCATTGCCTTGGCAGCTTCTCCTAGCCACTAAAAGACACTGCCCCTGATTCATCAATAAAATCCGCGCTCGCTGGAAGCGCGAATCCGATTCTGCTTGATGAATCAGGGGCACTGACTCCTCTTGGACTCTATAGGTGTTTAACGTATCTTTCTTATTAATAAATAGTTTATCTAATAATGTGCTAGGTCTGTGCACTTCCTTTATATTCCCCATAAAATGGGCTTCCTCATCTCAACAGAAAGTTATGGATTGTAGTATCACCATGTAGCTGGTACCATAGTGCTGAAAGCAATCAGAAATAACACAAAACCTAAATTAGATACTTTATTGCATATCTATTCCAAGTCAGAGTGCTGAAGTTATCAAAGCCCTGGATCCTTTTCACATTAGGTCTCCTTTGAATTGAGCAGAAGAAATGATTGTGAATCAGTATTCTGGTGCAATCTTGTGGTTGTTTTACATACAATGAGGCTTCCTGTGTGGGTTTTATACTTTATATCAGAAAGTAAAATACAACATTGTGGAAATGATTTGAACTTCAAGTGAAACCGGTGCCCTAACAAAAAAACTACTCATGAAAAAAAAACTGCCAGGAGGTGTATACCAATGGGTGTGTACAATGACTTTCTTTAGGAAAGTTTCACTTTCACTGTTTGTGTGTGAATGCTGCATGTCATGTACTGCAGCATAACATCTCTCCTAATGCAGCCTTTTATCTCGCCCAGTACAAACCTCCATATCTCCTGAACAGTATGACCTATGACCTGAAATTTTCAGGGTACACAGGGGACCCTCATAGCTACCTAAATGTCTAGCCCACCTTTAATACCTTACAAAATGGGGGTCATAATTGTAAAAACTAGAAAGAAAATGTACATCAGGGTTGCTGTTTAAAAAGTAGGTGTGTCTAGAAGCCCACATACAAATTATGGACCCCTGGGGCCACTTACATAGCAAGAAGGTGCGAACCCCAATCTTATACCTACCTGTCACAAAACTAGAAAAGTCATACTACAGTACACTGTCCCCTTCCCTATTTTGAGCCCCAATTATTCTGGAACAGGGAGATGTACAAATCTAAAAATGTAGGTGCAAGTGGGGGACACCTTTGTCTAACACCCCCTAAAATTTTATCAATAGGCCATCGTCAAAACACGTAGAACTCAAAACACTTTCTGCCCATCAGAAACATCTACCCTGTTACACATTGCTGTAGGCTTCTAGCACCTGAACCCCAATTTCTCAGGAGCGAGAGGGAACAGGTGAATAAAATTAGAGGTGCACGTGGGGGACACCTGTGGCTAACGCCCCCTGAAATTTCATCAATGAGCCATAGCTAAAACATAAAAACTCTGCCCATAAAAAAAGACTACCCTGCTACACATTGGTGGATGCTTTTAGCATCTGAACCCCAATTTCTTTACAACGGAGGGATACAAATGAACAAAATTAGAGGCACAAGTGGGGGACACCTGTGGCTAACACCCCCTAAAATTTATTCTCTAGGCCATTGCCAGAACATGAAAAACTCTGCCCTTAAAAAAAAAAAAATACCCTGTTACCCGGGCATGTGCAGAAGGAGCCTTTTGGTGACAGGAGAACATTTCACCTGATCTCGCGCCTGGGTTGGGTGATGTAGGAAGAAGAACCATGAAAAAGAGGCGAAGATGGCGCCAGAGCGCCGGCCCAGAAGTTATCAACCAAAATGATCTTGCTGCTGGAAACGCGCATCTCCTGCAGTTTGACACTGACGAGCTTGCATTAAAAGTCACTGTTCCCCTAAAAAATAAATCTTTCTGGCACACATCTTTCACTTAAGCTGCGTACACACTTGCAATTTTTGTCGTTGGAAAGGATCTTTCACGATCCTTTCCAACGACAAAGGACTACACGATGCATGAACGGTGTTGTACATACATGTTCTGCTCTATGGAGAGGGGAGGGGGAGAACGACGGAGCGGCACCCTGCTGCGCGCTCTCCCCCTTCCCTTTCATTAGGATCGGTCGTCGTTCACCGTCCGTGGATCCGCCAGGACGGTCGTTCGGACGATAGACGCCGCCGACTGTACACACGCCACATTTTTGCCTGATATCTGGCCGATGCCGATTATCGGGCGATAAAAATCTGACGTGTGTACGCAGCTTTAGACCTAAATAAAAATGTTTGGGCTATTCAAATGTTTCAAAGATCTATATTAGCTGAGAAATATATCTATATTAGCTGAGAGCATATTTTAAAATGACATTTCTTTCCTGTTAGGCAAGAGTTAACCGAGTTCAGCTCCTCTGAGGCGGCTCCTCCTCCTGATCGGAGGAGCCGCCTGGGGGTAAATATTGAGACTTTCTGCAGGCTAAACCTCGGCTTTGCCATCGGACTAGATTTTCTCACAAAAGTCATAAGCACACACACGTTCTTGTTTGCTTCTATAGATATATATGTATATTATGTATATGTGTGTGTGTATATATATATATATATATATATATACCGTATTTTCCGGCGTATAAGACGACTTTTTAACCCAGAAAAATCTGTGCCAAAGTCGGGGGTCGTCTTATACGGCGGGTACTTACCAATCCCCTGAACG
>NC_092869.1:28996357-29059873 GCF_032062135.1 Pyxicephalus adspersus | reverse complement strand
TATATATATACACATAAGGAAAATACTTTTACCACTACTTTGCTTACCCTTTAGCACAATAGCTGCTTTTTTTGTCAATGTTAATTCTATGTTTATGTGTTTGTGGCCATATTGTTTGTTTGCAAAAATCCTTTATTACCACTTTGAAATGTTTGTCCTGCATAAATATATTCTAATCAAGTTTTCCACCCTTGATGGGACAAAATGGCATATTGGTTTGGTAAGTATTTTGGTAAGTATTTTTTGAATGCAACATTTGTTGGGCCATTTTGAACTATTTTGGCTTGGAAGTGTGGGTTTACATGTGTTTTGTTTGTTCTTTTTAATTTTTTTGTCATGTGAATTTAGTGGTGTGTGTGTTCTTTATGTTTTTTATATTTTAATGTGACCTTTTAGCAAATGTTTCTTTTGAATAAAGTTGTTTGTAAAATGATGTTTGTTTTTTGTGGGTTTGTTGTTATGTGATCTCCTTTCGGAACTCCCAGGACATACAGTTTAAAAAGTAAATTGTGATTGTTTTGAAGCTGTTCCTTTCTCTGAACTGTTTGAAAGGCTAAAAACAGCACAATTGTCTTGTGAAAACTCAGTTGTTTGATGCGCATAGTTGTGCGCCAAACTTCAGGAGTATGTAGCACATAGTTGTGCGCCAAGGCGGACCCGTTATTTGCACCTGAACTGTATATTATCAGTTGAAAAATGCACTGCACTTTTGCACAGTCCTCATTCAGGTAAGTTTTTATTTTTTGTGTATATTGCTTGTTTTGCTTCATATGCGCTCATAGACATAAGTGCACATAAAGTGCACAAAACATGTATGAATGTATTTATATGTGTGTACATATATATAAAAAAAATTATAGGAAGAAATAGGCAAAGAGGGCTTTTTGGACCATGTTGCTTCAAATTGAAAAGATTGCCTACCCTGTTTCCCCGATGGTAAGACACTGTCTTATTTTTTTTGGAAGGCCAAAATATGCTCTAGGGCTTATTTTCAGGGGGATGCCTTATTTACTGTAGTGCAACATTAGAGGGGACTTGACAATGTGAAACCATTGTTTATATACCGTATGCATTTTAAACAGGCTTTATATACAGTAAGTGGTATTGCTCACAGCAAAAGAAACCTGTCTGCGTGTCTCACTTTTGGATGTTCTGGCCGTGAACAAACTCCTGACACCCACCGTACCACCCGATTCAGGTAAGCGCAGGTATCGGTGGGTGGTTTATTTGCGGGGGGGTGCCTTATTTTACATTTTTTCTAAAAAGGGGGGGCTGTCTTATTTGATGGCCCTGCCTTATCATCGGGGAAACACGGTATTTGTTTCTATGATTTCTGTCATGGGCTTGGCTACAAGCAACATTCATGGATGATATTGCTTCTGGTTAAAGGAGGAATCCACCTGTTGTGCTTCCACTACCAAGCTGAGGCGAGTAAGTCAATTATATATGGTGGGCCAAGGTCTAACATGCCATTCAAATCTGCAAAAACACCCTGAAGGAATGGAAAAGCAAGAAAATGTTTGCACAAAGTGGATTTGGCCTGGAAGTTTGATATACTAGTACTATTTGTTTTGTATAAACACCAAAATAATGCATTGACTCGAGTATTTAATGAGCATTAGGTTAAGCAACAAAACAACATCTGTTAATTTCCAAGAGTGTGAGACTTGTGAGCTTGGCAATCAATGTGGTTTGATGTGGTTTGGCAACCTGGACCTCCTTCCATCACCATCACGTGTGTTAGAATGAGTAACAATATGTAACTCATGTAACTTTGGACAGCAAGTGGAAGTGTATTTGTATACAATAGTGCTAAGATCAGGCAGCACAGCAAACCTATAACACTACCACCAATGAGCGGAGGAGTTGTGTGGCGGCAAATCAACATGAGTGCAAATGTCAGATTATTAAAAAAAAAAAAAGATAAAATAACCATGACAATTTATTCAGAAAATGACTATGTACATAATACATTCAAATACCAATATGTGACAATGGGACAAAAGCAACGAGGGGGTTCAAGAAGCACTTTGGAGTGGAAACCATGCAGACATTTGTACTCAATACTTGTGGAAAAATGACAAAACCTTGCTGAAGAATTGCTAAACAACAGAAACTGTCATTACAAACCAGGCACAAAAACATTTCAGCAACAGATAAAACTAACAATAATGAGGATTACAAAAAAATCACATCCAAACTAGAATGAAATTTTAATCAGGTCACAAATGTTTGTATTTTTTACAGTCATACTATTGTGTGATGACATATTTGAAAGTGCTACTCAATAAATATCCAGCTTGACAGAAATGAGTTTGCAGTGTTGCAACCAAAAAAAAAAACCATCAAAACAAAAAGTGCAACAAATGTAACTATAAATGAAGCAAGTTTGTGAATGAGTATAATGTAACATAAAAAAGTAACACTTACACAAAAAAACATCAAGCGTTAATGATTCAAACTGACCTGTAAAATGGACTGGAAATGTGCACAGAACAGGGCGCAGGTGTGGGCTAATTAATTGCTATCACCTCACTATTGAGTTTAACATCTGCTCTTGAATGGTGCAGCTGAAAAGTAATCGCCTTAATTGGCATATTCAAGATCTTTGCTCATTTTTGCAGGAAACCGGCAGGCGAGTTCACTCGGGCCCGACTCGCGGTAATAGAGCTTGCTGACCGGAGCGTACGTACGTGTGCCGAGTGTACGCGCATTTCATTGATAAATCAGGGCCTGTGTTTCCACTTAAATAAATGGTGTCTATCATGCTTTAACCACACCCTGATCATGTCATACCCACCTATGTCTATTGTTGGCACTTTTAAATGTTGGGTGGAATGGTTAGAGTAAAGAACGAGGTTCCCATCACCATGCTGGTTCAGGGTCTGCAAATCAAAGCCCTGAGGTATAGGAAGCATCGTGAAGTTTTAAGCCTGTGTTAAAGGGATTCAGGCCTGTAAAGAAGTTCTTTGGGCCCGTGTTAATGGTGCCATAAGTGAATCCTTGGTGGTGAATGCAGATTTCGAATTCCTATTGACTTGGAATTTCAAAACCTGCTCAATGCCAAAAAAAAGAAAAAAACTCTATTGACCCAGACCCGATAATAGCAGCATCCAGGGACTTAATATATATATAGGGTAACATTGCTGATGTGACTAAACATCTCCACCCACACACCAAATATATTCAGGCTTTGGGGCCTTTACAATACAAAGAGCTGGGCAGCCACAATCCAGGGCCTGGTTGCTTAGCAAGCCATGTAAACAACACAGGCCAGTCTGTCATTGCTAATCCAGGGTGAGTGAGGAAATGTGATTACAATCTCATGTCTATGCTATATCTGGAGGGTACAGGCTCTTCATCTCTGCAGGTAAACAGGTTTATGGGTTCTTTGATTTATTAGTGAAATATTTCAGAGAATATTATTGGGGGAATCTGCCATTCACTGAAATATTCCTTGGTAGAGGAACTTCCAGGTCTATGTGTTTCAACAGCAATAATTGATTTTCCAGTGAATGTCAGTATAACTGCTTTATAAATAGACCCCATAAAACTGTTTGTGTTATTCACGTTTATATGTTGCTTGATTTGATTGTTAGTGTTGTCTTGTGTCAGGGAGCGTTCTGTGTGTTCTGTGTTGTGCAGGGATTGAAATCTAAACTGGTATATGGATGTAATATTTAGACTGTTTGTTATGTGAACTGGATTAATGATTCATCAGAGAATGTTTGAGGGAATGTGAATCTGAAATTCCCTGAAACATTCATTTGTTGAGAATCTCCCAAATCTTTTTTGTAACATTTTTTATTTTATTTTTAAACAATGCTAAACATTAACGGCAGTGTAGAAAAAGAAAATACGGGAATAACGTAGGCTAGGTACACACGTGCAGTGGTTGTTGTCCAATAATCATCTCAGGGCTGATATCGGAGAGAATCTGGCGTGTGTACAGTGCTTGTCGTCCATTGTCCAAACGACTGTCCTGGTGGATCTACAGACGATGGGTGACGAACAATCATAATAGAAGAAATGGGAGGGAGAGCAGAACAGGGTGCTGCTTCCTCGTTCTCTCCCTAACCTCTCCATAGAGCAGAACGGTGCTGTATGTAAAGAACTCGTTCATGCATCGTGCAGTCTGTAGTCATTGGAAAGGATAGTGAAAGATCCTTTACAATGATAAATATTGCACGTGTGTACATAGCCTTAGATCAACAGTGTTGTAAACAATAGTCTCTGTACGTTAAACTATAAGCACAAATAAAAAGAGGAGTGGGTAAATGGGAATGGGAAGGCTAGGGGACGTATAGGTATAAACTAGATTTGATTTGTAAACCAACATAGAACAAAGTTCGAGAGCAAAAAGGGAATTTAGCGTGGAGGCTGTCAAAGGAAAGAAGTTTATTTAAAACCATCCAGGATAGCACATGTGTATTTTAATAGCAGTAAACGAGTCTCCACCACAAGTTTCAGTGAATGTCAGATTAATTGCTTTATAAATAGACCCGTGAGTGTTGCTCACCATCGTGATCCTGTTATGGCCATCCAAGCCCATGGAGGATGTCCCCCACTGACGCTTGCTGGCCATGCACTGGCATAATAAACCTATCATGACATTTCTAACATTAGATAAAAGGATTGCTATCTCTGTTATATGGTGGGAAAATGTTTGTTTTTTTACATTTTTGTTTTAATACTTTTTGAAAAATGTTTTGGGGAGGACCCCTCCCCTTCAGTGTTTTCCAGACTTTAGGTTCCCCCACAGCCTCCTGGAATACACACATCACATATTCCAGCAAGGTGCAGGCTGCTCCTTCTGCTCATTCCCAAGATCGGGCATTTTTTTTACATTTGCAGGTAGACATGTCACCTGATCGTGACATGTCGGGTAATGTAAAAATAACCCAGAAGAGAGAAGAAAAATGTCCGCGCCTGTTCCATTCAGGTGTATGCAATGTATGCAATCATAACCTGCACATGCAATATACTTTAGTAAACTTCTAAAAAAGTCAGCCAATGGGCGAAGAGGGAAAAACTAAACTAAATCAGGTAGAGTAATTCCCTTTAATGAAAGAAAATGTATTAAATATAATATGTTTGTGAATTCTGAAATACCAGATATACAGCATGCCTTCAGCCTAATAATGATGCATTTTCACTGTGAATTAATGTAGATTTTGTAATCCAGACTGATTGTTAAACTACAATAAATTAGATTTATTAAGTGCAACTCATTTTAATTGTCATTGTTAGATAAGAATTCCAGACATTTGGTTTGCTTGCTTAAGAGGGAGTGGATAAATTTTTGCAATTGCCTTTAACCTTCATGGGGTAGTTTCCCTTGCCAATACCATCCTCCTGCAAACAGGACAGGTCACACAAAGACAATGAAGACCTCTCCCCACTCTACTGAAAAAAGAACTTAAGAGGTTTTCCAAACTGGTCAGGTAGCTTCTGTTTTAGACCCAATATAAATGAACAGATCCACTGCCATTTATTCACTTGACTGTCACAATAATTTTTTTGATAGGAATTAACTTCTGATCATCTATACACACCATACAATTTATGTAAATTTTATCAATAATTACCAGCACTTCCAATTTATCAATTCATCAAGCAATCTACAAGCAATCAGAACCCAAAAGGGTCAGCTGCTGATTATCTGCAGATTCATTTCAGTTCTAATTGTTTTATTGGATGAGAAAATGATGAAACTCTTCCTGTGTGTGCTAGGCCTTACATTTGTTTTTGCAGTAGCAACATTAGCTTAATTGCTACTGCCACCAGATCCCATCCTTCTAAAGCCCGGTACTGATGTCCACTGGACATGAGATGATTGTTGATGGACAAGATCCTTCATGATTGTTTCCAGTGACAAATAAATGAAACACTGTACACACAGTTAGCAGTTTAGTGATTACAGCAATGGCAATGAATTGAGATTGAATGATACGTCTCAGGTGAAGGACTTTTGCATATTTGCTATTTGGATGGCACAAATTAGTGTATTGGATTTGTATATGTTTTCGGGTCCAAAAGCAGTAAATCTGACATTTGGCAAACATTGCTATTCAAAACACATGCACATGGAACCATCTGAGAATATTGGTGAATATCTGGTTTACTGTTTTATTTTTAGAGTCCCATATGTTCTTTTACACATATGTTCTTGTTATTGTTAACATTGTGTAGTGTGTATATATAACAGGGCAAAGTGCCCATACTAAATCCATGGACAAAGGAGGAATATAGTGATGTGTGCCAGTAGAGCTATATCCTGAGCTTACAATACCGTTCTGTAGTGGAGAGTTATTGCATAAGGTGAATGTGTATCCAGTGAAAGACATGGGAATGAGGGTGTAGATTTGCACTGATAGAGATTGTAAAGAAAAAATAAATTTTAGGCATCACTGTGGGACTGAGACACCTTTGGGGCAATTGTTTGATCTTATGACCACATAGGGGTTTGATATAAGATATATAAGGTTCATTTGGGTTGTTTTTTTCTTGCATAGGAAGAATGTCTCTTATATTGCTGGCCAGTGTTTATAATGTCACCCTTACAGATAGCCAAAAAAAATTGTTAATGTCAGTGGTAATTGACCTAAGAGGCACAAATTGCTCATTGCTCAAGGAATCTCTGCCAAACTCAGGAAGGTCCCTAATTCTGAAACAGCGGACTAAGGTTACTACACAGCACTTTACTTTAAAAAAAAAAGAAATACAAAAAGCTGGTCCTAAAATAATTTAATGAATATGTTCTTTTTGAAGGGATATTGCTATGTATGATGGAAAATTCTACCACCTATTCTCCTCAGATGGTGTTTTGTCAAGAACCATCTCAAAGAAATTTGAAATTTACCTTACCGCTACATAGATCTTATCATCTGGCATCCATCCAACCTGTAAGTGAATATTACCCATCAAACCAGCATTCCCTACAGCATCAAGCAAAATACATTCAAAATGTAGCTCAAGACCTTCATTTCTCCAAAGAGGTGGTAAAGGACAGAGGCCTCTCCAGTCTCCCCTACGAAGAATGGAATTCTCAGGGTATCTACAATATCTCTGATATCATTTCCCAAGCAAAAGGCAAGAAAGATATTAGGACACAGCCAAAGCCTCACAAAATATGTCACCTAAATCTTTTACGGACTTCTAGAGATATCAAATCAAAAAGTTGTCCAGTACTTCGGAACAGTATATGGAAAAAACCTCAAGAAAGCATTCCAAACTTCTTGGTAGAAAAATCTAAACCATCTGATATAACTGGACAGGCTAAAGTAAGGATCAAGGACGGGTCTAAACTAAGTCTTCCTTCTGAGTCAGATAAACAAAAATTTAGAAATGATGAAGTTCTTTTGAAAATGTTGACAAAAGCTACCGTACAATGGCTGTTGTCTCACAGCATAGAACATAAGGAAGCCAAAGAAAGGTTTTGCCAGCAATATGGATTGAATAAGGCTACGGTGCTGATAGCTGAGGACCACCTGACTGAAGAAGACTTTAAGACATGTAATGAACTAGAAAAGTCCAAGTTAAAAAATAATCAAGTTGTTAAAGAAACAAAAAAAGCTGAAACCCTGCTCCCTGTTTATTACAAGTAAGTGGGTAAAAAAGAATAATATTCACATTTTGTTCTCGTTAGACCACATTTTTTGCCTTCCTCTGGATCAACTATGTACATAGGGTTTTATATCTGAGATATGTTTAATTCTCTAGTGCTTGAACTTGGTGGACTTTAACCTGACCTACTATGTAGCTTAGAAAAGTCATTTATCAATCAAATTAGCAACAACAGTAGATACACATCTGAGCCTCTCAAATGTAAAAAATGATGCAGTCCTATCTTTGTTCTTTTTACAGCCCATGCTCATGAAATTCCAGGCAACCAACTTGAACAATTTTGCAATGCAATTATAATAGTAAATAAGACAGATTTTTCTGTGCAAAATAAAGAAGTGGTCAGTAGCCAGTTTTATTCTATCACAGTGTTTGTACAGTGGACAAGGAGAGAAAGAATCATATGAATTGTATAGTAAATTTGTCTCATAACCTGCCTTCTGTTCAGCAATTCCTTGCTGTGCATACCCCAATGGATAAAAAGTAAAAAAATATAAAAATTTTTTAGCTATATTGTAGCATCAAATTCCCACTTGGATAATGCTTCACAGAAAGTTTGTCATTTTGCCTATCCCAGTCAATTTCATTGTACAATGAAGCACAAGTTTATTTAGCTAGCACTGTCAAGCACTGAAAGGGCGCTCCATGAAAATTCTGTAATGCAAAAGCCTACCAACCCAATCCACCAGACTCTCTTTTGTCGGTATTTGATGATCCAATAATGCATGCTAACAATGCAGGAATAGTATTCTCAAACACCCCCCTACTGAATCCTGTGTTTTGTGTAGCTTGTAAAGAGAGCCTGAAACTTTAGGCTTGTGTAGATGGGTTGCAGCCTCAGAAGTAAGTCAGTAGAAACAATGCAGTATGCCTGTAACTGTTTCTACATTGCTATAAAGATGATTTTGCTTTTCTGTTGCTCAAAGAGTAACTTTATGCAGTTTGCATCAAGCAGAATTTACATTGATGTGTATAGCAAGGAAGTTTTCGAAGCAACAAAAGTTTATTAGTTGATTTTTACCATGGGGAATGCAGTATGAATTAGCATACAATAGCTGTTGTCCATACATTGACCTTACAGCCACCAACCAGACGCAGACTGGCTTTCCAAAAGAAGATCTGTGATATACAGGTTTGTGAATTACACACCCTTTCCCCAGTAACCCTTTTATGAGCTACATTGGGTCTACCTGCAATTAATTAGATTAAGGTAAATCAAATAAACTTTCTGATTTTAGTACAGCTGAAGACTTTTGTGAATAAAGACATTTTGGTATACAAAATCCTGTAAAATTACGAGTGGCATAAAGTAGTGAACAGATGTCAGAAGATTAGTATTGTTTCTTCTTTTTGTAGCATACCTGGTTATTTACCATCACCAACAGAAGAGAAGGAAAGCGGTGGCAATAATAGGACAGCAGAAACATTGGATGTCAAACACTATGAATTACCGCCTCCACTGAGGCTCCAAGACACAATCAACCCAAAAGCCGGGAAATATGTCTACGCAACTGAGAATGAATTTGAGAGAGAGCTTTATTCAGGTAAATTTTGGACATAGATTAACTAAAATTAACAAACAAATTGTTACAATCTAATTATGCTTTTTGTTTCAGGGGCAAGTAAAATTGTGCATCAGAAGGATACAAATCAGAAGGACCTTATTTTAATGGATAACCACAATAAATATAAAAAGTATGTACAGGAGTCCTTGCCCAGATCTTACCATGAATGGGGTCTTAGTGGAAAACCAAGTAAGTTTTCTGTTTGAGAATCAAATTAAAAAGCTAATTTATATTATTTTTACAAAAAAAAAAAAAACATTTAGTCCAATTAGAGAATTTTAGACAAGATCTAATAGTGCAACAGAAAAAAAGTTATTAAAGTGGAAATCTCTTCTGTGACTCATATATATGTGCAACCAGACCTGAATATTTCACATAAAACCTTATTATAATGTTTAATTACAATTAGATTCACTATGTTTTGTTTTTTTTTAACTGGCCAATCTTTGAGACCTGAAAGGGGGCCCCGTAGATGGCTTGCTCTTCCAACAGCAGTTGTGGATGATGTTGGCAAAAGAAATCAGGAAAGACCTATAAATGATTCTTATGTAAAAGACAAAGAATCTCAGAAAATACAGCAAAGTCCATGGAATGAGAAGCGGGTCCTCTACAATATTTTGTCTCAGTGGAAGAGCGCCTGGATGATAAGTGAGTATGTATATTATAAAACATACTGCATTTGATTGCATTGTAATAAAGGTTTTAGTATCCTAAAACACGACTTATTTGTTTATTGTTTATTTACTTATTTGCTTTGATTTTTGCTTAAAGGCTAAATCGCCCCCACAATCATTAGTTTTTGAGTGTGTGTCTCAATAGTAATGCATCTACAGTAGTTTTTTTCTTAATACAGGTAGTCCCCAGGTTACATATACGAGATAGGGTCTGTAGGTTTGTTCTTAAGTTGAATTTGTATGTAAGTCGGATCAGGTACATTATTTTAATAAATCCAATTAGGACAGATGTTTATCTCAAAATATTATTAGGCAGCGTGGTGTCAGTTAATGTATAAAAATCCTCACTGTGAGCAAAGATAAGCAAAGCAAAAACAAAAAACAATCTTTATGGAGCCTAGACATTCATTAACTTCTGGAAGAAGCTGTGCTTTGATGTGCAAAAAAGAAACAACTGCAGAGTTTGTCTTGGTTTTTAAAGAGTTCCAAGATGTTACAGATCAGCTTAGCTCTTAAGATCACCCATAACCTTAACTATGTTTAGCAAAAGATTTCTTCAGCAAGTGATGCAAACCACCCCTTCTCCCCTCCAAGCCCTGGGAAGCATTTGTATGTTGGATGTCCTTAACCCGGGGACTACCTGTAAATTACCTTGTCCTCCAGCACAGGTTTTACAGTAGGCTTGTTTTCTTTGGTTGCACATAATCCATGCCACTTAAATTTCATTTCTGTTATCAATACCAATGCAAAACGTTTCTTTGGTCCATGAAGGTTCAATGTGGAAGGATGCAACCTTGGAGCAGCTTACAAAAGATCTTGCTAGTGTCCATAAAGCCTCCAAAATCTCAGCTCTTGTGACAATCGCTTCCTCTGCCGTTACTGGACTTCTAGATGGGATAGATGCCAGCGATATGGGTGAGTGGTAACATTTTACTGGAAAGCTCAGTCTGCCATCTGCACAAAGCCAAAGTAGAAGCTCATTTGGTCAACACCATGATTTCATCATCAGTTTTATTAGTGCATATGAATATTGTTAAATGTAGATGGATACCTGTGTATAAAATGTGAAAACTGCTACAGAGGGAATACATTTTTTTCCCCCTTAAAATACATTTTTTAATTTCTAGAAGATGATGAAAGGGTATTGCACCAAACAGATTCTCATAAGGGGTCATCTCTTAAGACAGGGGTGTCAAACTCGGGCCCGCAGGCCAAATCTGTCCATTAAGGTCCTTTATTTTGGCTCCCCAAAGAATTCGGAAAATGAACTACATCTGGTCCGTCTGCACGCGTTACCACCTCTTATCATCATTTTCAATACATGCAATACATAGACATTATTCCTATACACCCATCATGTGACACAAAGCCTAGGAAATTATCACATAGTGCCTGACTACCAGGGGCATTGTGTTTGTTTCAAACCATTAGAGACTGCAAAGTGTAATATTTAGTGTCAGACAAACTTGTGATGTGAGAGGATGAACAACACACAGGCTGCGTAGACAGATAGAAATTAGTCTTTTCAATCCTAAAGTGTGTGTAGAGGGGTTTCTTTTTGTTAGTTATAGATAAAGTAGTAAACTTCCTCAATTTTTTCAATAAATTTCAAGTTTGGCCCCCGACTTAGTCTAAGTTTTTAATTTCGTCCCTCTGTGTATTTGAGTTTGACACCCCTGTCTTAAGAGGTTCATGGGTGTTATTAGAAATATTCTAGCTTTTCTTTTACAACAGTTTTAAAATAAGAGCCCATCCTTGTAAATTTGAAAACACAGAAATTGCCTGTTGACTTCTTTATTTCTATGACATTAGTTTCTTTATGTTGTGGTATACCATTAAAGCTGCTAAAAAGATTGATGGCTTCAGAAGACCACCAGCTGTTCCAGCGTTACCCTCAGAGATGAGAACCCTGGTTGCCGAAGCCCTTAACAATGAGGATGATCTTGTGAAGATGGCAGCTGCACTGTGCCAGTTCTTTATCCAAGAGTTCAGTGAAGAAGCTAGGAAGATCATGTTTAACGTCTTGGAAAATGGTATTTGTTGTTGATGTTGTGTTATTCCCTGTAGTATTTACGTTTCTTAGTTTTATTGTAGAAATTATAATTTGCATGCAAACTTTCCTGAATCTTCAGTATGGCAGGTTAAAATAAAATGCCAATACATGGTATAAAGCACAATAATTAAAGTCTGTTCGCCAAAAAAGTTCAATTTTTACTCAACTGCACAATGGAGATTACCTCATTCATAAAAGTGTTGCTCAGCTCACAAGATTCCCTCCTCAATGAATGAATGCAACTTGATTACTTGATTTTACTATCAGAATTTTAGTACGTATGTCACATTAATAAAGTGGTGATCAGACCTAATTTCCTCTTTATAAGGACTTTGGAAACAATGGATATGAGTGATGCTTTTTTCAAACGCCAAGATTACCATTTTTGCAATGATTGCCATTTTACAAAGTAGCAATATGTGACCTCAATGAATGTGAATGTGCCACACTTACTAATTCTAATATAACAACTGGTTACCCCACTCAAGTGAATGGATAAGTAAATACAGTATGGGCACTTCATTTCGAAATCCTTTTCACCAGGAAACAAAATCTGTTCCCAATTTTTTGAATTTCAATATCAAAATCAATATCAAAACAGCATTTACTGCTAAGCTCTGTAGAAGTTAATATATATGGAGCTCCCTTATACACACTGTACAAAGAAAAAAGATGAAAGTCTTAGTAACATTATCTGTTCTTCATCTTTCCAGGTAGCGATGCGGACAGCTGGGCTGCAGCTCAGTGCCTGGCTCTGGAGGGCAATGACAGTTACCTGGTCATACAGAGGATCCTTACCCAAATCTTTGAGGTGCCTGAGGAGGAAACAGAAGGGCAGGCATTTTATCTGCTGAGTTTGCTTAATCAGCAAACAGTAAGTATGAGCTGACTTTATTTTCATACTACCAATGACTTCACTGAGACTAGCAGAAGGCATGGCAGGGATTTGCCAAAGAAATTTATTAGAAAACCAGCTTGGCTTTTTTAAATAATTTGATATATGTACAACAAATAGGGGTTGTAGGTGACAAACTTGCATATTAGAAAAGTACAAACTTAGTTAGTAAATAAGGTGCAGAGAACACTGTCAAATAACATTTACATACTTGAAGTCATAGCCAATGCAGTGATATGATACAGTGACAGCTATACAATATAAGCTTGGTTATACATGCTTAAAGCAAAGCTGTGCCAAGGCTATGGACATTAAAGTGTTTGCACATTCTTAACAAGCAATGCAAGATTGAAACAGGCCATCCATGACCATTCTATCTGCATGCAGTAGTGTAAAGTAATTCATTCACAGATTCTCAAGGACTACAACACAGATCCTAAGGATCAGAATCTGCTAAATATTTAAATTAGAGGGCTGACAGACTGCCAAGATCATAATTGGAATTTCTGTGCTTCTGTTGTGAATTTTGAAAATGAATTTCCCCACAATGCCTACATTTCAGAGATGAAGGCCTATTATCGACTTGGGATCAGAAGGGATATCTTACCCAACTGGAGAATAAATGGAATGTTCATTTGTCACTGAGACAGGAAGTCATTGACACCAGTAAAACATCAGAAGTTCTAACCTATCGTGACTCTACTAGAAAAAATATATTTAGAAAGATGTTTAATCACATTCCTTAATAACAGAACATTAAAAAAATATTACAAACCAGTAATGCTTTAGAAAGTTGGCCTTTAATGAGACATTGCTGAAACAACTGAAGTGTCAGCATTACAAAGTAATATTAAGTAAAGTAATAGTAATATAAAGCAAAGTAATATAGTGATCTCTTGATAATAATTTCCACATCCAGAGTGGCCTAGTTTGGGCACATGCCTATCACACCTATGTATCCTTGCTTGATGTCACTTCCAATGCCATTGAAATGATTATAGATCTGTGCATGCCTTACCATCACCCTTTGCAGCTGTTATAGCCTTTAGCCCACTAGAAATGCTTTGCAGAGATATTGGAATATTGGATTTTGGAATGTGTCTGACCAAAAGAGCATTTGGGAGGTACTGATGTTGGATGAAAACACCTGGCTTCAGTTGACCCCAGAGGTGTTTTCTAGAATTGAGGCTGGTGTTATTCCACACCATATTCATTAAACTATTTCATTATGAAGCTGGCTTGGTGCTGTTGTTACAAGCAGGATGCACACTACTGGCTATTCTGAAGCATTACTTGTAAACACCTTAAAACTAATGTGGTATCCACATTTGTTTTGCCATACATTGTGTGTGAAATAGAAATAAAAAGAATACTTGGCAAATGGCTTTTCAGGTTTTCAAATGATAGTAACATGGCCTTAGGTTTGCTCAAGGCACTGTGATAGTTTATAATGAGTTTTTTTTTATTCATTTAATGATGGGTTCTCTTTATTGTATCTATTCTCATCCTTTAGTATCTGATTTCTTCTTTGTTGGGAGAAGCACTTAACAGAAGTAACTGGAGAGATCGAATTGTTGCATGCAGAGTCCTCTCCCGCCTTCACAAAGACATAAGCCGGGTAAGCATTCCCCATAGAAACAACTTTTTGACAGCTAAATGAGCAAATATTTTATTCTACTGCTGGCATGTTACATGGAAGCAAATTACATGATATCACAATCTTTGTCACATGTCAGATGGAGACTGCAGTAAGTGTATAGAACTGGGTTGTAAAGCAGTCACCATCATTAGTTTGTTCTGTTATCACTGGGGCTGTTATTTCTGTTTCTCTTGTCAAAGACACACACAACTTTTGTTGCTATTTGATTGCTATTTATTTATTGTGTCGATGACTTACTTGTTGCCACAACCACTTTGGGCCTGATTTATAAAAGCTCTTCAAGACTGGAGAAGAGAGAATATACCTGGGTAATCCTGCAAATCTGGAATGGATCTGGTCCAGGATTGAAAACATTTTCCGAATAATAGCAAATGAAATCCTTTACATATTTACTAGATCTCCCAGGTTCCCCCATGATAGACAATCTTCTCCAGTCTTGGAGAGCTTTAATAAATCAGGCCCATTGTGTCATCATGCCAAAAGTATTACGGGATCCCACAAAGCTGTAAAACTTTCCCATGTTGCCCTCCAGTCCCTCCATGCTGTTATACCCCTTTTAAAATTAAAACAAACAACCAATTGTTTTTTTTTTACTTTTAGTAACAAGGCCCACTTCTCTTAATTTGTGGCATTACAGAATATTTTATATAGAAACATGCCTTCTCTCATTACAGTTGTCTTTTCATTGTATTTCAGTTGAACACTTATAGGTGTATATGTTAGGATTGGCTGACATTGTGTTTGCTGTCTGTAGGATTTGAAGAATAAACTGAACCATCTGATGTGGAATGACTGGAGTCCGGCTGTCCGCTCAGCAGCTGCCAAGGCTCTGGGCAGTCTAGGTCAGGGAAAGGAGGTGCATGATCAGTTAAGGTAGGAGAGGCAGCTTGTAGCATGGGTGGTACACAGGGTAATATTATCTCAGGAGGTTGTGATGTGCACCAGTGTAATGCCACTAATAAATGTAATTTGACATGGCATTAATATGATCAGTTGGCATCTTGGCATCATAGCACTAATAAACTTTATTTATATAGTGCCAACATATTATGCAGCGCTGTACAATAAATAGGAGTTGCCAATGAAAAAAATTGCACAGGGCAATTTAGCACTGCCACTCTAGGACCTCGCAGGCTGCATAAAAAAACTCTCCAAAGGTTGCCAGTTGGCCAACCCTGGCCTATACCAATACCTGAAGAACAGAAGCCGATACGAACTCACAATGAAGTGCACTAAAAATTTAGAATTAAAAATTCCTTTCTTCTGTAATTCCTTTCCTTAATTTCCTTTTCATACCTGGAGTATATCTTTGTTATTTTTAGGAAACACTTAGAAGGTGAAAGTTGGAAATCAAGGAAGGAAGCTCTGTCTCTCATTGGATGCCTGCAGATTATGACAGCCCAGCTGTTTACGGGATTCCTGAAATGTTTTACTGATGATTTTGCTGCAGTTCGCAGACAGGCCTGTCGCACGGCTGGTGTACTTCACATTAAAGATGAAATGGTAAGAGTCTAGAAGACATAAAAATGGAACTAAAAATGAATACAAGTAAGCTTACATAGAGAGAACCTGTAACAATTCTGTTTTTGCAATCTGAATATTTTATTTCAAGTTTCAAAAAGTTGCAGTGGGATCCTTCCCACTCCCTTTAATCCTAAAAGCGATCTATAGATAATGTTTAAAAGACATGCATGCTTTTCCTGCAACTTTTTTTTACAGTTTTAATACTTGTTGATCCTGCCAGCAGGATCAATTCACTCCCTCTAACTAGGGTGATAACTGTTAGATCTGGAGTGCAATTATAGACCAGCGCTGTCAAATAACAGCTTATTTTGAGCTCTGCTTAAACTATGACTGTAAGGCTTTCTAGCAAATACGTGGAGCAGTAGGTTAGGAAATAATATTTGTCTGTGTTACGGTGGACCTGCTGCAATTCTTATAACTGTAATTCCCTATTTCTCCACTAGGTGATGCTGTGTTTGTTTCAATGAATGTAAGCATCACCAAGTGAACAAATTGAAAATTGACAATTTTATTAAAACTAATGTATCTGTACCTTCCTCCATCTCTAGGTAATTTTGTTCGCACAGATCAATAAAACAAAACATTTTCCTTGGGCTAATCACAATGTTAATGCCCTTTAGTAAAAGTGTTTATTATAACAACCAATAAGCCATTTTAAATCAGAAACTTTAATTAAGTAAGGATTTTTCTGGCTTGTGATGTGATTTGAACTTTATTTCTATAGATCATGGAACGCATATACCACATAATTCAAAATGATCCTGTATGGAAAATCCAAGCACAGGCAATCAGAGGTTAGTAAATGGCCAATCTACACTACATTAAACACAAAGGCTTCATCATTTGTGAATTCTGTAAAAACTTTGTCTCTACACATGAGCATGCTGCTAATGTTCATCTATAAATAACTACAATAATTTGTACAGGAAGTCCCTGCGTTACATACGAGGTAGGGACTGTAGGTTTGTTCTTAAGTTGAATTTGTATGTAAGTCGGAACAGGTACAATTATTTTAATAAATGCTAATCAGAAACTTTAATTAAGTAAGGATTTTTCTGGCTTGTGATGTGATTTGAACTTTATTTCTATAGATCATGGAACGCATATACCACATAATTCAGAATGATCCTGTATGGAAAATCCAAGCACAGGCAATCAGAGGTTAGTAAATGGCCAATCTACACTACATTCTGTAAAAACTTTGTCTCTACACATGAGCATGCTGCTAGTCAAATGTTCATCTATAAATAACTACAATAATTTGTACAGGAAGTCCCTGCGTTACATACGAGATAGGGACTGTAGGTTTGTTCTTAAGTTGAATTTGTAGGTAAGTCGGAACAGGTACAATTATTTTAATAAATGCTATTAGGACAGATGTTTGTCTCAACATATTATTGGGCAGCGTGGTGTCAGTTACTGTATAAAACCCTCACTGTGAGTTCCATGCTGCATGCTGCACAGGAGGAAGCAGCGCAGTCTAGTTCGTATCTAGGAGTCGTTCGTATGTTGGATGTCCTTAAGTTTAGAATTAAATATTACAATATTGTAAGTACACATAGGTATATTTTTCTAATTGAATTCAATGAAATTATTGCATTGGTGCATTGTATTGAGAAATGATTTATATTTTAGCTCTAGGACAAATAGGAAATATCACACCTCAAGTGAAAGAGCTCCTGCTGTGGGCCATGAGACTGGAAGAGCCAGGGATCCGGATAGAGGTTTATAACTGCATCGCTAAGCTTCAGCTGGATGACTCTGAGGTCCAGTATGCTCTACAAGATAGACTGACACTGGAATCTAATGGATTGGCCAATAAGTGAGTGTCTTCAGTCTATCACTTTCACAATGTTAAGGACTCAGACCCCATACTTTAGATCTTATTATAGCAACAACTTTGGTCATCTAAGTAGCCTGATCATCACATTAACAGGATCAAAATCATATTCATTTATAGCATGTCGATTTTTCCAATGCAGCACATTGCATTTCCTTGTAGACATTTTACAAGTCTGCAAATGGAAAACAGAACATGAAATCCCTTTGCATTGCAATGAAGCTTTTTTGACCCCTCTATGAACTACCATGTGAATAACCTAACAATATTAGTTGCAATTCAGACTTTCAAGGGTATAAAGCATGCTGAGGCTGGGGCAGGGAGACTGGAATACATGATTTGCTCACACTGCAATATTATGAATAATGAATAATATACCTTAGTTCATTGACTAGATGAGAAAAGTAAACTATCATCCTACTGTGCTGGAATGCTGGAAGTTTTGTTCTAGGGTTATGGGCCTAGAATGAATGAACTTTATGCACATAATACTCTATTCCCACTTATATGATTTCATAAAGTTTGAAGGTCCCAGCCAGAGGCCATGACTTGATGCTTGGAAGCATTTATTATATACTGGGGTCTGTTATGAACATGAAGTGTGTGGATGTGTCCTGCTGCTAGCAGCCCTGACTGACAAGGCCAAGGCCTAGGTTGAATATACATGAATCTGTCCCTGACATTTAATATTGCTCCTTTGCATTTTTATTCAAATTACAATTTCTCTTACTATTTAGGGAGCTGAGAAAGACTCTGGATACTTTAAACATAAAGCTAAGTGAAAACCAAGAGATGCTCTTACTGGTCAAGCAGCATGTAAGTGATGAATAACATTAAAGTAAAACCTACAGGGCTGGAAATATAAAAGTTGTCATGATGGACTTCTTAGCTCTGTAGAGAAATGTTTGGACAGGGATTTTTTATATTTGTCACTCCGACCCTGGCCTCACTACTTAGAAAATCCATTCTACAAGAATAAGGGCTTTTCAGACTCCAACAATGGCTCATTGGAAGTGATGGGGAACTCATTGAGTTGCTACCAGAAGAGTAATAAATGTGAAATCTGCCAATGGGGTCAGTTTGGAAAAAAATGCTAAACTTTAAAAAGTAACTCTGATCGTTGATATTTATATAATTTCCTATAATTACAAACTTTTGACATTTAACATTTTAGAAAAATGTATGAATGAACTTTCTTGGATGATTTGTGTAAATTTGGAGTAAACTTTGGCTGAGTTTTGGGCATTTTTTTTTTTAACGGCACCCCTTGGAGTAACAAATATCAACATTTAGAATGAATGAT
Source organism: Pyxicephalus adspersus (assembly GCF_032062135.1). NCBI lineage: Eukaryota > Metazoa > Chordata > Amphibia > Anura > Pyxicephalidae > Pyxicephalus > Pyxicephalus adspersus. The sequence continues at coordinate 29,040,736 of NC_092869.1, read as the reverse complement.
CTTCTTGACATAACACTGGGTTAATTTACTAAAATCCAATATTTGTTCTTTGTTTTTGCAGATATCCAAGCTGTGTCAGAAAGAAGTTTTATTTCCAAAGATTCTGAAGCTGAATGAGGATTTGGAGACAGGACATCAACAAATGGAACTTTTGTTACGAAAAACTCCCAACTGGAAAACCAGAATTCTGGACCCGGTGTTTTTCTGCAATCTTGTGGACAAAGCATTTTCAGGTATTGATTTCTGCAACACCTCATCTGACCTTCATGGGGTATAAGATATCCCCAATACGGAATCCATCATTTTTTTATATTCACCACTAAAATATGTAAAACAAGGTTTATCCACTTTAAAAAATATTTACTGCTCCTTTTGGTCATTCCAAATAGTAACCCAAAGAAGCCATTTGCTGCTATAAAAAAAAAGTTCTTGGCTATAGTGGGCAAAGATCTTGCGTGTATGGAAAATACAAGCACCATCTTTGCCCACTATAGTGAAGAACTTTTTTTTTTTTCACAGACTAAAGACACTTTTGAAAAGCCAAGTGTAAGATACACTAAGAACAGGTCACATGGATGTCCATTAGAAGGGTCAAGAGCTTTATTTTTCATTGTAAGTTTTGCAATAATGTCCCTAGTTGTTCCAGTAACATCTCTAAAATGATAGACTTCTCATGTTCAGTGACTGGTTATGAGAACAAAGTTGGTGAATCTCAGACCAGAATGAAATTTAGGCCACCAATAAAAATATATTTTACTATTCACATGTATGCTAAAATCTGATTGGATGTTTGTAGGTTCTGCATTTTACATTTGTTATTGCCTTAATAAATCCAACTTCATGCAACATATTTGAATTAGTTAGGAAGGGTTAGAACCCAGGACCAGTCTGTCTCAATAAGGAAATCTTTTTCCTTACTTCCTGTTCATAGTTCATTGGCCATGAATCAGCAGGACAGAAAATCTCCCTAATGGGCCCTAAACAGCAATAAAACCTATTTTATCAGTAAAAAAAAAAGAAAAAAAAAGGAAAGATTAGAAAATTTGTGGTATTTACATATATGGCCATCTTACAGCCTCAGTGACTCAATTGTCCTTATTTCTTGTCCTATCTGTGATGGGGAACCAGACAGTAATAACACCAGTCAAACATTTTTAAATTGCGTAGTTGATTTTAGTATAAAGGCTATGAACCTGGACTATCAGAGGTGCATGTTTTCAATTGATAAATAAGAAGTAGATTCTTTTATACTGCTAGAACTTGCTTGTGTATTGCCTGAGAAGTTGCCCTGGAGAAGGTTCAATTGTTTTTCTCTCCATGTTAAGATCTGCTCGGTCAAACCCTCCAGATCCGCCTCCAGAGACTCCATCTTTACCAATGCCATGTCCTGAAAGGAGGATGGAAACATCAGTATCAGTGAGTCGTTAAAAGGGATTCATAGCCAAAACACAGAAACAAATGATTAAACCCATTTAGCTTCCCTGTGTTTTGGTTGTGTAATATTTAGAGGTGGTCAGATTTCTGGCAGCATGATATCTGCACATCCTACATGAAGTCACCTCTGCCCTACACAATGTATGAATGATGACAGAAGACTGATCCAACTAACTGAAATGATATCAGAATAGAAATGGAGATTGGTAGTGCTTGATGTCTGTACAGAGATTTCCAGGGGTCATGTTTCAATTACCAGATGGGCCGATGCATAATGTGTTTAGGTAGATTACAACTAAATGTTAGGTTTTCTGATGTTTGTTGTCTGGACTCCTTTGACAGTTACACAATCAATAAATCATATTCATTAATAAACTCCCTACCACAGGGGTACAGAAGGCTCAATGTTTCTATTCTCCTGGCTGGATTCTGCTGGCTGTTGCTAATAAACAATCGGCTACTATGCCTTAAATGCTAGGTTGCTACCTTGGATATAGTGAAGGATTTTGTGATGAATGAATATTTAATGATCTAAATCTCATCTCAAATATCTGGCAAAATCCCAGCATAGGGACTATAAAATCATTAACAGCTTTACTTTTTCATTGCAAGCCCACAATTTCTTGTAACCTCCCTCTCCTCCCAGGAGCACACGTTCATTTTCTATTTACTCCCACACAGTCAACTTCAGCCATTAGGGGTGAAGACAAGAAGACTTGTGTAAGCATTTGTCATGACGCAGAGGTTACAAAGAGCTGAAAGCCAATCACCAGGCACCTGAAAGTAAAGATGTGCAAGTCATATGCTCCTCCATGCCTGGATGTACAGGGAATCTCTGCTTGCCCTCAGTGGCCCAATGGACTGGCAGAGAAGCAAGCAGGTGGGATCACTAAAGAGTGACTGGAAAGAATCAATGCATTATCCAAAAAATAAGAACACAGCAGAGCGACTCCTGCTTGTCCTCCATAAAGCTGAACAGTGCCGTGTGTACAGTGCTTGTAGTTTTAGGGTCATTGGATATGATCATGAAATATTGTTTCCAGCAAAAAATTGTGTACAAGCCTTAGGATTCACACTTCTTCTAATTGGTTTCAATTGGAAAATAAAAGTATGAATGCTGGGTAAAAAGTTATGTGAAACTTGTGCAAAAACATTTATAAATAGAGTACCCCCCTCCAAGCCTCTCATAATTGTGTTTTTCAGGGAGCTGCCAGGCACTGTTTATACAATCTGTTGTATCTGGACAAAGCAAAGTTGCACTTACCAGATTTTTTGCATAGTCTGGTATCTGGGGACTCTTCCTGATGGTCTCAATAGAGAATTCCAAATTCTCAATAAATTTAACAGCAAGAGGTAAAAATTCAGCAGCAAACCTAGAAAGAAACAGAACAGAGTAAAAATGTTTTTGGTAAATGATTCAAACAATTTACACTTAAATAAAAAAGGGATTGCAAACAAAAACACGAAGAGTCAGGAAGCACAAAAATGTTTTCTGGTGATTTGCCACAGGAATGTGAAAATGGCCCTTAAAGTCATAGAAATGAGATCAAGGAAAAGCTGTACTCTTATAGGTAAGCATGAACAGCCACCTGTAATAAAAAGGACCCACTTTTACCATGGGAATTCAGGCAGGAGGTTACATGCTAGAGACATCATGGTGGCACTGGCAGAATATTACCTGTGGTACGCTGCCTCGATAGGTAAGTTTTCCTGGCACAGTGGTTTAGCCAATCTCTGCCTCAGACTTCGCTTCTCTCTCAGCACTGCCTCCAAGTGGCTGCTTAGCTTTTGTAGGGCCTCACACTTCTTGTCTAGGATTACCAAACACAGGCAAGTGAACAAAGTGGTTATTACATATTACATCCTAGATTATCCAGCAACACAACTCTAAAATATTATAAATAAGACCTGGGGGAAATGAAACTAAGTCCAGGTCAAAATCACTGCTAGTTTCATCTTTGTGCAGGCACAGGTTCAAATGTACCCCAAAACACCCTCTTTGATGACAGCTGGAACCCCTTTCCTTTTTTTCTCCTCAATACTAGATATTGTTCAGCCAATTTATTAGACTTGCTCAGTTCCACTTACAAGAATTGCAGGCGGAAGCTTCTGTAAGATCTTCATCAACATTCCTGCAATATGTTGGGTGACCATCTAGAGCAGTGGTCCCCAACCTTTTGGACATTATGGACTCTGGACCACACATGCGTGGGGAGCCGTGTGTCACTCAAAGGAGAAGAAACTTTCCCGCCCAGAGTGAGGTCTTGATGCCAGAACCCGCCCACCAGCCTGAGCCTGCTATCCATACGGGAGAAATGCTCCGCGGATCTGGCCGGTGCAACTCCCCAGTGGGGTCCTTCCCCTGAGCACACTGGGGGCGCACCACCAAATATTTCCTGCGGACCACCAGTTGGTGACCACTGATCTAGATTATCTGTATTTGTAAAGCTATGTAAAGATAAAAGTCACCAGAAGTGATTGTTACTGATCATTTACAGCAGGGGTATCCAAACTTTTTGCAAACAGAGCCAGATTTAGTGAGGTGAAAATGTGTGGGCGTGGTCTACACAGATCCCACACAGCACATGCCCACCAGGGTGACATGAGGGATTCCTTGCACGGCGTCAGTGCAGGCTTCATGCAGAGCGGGTCCCGCACAGCACACAACCATCCATCCCCCCCCCCCCATTATAATGACGTAGGGGATTCCCTGTGCACACATGGGGAGTCCTGTCCTGCTGATTATGCCTGCCCAGTAGCCGGACGATAATTGCAAGGCGGTTGATCAACTCTAAAGCTACGTACACACTTCCAATTATTATCGTCGGAAAACGAACGACGAACGTTCCTGCACGACATATGAACGATCATATAGCACCGATCCTGCACAGAGAGGTAACGACACGATCGTTCGTAGATATTGTACACACAATAGATACGATCGTTTAAGCGATAGAGGAACTATGTGCACGACAGGAGTTACTTTTTTACGAACGATTTTTTGCCCAATCGATCGTTCGTCGTTCGATTGGAACGATAAAAATTGGAAGTGTGTACGCACCTTAAGGAAATAAAAAAATAGCTTTTTTGTTTGCGTGCATTTTTTACTGTAGTCAACAGTGCTGGCGGGCCGCATATTTTTGATTTCATGACAGAGGCTGCGGGCAGGTGGGAATCTGAACATGGGCCGCAATTGGCCCCCGGGCCGGACTTTGGATATGCCTGATTTACAGTGACCGTAGGAGCCACAAGTACTGAACAGACAGCATTGTTCATTCTATGGAATGGGGGAGAAGGAGCAGGGGGCATCTCATCACATAATCCTCCATAGGAAACAGAAGCTGCTGTTAGCTGCCAGGCATTTAGTGATCTGGCAGGGTGGATCTCTTCAGTCAACTATTCATCCAAGACCTCTTGTGATGTAACTCCAGCGTCTGTACGTAGCAGAATTGCCTACAGTGTGTCAACTGTGCCAAGTAATATGTTGGCGCTATTTAAATCCTGTTTATTAATATTAAGAATAATAAGAATAATAATAAATAATAGCAAGCTACCCACAGCCGATGCAGTGACAATCTGCAGATGTATGGGAAATAAACAGCAAACACAAAGGTGATTATAGAAATCCAACAACTTACTGAGGAAAAATGGATGAATGATGTCTGCCGTTTCTTTCTCAAGCTGTAACAATTCTAGTTCCAGACTCTTCTGCAAAACAGTAAAAAAAAAAAAAAAAAAAGGCTCTAGGACTATGTACAATATATATTAATAGGAGTTAAACTTTATTAAGAACTTGGTAAAACGTTGATCAGGCTGAGGACAAACATGCTGGCATTTGTAGCTCTGATCTCTGCCATAGTTGTATTTGTAAATGAGAGCCAATAAATCACCTTTCTGATTTCAGCTTTAAGCTCGGAGAACTTCTCCATGTCTTCTACACGAGTAAAGTGTAAAGTCTGATCCTGTGCTTGGTCCAACATGTCCTAGATAATGAGATCATAAAATATGACGTTACATCAATATCTGAATCACAATGCATTCATCTACAGGAGGCTGTGAAGGACTACAGACATTCCCATATGAAGAGGCTGCAGATCTTTAGGATTCATCCCCTATGATATTAGATTTTTAGGTATTTACAGGAACTATTACTGGTCATATGTGTAACGTCATAGATTTTTTGTGATGTGTAGCAGAAGAAACTCAATAAACCAATGGCAGGACTTGAAAATGGGCCAATCAAAGCAGGAAGAAACCGCTTGATTGGCCTAATTTGTCAGTCTGTGCTATTTGTATACAAAAGTCTGATTTTTGTCCCAAAAATATTCACAAGCCTTCAGATTCACCCATCTTCCTCAGTCCCCTCACCATTACTAATAACCCCCTTTAGATACACCTCGCCCCCTGTGGTACTTCCCATATGAAGCACAATAATATGGAGTGATGTCTAAGCGTTGTCAGGGGTTACCTACAATCCTGTCATGTCTCCCAGCTCTGTACCTGTGTCAGCACCCCGGCTTCCAGACATTTCTCCATCAATGCCGAAGCCGCAGTGCTCTGCACGGAATCCCACGGATTAGCCGCCATTGACAGTCACAGAGCGCTCACTGGGCAGCGGACTTATACCAGAGCGGGGATTGGATGTCCCGCCTCGTCCGCCGTACCGACGCCATGTTGTGGTTGGCGCAGCCGGCTGGCGGAGGTGAGGCGGGAGTGGTTGTTGCCGGAAGTAGCTGAGGTTGGGATAGCAGGGAGTTGCTGTGCTCTTGGTGAGAAGAGGACGAGCTGAGGGGTGGACACAGGGAACTTCATGCTTATGTACGGCTATACTTGTGTCACAAGTTCTGGCTGAGTGTTGGGCGCTTAGGGTGACAACTCAGCCCAGCTCCCTCCTGCTGGGGTCACTTTTCCTGGTCTGTGGCCCCTATACAGGAGCCCTCTCATCCTCCATAGACACAACAAGAGGAGGCCACAGCCTCTCCCTCTTACACACCTGCACAGGTAAGTTGTGGCATGAGAAGGGTGGGCCATGGGTGTCCCTAGACTGTGATTTATAAAGTGTAACCATTATTTAGTCTTCATATAGCTGGCTGATCATTCAAACCCCCTTCTATTGCAGCCCACCTACCTGAGTACTTACCTTTACCTCCATTGCAGACATCTTACTGCACATGTACACTCCTCTCCATTCATTGCATTGGCTACAGTCACGCAAAGGGGTGCTACACATGGGCATATAGGTTGCCCATGTGTACTCAACCATTGCACTGACTGATTACCATTCAGAAAATCATCCCCATACACTGCACATGTCTGATTTTCCCAGAGGAGTGGTGATCGGATGTTATTGATTGCACACACAGCACGATGTGTACTTTCTATTTATACAATCTTGTCTGTTTTATCCATGTGAAGTGTAGGAAAATCTGACACTTCAGATCCCAGCGTTTGATTGGAGCAGAAGTAAGAAATGTGCCCATGTGTACCTAGGTTACCAATCATGACCATAAGAATGAATGGGAACAAGATAGAGGCATGCTCCTAATGTCACAAGGGGTGGGGGGCTTCCTCGTTTCGGGGCTGTTTGCTTCCAGTGGCACAGCAGGTCAGCTTCCCCAGCATTGCCCCCATTCTCTGGAATCGCTTCCCTCATCTCACCAGACCTGCTCTGCCCCCAAAACAGTCACATAGGACTTCAGACTCTGCCATCAGTCTCCTCCCCATTATTATCATCATCATTATTATTATTATTATTAAACAAGATTTATATAGCGCCAACATATTACGCAGCGCTGTACAATAAATATCATCAATAACCCCCTTTGTGTTGTATTCACCCCACCTAAACTTTTTGTAATTCCATAGCTCTGCTCCCATTATCATTGTCCTTACTAATGTACAGCGCTACGTAATATGTTGGCGCTATTTAAATCCTATTTATTATTAATAATAATCCATTATCATAGAGCTCCTCTGTATAAAGGTCATTCTGTCTGTTCTCATTTCTTCTAAATTCTATAAACTTTCTGGCTGCAGTCACTGGTTTTATGAATAAATTATTAACAATTTTGTATCCCTGATGCTAATAGTTTCTAGAAACCTCTCCCCAGGTACTTTTAGCTGGGTGCACCACCCGGCTGTTTTTGGGTGGTTACCAAACAGTTTGGTCACAATACAGTGGCTGCCATCCACCTAAAATTTCTTCCCACCCGGCTTATAAAAAATTTCTGGGTTGAGCACTGTATAGTAATATTGTTTTGTATAGTATTATATATATTTAGTATTGTATAGTAATATTGTCAATATTGTCCTAACATAGACATATAACATGTAGATTGTGAGGGATAGCTAGGGATATCACTATAGACTTTGTACAGCACTGCGTAATATGTCGGCGCTATATAAACACTGTGTAATAGGAATAATTTGCTGCATGCTTGTTCCTGTGCAGTTGATTATGTCAGCGGATCAACATCACTCCCTGGCAACCATCTTTTTCAGAAGGAAGTCACATAAATGACTATGCCCAGGTTTTAGTTAGTACACATCCAAAGTCAGACCAAAATAAATTTAGACTTTTTTTGTAACGTGAATATGATTTATTGATTGATTATACTTTTTTTTGGAAAAATCTATTTCCTGGTCGGTATTTTTAACAATTTTTTGTCTTTTTTTTTTTTTGCAGCTCTGCATGACACCCAGCCCGGTAATTACACTGTGACTGCTGGTGATATTCTTTACTGCTGTAAAGTTTGGTCTGTTGGAGCAGAATGGGTAACAGTGCATTAAAAGCTCACATAGAAACCGCACAGAAGACTGGGGTGTTCCAGCTGACTGACAAGGGATTAGTTGAGGTGAGAGATGATTATATTAAGCAACAGGTTTCCTTTAACCTCCTGAGCGGTAAGCCTGCCAAGCCTCGGGGTAAAAAAAAAACAGCTGATAGCGGTAACCCAAAGCCACACTCGGGGGTAGCTAGGAAAATAAACACTTACCTGGTCCCATCCACATCCTCCAGTGTCCTGCCATCCCTTGGTCGCGTCCTCTTCATTTGATCTGTCCCCTGGCGAGTGCGCTGACGTTCCCCGGGAGTTCCTCGTGACGTCGGTGTGTACAGCCGCCACTAGGGGCGCGGCGGGAATTTCACATTATTTTGTATTGCATTCAATACATAATACCTGTATTGAATGCAATATACTGGATTTATATGTCTAAAAGCAGTACATTGTCTTCATGAAAATGTATTTTACAGTATATTATAATAGTATGAGTATAATAAAGTTTGAAACACAAAATCATGTCAAAGTTTATTATTAAATTTTTTTAAAATTTATTTAATTTATTATTTTGACATGAGTTTGTGTTTCAAACTTTATTATACTCATACTATTAAATTATACTGTAAAATACATTTTACAACAATGTACCGCTTTTAGACATATAAATCCCGACAGAAATGAACCTCCCTGGAGGTTAATGTAAAGCTACGTACACACTTCCAATTATTATCGTTGGAAAACGAACGACGAACGTTCCTGCACGATATATACGAACGATCGTATAGCCAATCGATCGTTCGTCGTTCGATTGGAACGATAAAAATTGGAAGTGTGTACGCACCTTTACTCTTCCCAGCAGCATATGTTTGTCTTTCTTTCACCCCACTGCCAGTCCATTCACCCACTGCCAGTCCAAAGTGCCTGCCGTGCTGATTCGCTAAGTGCTGGTAAATGCTGGCACTGGAAGTAGCGGGTATTTACATTCGCTCCCACTGCTAAATCCAATTTACAATCCAAAACAAATTTGCCATTGTTAACAAAGCTTTGAGTAATGTGCACAGGACAATAGCTTATAGTAACAAATCAAAAATCCTTTTCCATTCCAGGGTGTTTTCTGAAGTATAAAATCTGGTTGGTAGTGTACTCACAATCTTGTAAAATTAGCCACCACTAAAAGAAATTTGTGTTATGTTTTTTTTTTTTTTCACATAAACTCACTTTAATCCAAACCTCTTTTCTCACTAAAGTTCCCTGAAGATCTGCAGAGGCTTTCTGCAAACCTGCGAACCATCGACCTGTCTAGTAACAAGATAGAAGTTTTACCTTCATCGGTGGGAAAGTTTGCTGTTCTCAAAAGTTTGTCCATGAATAGTAACAGACTGGGTAAGGGCGGTCTTACTGGTTATGTAGTTCATTATTATGTTTAATATTATTATTAATAAAAAGGATTTATATAGCGCCAACATATTGTGCAGCACTGTACATTAAATAGAGGATTTTCAAACAAAACATATTGGCCGTTAATTATCAAAATGGCTGCAATATTTTTCTAGAGTAATAGAATCTCCCCCTCCAACATATGGATAAATGAGGCCCATGGGAATTTTTTTTTTTCATGTCTTATCCCAGATGCTTACCAGGAATTTAAATAAAATAGAATTCTTCTCTTAGACAGCTGGCCATGGAGAAAATTTGCTCTTGCCTCTTGACAACAGTACATTATAGGATTTTCCCTAGATTCAAGAGTTAATTTTTCCAATGGGTACACAGATGCCGGTAAAAAAATTGACAACTTTTTCCTACTGTATTCACTACTAAAAAAATTGGCTAGACAAACATTTTAATTGTGCCACAGAAGTACCCTGAAAAATCAACATTTTTGTTTAAATTCCTTCTAAAAACTTTAGTGCACGTTCTGTTATCTAAGAGTAATTAGACAGTCCAATGCCTGCAGTCTCATAGCTGTATGTGTGTCATGTGAGGTCCAAGGCATTGCTACCTCTGGCTCACTATTCTTGTTGGAAGCTCTGACAAGAAGAAGCAAACCTTTGTCTCTAACAAGATGGACAACTTTATACAGGCAATACAGTACAGAACCTGGTAAGGCAGCCCTGGGAAAAGATCAGCTGTGACTTAAGCTACGTATGTCACATGATTCTCCTCTGATTATCGCCTCAGGGCTGGTATCAGACGAGAATCTGATGTGTGTAAAGCGCTCGTCTAACATCGTTTATAGATCCTTGCTGGTGGATCCATGAATGGCGAACTATCGTAGTACAGGAGAAGGGGAGAGAGAGTGCAGTGAGGTGCGGCTCTGTCGTTCTCCCCTCTCCCTGAGAGTAGAATGGTGCTGTATGTACAGTGCTCGTTCATGTATCTTTTAGTCTTTTGTCCTTAGAAAGAATTGTGAAAGATCCATTCCAACAACAAAAATCTAACGTGTACATAGCCAGTTTTTCTTTTTTTTAGGTGACATCTTTCTGAAATTAGTTCCTCTTTAAAGAAAATTGTACATCGAAATTGTATCAAGTGAATACTCGGGCAGTCGTTTAGTTGCCCTTCTGACCCACTGGCCTCTGTAATTGCTGGGGCTAGGGCCAGGGCTCAGCACAGCTATTTAGATGAACAATTGAGTTGACTCTTTATGGCAATTCTAGTTCAGTGAGTTGAATACAGAGACAGTGCAGCTTCCACTCTTTTCAGTAGTTTAGGTTCCTTTTTATTACCATTCTCCTTTTGGGTAAACCTCATGTCTCGGTCCTGCTGTACTAAATATACTATATTTTGTAAAACCTTTTCCTCTCCCCAGGTAAACTCCCAGATGAACTATGTAAACTGAAAAAGCTGGAGACGTTGCATCTAAGTGCTAACCAGATCAGCCGCCTCCCAGCAGACTTTGGTCAACTCTCTGCCTTAAAGACTCTCAACCTCTCTGGCAACCAACTTCGTGCTATACCAAGCCAGCTCTGCAGCCTGCGGCATCTGGATGTGGTAGACCTGTCCAAAAATAAAATCCAGTCAGTTCCTGATGAAGTGGCTGGAGTGCAAGCCATAGAGATAAACTTAAACCAGAACCAGGTGAGTAATGATAGGAAATAGGAAGCTGGTGCATGCATAATGTTTTATTTTTGTGAGAAAATCACATAAAACACCAGAATTAGAATGGTTCAGTCTTACTAAAGGAATGAGGGATCACACTGAATTACAGAAAGTTTCCATGCCTCCCAGGCTCCTTGTAAATGACAGTGGGGTCATCATTTTGCTGTTGTTTGGGTTACATGGCAAACTGTAGACCCAAATGCCAAATATTGCTTTATTAGAGAACCACACCAGATTCCAGCAGTAAATGGTACTTTTACATTCAGTTGATGAAAAACTGAGGACAGCCAGTAGAAAGAACCCATTTGGTGGCTCCCATCCTTTCTTACAGGAGCCTGAGATTTATGGGCACCATCCACATAGGAATGTGTGTCTGCATTGTAAAGCTGGAGCCTTCTGTTATCTTTAGGGAACTGACAAGTGTACTTTAATCACACATTCCTTTTTTTCCTAATAACAGGGAAGTTAGGGATGTGCTTATAAATTCTAGATCTAAAAACTAGATTTTGATGAACTGTGTTTGTCCTATTTACTGATCACACACATTCCAGTATTAAAATGGACCTAGCAGCAGGAAAAATATTTTATGTTAGGGACATGCATATATTTAATTTACTAGTACTTTGCCAGACAGTAAATCTTTATTCAGGCATTAGCTTGAGGATACCTGAAGTTCATGGTTGTGGTAACAGTAGTTGTCACTCACCTTTGTAACATATTCCAATGTTACAGTATGAGGTATAAATGGTAATGGGAGATGGGGAAATCAATTCCTGATGTCAGAATTCTCCCATGTTCCTAGGCAGTCAGTTGACCATTTTTAATTACTAAAGGTCCATCCCCCGTACTTGGTATTAAATTGAGCTGCTCGTGCAGAAGTACAAAGCCTAGTAAATGTGATAACTTTATATGTACAATATATGTTTGATTTCTTTCACACAGATATCCCAGATCTCAGCTCAGGTTTCACAGTGTCCACGTCTAAAGGTTCTGCGTCTAGAAGAGAACTGTTTGGAGCTCAGTATGTTACCCCACAGCATCCTCAGTGACTCCCAGATCTCCTTGCTGGCTGTGGAGGGAAACCTTTTTGAAATAAAAAAGCTCAGAGACCTGGATGGCTATGACAAGGTCAGTGAGTATTATGAAAGTTTTGGGGAAATGGGCAACAGCATATAAGTGTTTGAATGTGCATGTAACCACCAACCACAGATACATTGCTAAAGGACCACTCCAACTATTAACTATTAAACATCCCCAGGTTTGTGCTGGTGCATATTACAGCTCAGCTGTACTTCCAATGCTCTAACAGCAGGAATGGTGCTTCTCATTTTGTGATACATCTCATTTTTTGGCATCCAATCTTTTATCCTATTAATAACTTGCCAAGCTTTCTCTTTCACTTTTTTTCTGTCCATCCTGCTCATGTTAAAGCTGGCACCTTGCTGATTGCTGTGGAAATATTTAGGAAGCAGCAATCTGTGGAATAAGTGAGGCAGAAATGTAAGATCCTTGCACTGCAAGTCCTCAGTAGGCAGCAGTTGGCTGCTGTGTATAGGTAAAGGGCTCATAATCATAATTTTCTTTTGACCGCGAGGTAAGCTACAGTTCCAATTCAATAATTCAAGGTTGCTAGGAGTTCCTTGAGCAATAGGCAGTTTGACTCTCAGGTCAGCTTAAGAGCAAAAAAGATCATTGGTGTCATCTGTAAGGGTGACATTCTTCCCAGGGCCCAGCAATGCAAGAGGCATTCATCCCAATGATGTACTGCAAGCCGTGTATTAACATTAGTAAGTACAGCACAGCACTGGTTCCTTGACAACCTGAAAGTTATTTTAAGGGTTTCTCCCAATGTTAAAAAGGCAGAGAAAAACAACCAGCTGTGTTTTCCTCTCTATTAGACATCCCAATGATAAGTCCTCAGGTACAGTTTTCTCTCCAACAAAGAGAACAGTAACTGACTTTAATGTACACAGCAGGCAGCAGTTGGCTGCTCTGTATAGGTAAAGGGCTCATAATTTGCAATTTTCTTTTGATCGCGAGGTAAGCTACAGTTCCAATTCAATACTCCAAATCCAATATTTTTTTTTTGTTTCAGTACATGGAAAGATTTACAGCTACCCGGAAGAAGTTTGTGTGATGGAAAGCAACATGCTGGACAGATCGTACCCTACTAATATGAAGTCACTTCCCCCTATGGTTAGGGGACCAGTGGTGGATATAAAGCCTGCTTCTAGCACTCACTGCTTGTATCGCCTAGAGCAGTCACATACTACAAGAGCCTGGAGAGCTGGGGCTCCTGGGAGGACAAGAGTGGACTGTATAATGGCTGGAAGACAGACGTGGAAGGAACTTAATTTTTTTTTCCTCACTGCTATGAAGTTTGACCAATTTTTTGCGTAGGCTATCATTATCCAGCTTTAATAACACTACCGGTCCATTATCCTTCATAGGTTTATTTGAAAATGGAAACGTAACTTATTTAATGCTTTCAATAAAAATATTTTACCTTGGATTTGCTTGGGCTGTGCAGCCATAGTGCTGCAAAATGACATCCTAAATATTTGGAATAAAAATAAATCTGTGCCGTGAAGGGTGGTGGCTGCTAATGAAATTTACAGCATTCATATATATCAGCTTTTGCTATGTACATGTTTTGTTCAGATCTGTCATGTTGGTTGATGGGTACAGCTAGTTTCTGTAAAATGGAGCAAGGAAATGAATGGGGGGAGGTGCTGCTAAATCAACTAATAAAATACAGATATTTCAGAAAGAGGATTTAGAAAAAGTTCAGTCTGTGTGGAAAAATACTTTACACTATTTTTCATGAATTGGTTTTGAAAATCACCAAATTATAAGTTACATAACTTGTGCAGCTTTGAGAGTCAACACTGAACTGTATAAAATGACTTTTTAAAGAGTCTCTTCACCCCAACCCAAACTTAATCTGTGATAGCTGCTAGAGCATTGTCTCTCAATTAAGGTTGGTAGGAGTTCCTTGAGCAAAAAGCAGTTTGACGCTCAGATCAGCTTAAGAGCTAAAAAGATCATTGGTGTCATCTGTAAGGGTGACATTCTTCCCAGGCCCCAGCAATGTAAGAGGCATTCATCCCAATGATGTACTGCAAGCCGTGTATATACAGTAGTAAGTACAGCACAGCACTGGTTCCTTGACAACCTGAAAGTTGTTTTAAGGGTTGCCCCCATGGTAAAGAGACAGAAAATCAACTAGCTGGGTTTTCCTCTATATTAGACAAGCCAATGATAAGTTCTCTAAACTCGGGCTACAGGCTTGCAGCAGACAGTATGAAGAAGCCTCCCTCTCTCTAATATGTAAAAGGTTTTCATGATATGGAGAATGCATCAAGAAGATTGGCACATGCTAAGGTGTAATTCTAGGTGAGGAAAACAGCCACACTGGGAATATCTTTTATCTAAAAGCCCAAGCACAGAATTCTGTTTGATTGCATCACTAAATGGTCATCATTGGGCACAATTTTGTTGATGGATATCCAAGTTTTGCCTCCAGGTTAATCAGAAGCCATCTTAACCTTTTTCTGTTCACTGGACAGGTGGTAGGTTTTTCTGGCAGGACCACAAGATGTTTAGAAAACAAACTAAAATTTGATATGTTAGCGATTGGCTGTAATGCCACCTGAACCTGGCTATACATGTTCTCGTTAAGGTATATAGAACAACATTTCCTATATGAATACCTGGTTGATTTACTAGAATATTTAATGGAAATACAGCAAGTGAGTTCATTTTAGGAGTACTTTGTTGTCGGTAATCCGGTAAAGCAGAATATACAGAAAATATAGGAAAATATATATATTATTTTGTTGTGTGCAGCAGAAAAGCATCCTGGTGTACTGCATCTATCTTTAAACAGAAAGCAATGTTGTTCCCCTTGGGGCCAGCATGCCATGCAGGATATGTGCCTGATAATGACATTCCAACAAAGGCATCTCGCTATGGTATTTCTTTATTCCTGCAAGGTCTAATTGTCCTGTTTCAATCATTGTCTAACAACAACTATTAGCTTCCAATAGCATTGTGTGGTGTGATGAAAAGGACATTCTTTAACACCTTCAGTGCAGTCTGAAAATGTTAGGACACAAAACTGGATAACTGCAGCCACTTTATTGGAGTTTAGCATTAAAAAAAAAAAAAACATTTTACGTAAAAAAAAAAAAAACATTTTACGTAAAAAAAAAAGGCATATTCATCCTGGATATTTCATACAAAATATGGATCAGAACTAGTCTATAGGTAGAGAAAGGAGCAGACTCTCTGCATTGCTATCCCAATCCTTGATATGGTAAAAATAAGTCCAAGACAAAGTTTTAACAAAAGAAAATCAATGCCCTTCATGAAACACCCTTTAAATGTAGGACATCAACACAATGTAACATGTAAGGCAAAATTATTTATACTCTTATATACAGCCTTTACAATATTGAAAATGACCTTCACAGTTTGAAGTTATTAAAAAAATACATTTAACCAAATCTGTAGAAATAAAAGGCACAAAGTGACAGATGATGGATCATAACATGATTTCAATATTAGGTTGGAAGCAGTTTTGCACATGACATAAGGCTCACAGGCTGCTAAAGTGCTCATGTATATAAAATAACACAGGACTACAAGTTCCTATTTCAATGAGGAAAAATCCAAAGCAACCCTTCATTAGTCTGTCTATGCTGAACTAGGAAGAAACAAAACAAAGTGTTAAATGCTTACTGCGTATAGGGGGACACAAAACAACTAATCATCCATATCCATTACTACTCTAGCAGTTAGCACCCTGCTCATCTTTCAGTGCTCCTGCTAGGGGACAGCCACCCTGGGTCTGATTATTAAAAGGCTCCAAGGCTGGTGAAGATAGACTTCCATGGGATGACCTGGGTGATCCAGCAAACCTGCTATTAGATAGCAAATGTTTTAAATCTTGGACCAGATCCATTCCAGCCAGGTCCTCCCATGGAAAGCTTAAATAAATCAAACCCTCACACATATAATGCAAGATTGCTGCTCCTGCACTGTAAGTGACAAGATTGGTGTTACTGGTTTTAAGCAGCTTTGTTGTGCAGTTTTGAGGGAAGTCTGTGATAAAAAGCAATCATACCGTATTGCTTTTTATGTTCTCCCTGGACCAAACAAATATTTAACCATTGCAGGGCAAGAGGAAGCTGCACTTCAAAGGTTTTGTTTTGTTTTTTTTAACCAGAGTTTAGCTTTAATTTGGTTGATAAACATTACTGTAGACATCTAATAAGGGTCTAAGGAACTAATACAACAAATATTCATCATTAACATGCTATCCTGCCTATAGAAAGTTCAGAGTACTTCATACATATCTGTTAAGAATTGATGTAAATCACTGTACTTGTCATAAATTACATGTGCTACACTTCTACTCTAAATTATCCTTTTCAAGGTAGATGATTTTGTAAAATGGTTTGGTACTAAACAATATTTTCCAAATGTTTAATAGGAGTTACAGTCACAGTGAGGCACTTAAAGTCAGGGTAGGTGCCGTCATTGCTACACCCAAAAGCCAATAAGGAGCCTTCCGATCACCTATCAGTGATATTTCCACAGCCTTCTCCACTCTGAGTGAGGCGTGGACACTAAATCTCTATGCAATTAGAAAATAATTTGTTTAGTTTCAAGACTAAATTTTAAATAGAATAGAATGGAATGGGTCATCCGATCCAAGGCTGGATCATGTAACAGTGTTCCTGGGTCCGTATACCTGTCAGGGAGATTTAACTCCAACTTAAACTACCAGGCTCCAGTTACAAGGATACATTTTGGGAAGACCGGCCAAGTCACAACAAAACGTATTACACATTGAATGTGCACAGATGCAAATTTTTCAAAGAAACTAAGAATAATGAATTGTTTATCAAAAGATTCCTTGTCCTCAATGTTAAATCAGCCAGCCCTTTCATCACCCAGCTGCTCCCGCTGAGATTGAGCCGGTTTACTTTTCACGTATCATGTATTCCAGTTTTCTGGTCCTAACTGACTTGGTGGCTCCATTTATTTTTTTTACCCAGTGATCATGGCAGTAACACACTTCTTGTTCCAAGGTGACAACGCACACTTATGTACAGCATTTACAGTAAAAAGGAGTTGTCATCCTGGGCTGCTCACAAGGTTTAAAGAAGAAACACCCCTTATCATCGTCCCTACGAGGAAAGTGTTTTATAGTTATAGCTAGTAATGCTGAGTTGAGCTTTCAGTACACAGGAACTCACATGGACACGGAAGGTCTGAGTCAATAGGTATTTTGTTGTTCATGCAAAGAAATCTAATGCAGCCCCCTCATCCAAAGATATTTTTGTTATTTGGTTTAGATCTCCTTGAACAAGCCTTGATCTACATTTATCTTTAGGTTAATAACTTCCTGAGAAATATAAAAAGGCTGCAAAGTAACTTTAATCGCTCTCCTTCTATAAAATTTAATACGGCTAAATGACTATTTTTTGTCTTAATGCTGGAGTTGTTTTGTTATGGTTTTCAATGCTAGATTAAACCATTACTTTATATTCTCTCACCCTGCAATGAGCATTTCTACACCCTGTTAGGGAAGATTTGGGCTGAAAGGGCAAATCCTCAAAAAGCACCCAAGCAAAAAAAGAAAGGAAGGAGCTCGTTCTATTCTTTACAGTACAGAGTCTGTTGTGCTGCGCCTATGTCAGCTGTTGCACTCAAATGTTGCTAAAGAACTGTAGAAAGACACTTAAATAACTATGTTCAGAAATTCAAACCTAGTATACAGATGTGAGAGGCAAATACAGATTAGGCTTATATTTTCCCCAATTTTAGACAATGGCTATACCTTGACCCCCTCCTTCACGTCACTGTAATCACAGTTAAAGCAGACATTTTTGTTATCCAGCTCCCCTCAAACCTAAACAGCAAAAAACTTACCATGGATGCAGATATTACTGCTACTACATGATCAAATGCCTAGACTACTGGAAATACCACTCCCGATTTTTAAGTGGTTGTTTTCCAGCCAAGGTTTGTCGTGCCGACATATGATTAATAAGGAAGCAGGATATATATATCATATAGCAGGATATATATATTCTGCATATTGCAGAATGAGCTACTAACACTACTAAAAGTAAAGAACTACAAGTTGTCATTAGCAACCACATTCTTCATTCCTTAACTTAAGCTGGTTTAAAAAACAGCTGTGGAGACTTTCAGTAAGATGTTCAATATGCAAAAACCAAAGAACTGCAGCTGCAGGGCCGGCAGTCATCCAGACACAGAACTTTATAGAACATAAATTTAAGTTTACACTCCTCAACCCCAAAATGGAAATAGTGCTGAAGACTTGGTAATATTTTTAATATAAACATTTTTAATATAGAGTACTACATCCTGCAATATGGTAGACATAATATTTTGCTCTGAATATATTAAGCAGGAAAATGTCAACGCTCCCTGAAGGTTTTTTAAATTTCAAAGGAAGCAGACAATAAAAACATTTTAAAAAATACAATGAAAAACATTTTATCCAGCCGGTTTTGTAGTAACAAGGCACCTTTTACAGATAGACATATGCATAGTGTATGTATGGAGGCAGTACACCAATCAAATAACTGGCTTCTGAACTACAAGGCAGGGACTTATTGATATGTACATGTACCTCAAGTGCTATAAAGAGCAAGCTTTGACACATGGCGTGCTGTGTCAACTAACCAACCAATAGGAACAGTGTGGGATAGATTTTGTAGTAGGGATTAACAAAAGAGAGGTCATGTAACATTACCTATAGACACTGCTCAAATATTGCATTGTAGCTCCGGAGTCTGAACCAAATACCTATTTGGTACTGAGAGGGTCTACTAAAACAGTCATATGTTACCCTCAGTTTGGAGCAAAAGAAAGAAAAAAAGGGATAACTGAATAGCTGGTATTGGTTGGGATGAGTTTCAGTTTCAAGTTTCCATATTTAAAAGAGTTAAAATAGTACATTAAGATTAGTACAAAGGTTTTCTAGAAGCATGGAAATGAGCAAACACAGACCATGAAAACTAATAAGCCGGTCTTTCTTTGGGATCATGGCATCTTGAACAAACTTAACTGCAGAATACTTATTCCTCCCCACCCTACATTCTCCTTTACAAATTTTGGTAACACGACAGTTTATAGCCTACAATAGGCATTCTCCTATAGCCCAATAGGACTTACAGCAGCCAAGTTAAAAAGGAAGTCAAGGGTCTTTAAATACATTTTGAAAATCTTAAAGTTTATAAAATAGGGAACAGCTAAACAGTTTGTAATGCTTGCAAAAATGGTAAAACAAAGCATGAACTTTGTCCAATGAAAGGTCAAGAAATGAAGCCTTTCAAGAGAATAAAACAAAGGGACACACCACCAGAATAAATTCAGTCATTAACTCCCCTTCAACCCTTTATCTGGGATATTTTTGTGCTGTTTTATGGAAGTACGTTGCAGTTTACATCAAACGAGGAAAAGATGTCTTGTGGGTTTCTTCACTCAATAAGTTTCTTAGCTCTCTTGTTTGCCTCATCAATGTGGTCTTTGTTGGATATCGCCTGAAACAAAAAGTACACAATATATATATAAGAGAACTACAAGCTTTATATTTAAAAAAAAATAAAGACCACTACTAGAGCTAAAGAAACACAATTAGGGTATCAAATTCTACTTAAGAAAAAAGTTCATTTTTTTTATGTAAACAATCAGCAAAATATATTTGATATTAACCAGTGCAGAACTTTCCCCTTCCCCCAAGCAATATTTAAACATATTATATAGAAGGTTTGCATCTTAGCTGGGACACCAATCTTAGCTAGGATATGCCAAAAACATGCTGTTAGGCTGGCTTCCTTCTAAAAAATTGGCCTTGGACTGTGTTAACATCGGACTATGGTAGAGACATTAGATTGCGATTTCATGTGCAGGACAATTAGCATCATGAGTATGGACTTGGAAATTTCTGGGCTATATAAATAGAAGATATTTTAATATATATATATATATATAACCAATAAACGAATAAATAGATAAAACATATAGAAATGCTGAGATGTACTGCTTTTTGCTAAAGAACTTCATGTAAGCAAAAAATGTAACCCACAAGGCACCGGAACAGAGTGTTATTAGAGCTTGCTCACTCTCTCCCACCCCCTGTACAGGTACTGGCTCATTGCTATGATGGGCCGCTTCACTGGCCAATAAGTGTGCGAATCTCTAGGTACACTGACCCCAGTATTTAAAAAGCCAAAATGAATGAATTGCTGTGCTGTCAGTGCTGGATGTGAGAGAAAACCCAGAGGAAAGTGTACACAAGCATTTTGTACAGCCTACTTTGCAAATTTTGGCAAAAACTGGCAACTTTTAGTTTAGGCTAAACTTTTGCTACATCCAGAAATAATATACAATTATACAAAATGTTAGTACAGAGAACTCTTACCTTTTCATTAATCCTATCAATTTGTTTGTTCTGGGTATCAATCTCATTACCCATATCTAAAGCCATACTCTTAAGATTTCCCAAAATGCTTCCAACTTGGTTTAGATTTTCTTCCATCTCATCTTCTCGGGCATCATTTGTTATCCTACCGGACGAAAGAGGTGACATTAGGTGCTTTGATGCTACACCATGGATACCAGACACTAACAACACCATCAGGCTGAAAAAGACCAGCTGATTCAGAGAAAAGCACCAAAAAGGAAAATATTGTAAGGCCCCAAAGGCAATCAGCTGTCCTCTAGATCAGCAATATATGTGTAATTCTTTCCAACAAATATGAATAGTCACTATTTCTTTTAATGTAAAAACATGTACTACTGCTCTTTTGGTGTAAAACAGATCTATCAAGCTGGCTGAATCCAGTATCTATGGAAGACTATTCTATGTGAAACGATTACATGGAAGAGAAAGAAAGAATTAGGAACATAAGAGGGAGAGAGGAAACACAAGTGAAAAAAGAAGGGAGAGACAAACCTACACAGGAAAGAGACAGATAAGACATGGAGAGCAAGTGGGGAAAAAAAAAAAATATTAAACACTTATACTGGTAGTCCCCGGTTTAAGGACATCCGACATACGGACGGCTCCTAGATACGAACCGCCCCTCGTGTGCAGGATGGAGGTTTGAAAAGGGGATGGCTTGCATGACTTGCAGAAGAAATATTTTGCTAAACACAAGTGAGATTGTGGGTGATCTTAAGAGCTTAGCTAATTGTAACATCTTGTAACTCTTTAATGGCCAAGACAAACTCTGAAGTTTCTTTTTGCATATCAAAGCACAGCTTGCTCCAGAAATTAATGAATGTTTAGGCTGCACAAAGTTTTTTTTTTTTTTTTTTGCTTTGTTTGTGATTAGCTTACAGTGAAGATTTTGTACAGTGACACCATGCTGCCTAATATGTTGAGACAAACATCTGTCCCAATTGCATTTATTAAAATAATGTACCTGTTCTGACCTACATACAAATTGAACTTAAGAACAAACCTATAGTCCCTATCTAGTATGTAACCCGGGGACTACCTGTATATGTAATAGGACTAGGTGTAGCATAACTGTACTCTGTATTGCTGCGGAGTACTTTGGAGAAAGTGTTAAGGTTACCCTTCCCATGTATAATTTAGACAGCGTGTTAAGGAAAACGTTACTTCTTTATGTATGGGCCACTCTGGCCCCCTGCACTCTGCTGCTGTCCATTGATCTGTCGTGGCTGCTTGGAAACAACTTCGTCATTATCTTTGCTTCCCCACGCTTTCTTATACATTTCTCCGGCATCAAAACTCTTTGCCCTGTAACAAAGCAACATAAGTTGTAAAGGGCCACTGTAAAGATAATGGAAAACAATGCAAATAAAACAAACTTAAGGGACAAAACTACATGAGGTTTATCTTAAAACAGGATTGCTATTGATCTTTAAATATTTGTATATTTCCTGGCAATTATTCACATATGCATGGTTCTGTCAGTCTAGTTTTAATCCTATCATTACACCGCTAAAAACTAGGACAAAAACATTTTATTTAAACACCAAGATAAGCTTCTAGATAAAATTTCCTTTTAAGAAGTGAAAAATACAAAGTTTTTTGAATTTAAGAATTTTAGCATATTAGCGCTGAGATCTGGCAATGCCTTGGATGCT
This sequence comes from Pyxicephalus adspersus, assembly GCF_032062135.1. NCBI lineage: Eukaryota > Metazoa > Chordata > Amphibia > Anura > Pyxicephalidae > Pyxicephalus > Pyxicephalus adspersus. The sequence goes on along the minus strand of NC_092869.1, from coordinate 29,018,261 downwards.
ATGACCTGATTAACACAAGATCAATAGTTTATGAGAATGCAGAATTCAGGCAGTCCCCGAGTACGGATGACTCCTAGATAAGAAAAGGACTTCCCTGCTCGCTCATGTGCAGGACGAAGGCTTGATGGGGGGTGGTTTGCATGACTTGCAGAAGAAATCTTTTGCTAGACACAGCTGAGGTTGTGGGTGATCTTATAAGCCGAGCTTATCTGTATCATGTTGTAATTCTTTATTGATCAAGACAAACTCCGCAGCTGATTATTTTTGCATATCAAAGCACAGCTTGCTCTAGAAGTTAATAAATGTCTAGACTCCATAAAGATTTTTTTTTTGTTTGCTTTGTGATTTAGTGAGGATTTTATACAATAACTGACACCACACTGCCTAATAATATGTTGAGACAAACATCTGTCCTTATTGCATTTATTAAAATAATGTACATGTTCGACTTACATACAAATTCAACTTTAGAACAAACATACGAGACCAAAAGAGAGGGGCTGAAGAGCCTGAAGCCCCCCTCTTTTCTCCTTCTAACCTGTTTTTCATACATATACAAAGAGGAGCGGGCTCACATATATTCCAATTACCTTTTATGGAAAATGGAAAGGAATCTGCCCCCATACCCCTGAATTTCCTCTGCTACAAGGTTCTTATCAAAAGGAAAGTCTAACAACCTGCAATAAGTCCACAAAAAAGACTGATGGCTGCAAAACTACATTTATTGACAACTATGCTGGGCAAATCAACATACAGATGATCCAAAGCACTATAATCACACCTCCAGATCCCACTCCCTTCCCAAAGGCTTAGTCATATCTTATGATTAAGATATGGAGATGAGATTCATAGAACTTATGATCATTTGAATGTCATTTTTAACTAGAGGTTTTCAATAAATCAACCGATTGAATTTACTGAAAAGTTTCAAAACTTTTATTCTCAGTGGTCCAGAACAAGCATAGTGATCCAGTGTTCTGACTAATATGATTACGCTAGGTTCAGGTTCACGTCTGATGTTGCACATTAACAATTTAGAAAATAACGGAAGACCTCAAATCAACCAGGCAACTAGTATTTCTTCAGAAAGTCAGCAACAGCAACTTAAACATTTCTCTCATTACTGTTTTTCCCCCCACCAAGCTTGGTCTTGCTACTAACAAATCACTAATCAGTCTTTCACTGCTATAACCATTTACAGGGTAAAGTTAGCTAGCTAAAGAAAACAAAAAACAAAAACATAGCAACTGTTTACCTGCCAAAGTAAGTGTAATGTAAATTTGCCCCACACCCTGCTGTATTATAGGGCTGCATAGCTTTGGAGTGACAGCATTGACGTTTGCCCTGCCTCCCCTTACCTTTCTGGACAATTTAACCCTGTGTTTCCTAAATCCACATCATCATTTTACACATATCCCTCCTGCCTATTACCTTACAGAGCAGACACACCCAATGGAAGCCAGATACCAACTTTTCTCTGGCATGGAGCAACACAAGACGGATTTCAGAAAATTACACTAACTAAATTGAAAAGACATCAATGGTGAACCGGTTTGTGTAAAATTACAATCATGTAGCCAAGTCTTATACAGATCCTGACTCCCATCAATCTTTCCTTGATTGTTCAAGGAAGCAGACACTAAAAATCACTCTGAAAACCGACGATACAAAACAGACAAAAGACAAAACAGGTGGAGACATTAGGAATACAATAATATACTCATGCAATGCTTGGCACTAGAACAGTGATCCCCAACCAGTTTCTCTCCTGATAATGTAGCAGGGAGCAGCCTGGCATAGGAAGGTACATTTGTATGGATTTCTCTGCATTAGAAGCAAAGTGGAAAAGGTTTAAATGTGTTGCAATATAGTAATTCTAGGAAACAGAGGGGTGCAGACACAATAAAGCTGTACATCTCCAAGGACCATCAGCTTTATTACCTAGAATTTTCATTAAGTTTGTGTCAGAGTACATATGATCAGTAAAAGATGACAAAACTGCATATATTAAGCGAAACATAGTAGACCCGGTCAAAGTTAAAAGCATATTTGTATTATTAGTTAATGTATCTGATCCTACTGGTACAAGTCAGTATTGTCATCTTTTATTACTTTTATGAATTTCACCTTTTTATTTCGATTTTTTTTATATTTGACTCCCAAATAATTTTTACAAATTTACTCTGCTGATCCTACTGCTTATGCTTCGATCCTCTTTCCACCCCTGGTTTTTCCAGTTCTTTCACTACACTTCTTACACTAAGGAAGCCATACATAACAAGGCACTACAATGAGACAGAATCCAACTATCTGAAAACCTGCTGGCTTAGGCAAAGTAAACATATACGATTCAGCAGATGAACAAACGTTGTACACATAATGCCCGTTCTATTCTATGCTCCGGAGGATAAAATTGGCACTTCGCAGTGTTCTCATTTCCAGATTGTCATCCATAGATCCTCCGCGACAGACTGATGTATGAGAATGGGCGACTGATGTACAAGGCAGGTTCTCGCCCAAGATTAGCACGACCAGTCTTCGCAGGCAAAGATTATCTGACATGCAGATGCAGCCTTAGCCAAACGTGCATGTCTGAGAATGTACAGGAAGAAATGTGGGTAGGTATCTCCCAGTAATAGAAAGAATAGACATTCTAATAAATAACGTTTCCAAATCCGTCCAAGAATCCTTGCTGCTCAGAACAGTTCATAGAGATTGATACTTTCCTGCCCAGTGTCAAGTTTGTGTCAAATGAGAGAGAATAGAAAATGAAAATATTTTACTACACAATGAAGATCACGATCTATACAACAAGACCAGGTTTAAAGGCGAATAGGGACACCCAACTAAACCCCCTTACCTAATTTGTTACTGTAGATAACAAGGTTTCCAATACATGCCCCACAATTACCCAATTAACAGCAGGGCTTAAGAGCTAAGAGCTACCGTATTTTTCGGCGTATAAGACGCACTTTTTCTTCCCCAAAACTGGGGGGGAAAAGTGGGTGCGTCTTATAGGTAATACGGTATGTTGATTAGAGGTTGGTGGGATGTGTTGGAGAGCTGGGTGTGTTAGAGGCTCAGACATTCTTAAGTGCTGGCAGTGTAACGTTTAACCCTTATCAGAGAAATTATCTATCAACTTTTACTGTATATGGAGCCTGACTACATAATAATAAATAATAAATAAAAAGGATATAATCTGGCTTTAAGATGCTTTTTCTCCTGACTTTTTCCAATATGGGTTTAAAGGACGCTGTGCAGGGATAACAGTTCATTTTGCTGTCCAGTCATGTGAATACTAAATATGTAAAAGACATTTTTTAAAGGTTGGAAAGAAAAAGAAAAAAAATTGACAAGTAGATTGGTTTAAAAACCAGGTAAAAGGCCAACTACAGACTGAGTTTCAGGATCATATTCATGCAGAGATAAGCTATGTACACATGTTCAATAATTGTCGTTGGAAATGAATAATTAACAACCAGTCATTCGATAATCATTAAAAAAAAAAAGTGTACAGCTACGTTGATCAAGAAGCAATGTCGCTGGCAACGAACGATCGTCCTGGCAGATCCATTTGGGCAACGATTATTTGCTATCTCTTGTGTGTACAGTCGTGAAGTGATCGTAGATGGTTCTGTGGTACACTTTCTGCCGTACACCTCATTTCCTGCATCATTCTAACGATCGTACCTAGGGTGTTTACATTACTGGTGGATTATTTTTATTATATGTTACAGCATGTAAAGAATCATCAGTTTTCTAACTACAATAACTGCACGCGTGTACCTTACTCCCATTTGCAGGGTCCTTTATAATCATATATGTACTATTTAGAAAAAGAAAGAAAAAAAAAAAGTATGATTCACTTGATTGATAGCTATTCTAAACTATATGCCGTCTTGTGTTATGTGAACGATCATTGGTGTTAAACAAACTCAAATTTAAATTGATAATAAAATATTCATAGCATATCATATTCATCGCATCATCATCATATTCATAGCATATCATAATTACAAAATTAAAATGTCACTTCATGACTACTAAAAGGTTGGGGACCTCTGACCTGAGGGGGTGAGCATGCAGGCCAGCCTCTCATAGCATTGTAACCTTGGACTACAACACCAACCTGAGCCGGTACTTCAGCCTCCTAAGAAATCTTCAGGTTAGTAAGCAGAAAGGAGAGATGAGAAGAGAAAAGACCAGTAAAACAATCACACCAAATCTTATTAGTTGAAGTGCAACCTGCTATTAAATAAATTGTTAGTTTGTTTTTTTTTTTTTAAAAAGAAAAAGTTTCCTTCTACAGCTTAAAACAAAATGGATTACCAGAGGTAAGTAGAAATACAAGCTAGTGATATGACTAAAAACAAGCTTTTCATTGAAAATTATTATTATTTATATAGCGCCAACATATTAAGCAGCGCTGTATATTAAATAGAAGTAGCAAATGACAGATACAAACAATAACACAGAAGGAGGGGATGATCCAGCCTAGAGAAGCTTGCAATCAATTTACTGCCAGTTACAGTATTCTAAAGTGGATAAGAGATTTAATTATTTTTCATTAGCTCAGTGCTCTGTACCCAAGAATTTTTACAAATACAAAGATTCATCAGATGATGATAGCAAGCAGACTAACTAAAGCTACATACACGTCAGATGATGTGTCACCCAAGATGAACAGTCATGCTGTTTTGGGTGAAAAACTGATACATGTACAGTGGTCCCCAAACATCAGTGGTTAGCACTCCAGCCTTTGCAGCACTAGGTCCCAGGTTTAAACCCCAGCCAGGACAATATCTGCATGGAGTTTGCAAGTTCTTCTCATGTTTGCATGGGTTTCCTCCCACATTCCAAAAACATGTTTAGGTTAATTGGCTTCCCCTCCAAATTGGCATTAGACTGTATTAATGACATATGACCATGATAGGGACATTAGATTGTAAACCCCTTTGAGGGACAGTTAGTGACATGACTATGGACTTTGTACTGCACTGCGTAATATGTTGGCACTATATAAATACTGTATTTTATTATTAATAACTGCTGTGCAGAGTTATTAAGGAGAGCACAGCAGGGTGGCGCTTGCTCATTCTCCCACCTCCCTTCTCCATAGAAGCTCATTCACAGCTCCTTCGTTCTTCTGTTACTGGAAACAATCACAAAATATTGTTTCCTGTGAGAATCATCTAACATCTATCTGATGTCTGTATGGAGCTTTAGCACTCAGGAAGTAACTGCAATACATCTGTCAGTATATACAGAAGAGGAACAATTAGGACTAAAATGAAGGTTGGAGGCAGTAAACCAACAGTACAGTAAAGTATATCAAGAACATTTTTTTATATATATAGTTTTTCCTGAACTACATGTGGTGCAGCCATAAAGGTTATGATTGCCATATTGTAACCAGCTCCCCAGAAATTCTCCTTCACTGGTTGCATGCTGCTGCTGAATAAGGAAAATGGCTGCTGGGGGACTAGAAATAGAATAGGGAAGATAAATGATCCTGCACTGCAATATGTAAACCTAGCCACAAGTGAAGGAGAATTTCTCTTCTGGAAAAATCTTTTAGTTTACAAGGTATATTGGAAAATCTCCCTCCAAATCATTATAGAGGCCTTGTGAATGTTATTGGTTACATATCTCACTTTGCTCTGAAAAAGCCAAAATACGAAAAACTCATGTTTTATTTATACAGGAGTGCTTTCTTTATTATGACAAGCTGAATGTTGTATAGAATTTGTAAAATACTAAATAAAATTTCTCTTTTGTCCCCCTCCCACCAAAAAAAAAAAACCCACGGCTTTTTTGAAGCCATCCCTAAATAGGAGAAAAGGTACGCAGGTAAATATAGAAATCAGCAAATAGCAGTGTAAAAGAGGTGAATTCAAAAACAGCTTGGAGTTGTTTATTACAACGCTAGAACTGAACACTTGGCATACAGAAGACACATACAATATTTATAATATAATGTATTTGTAATTAGGCAATACAGTTTGGTCACCAACCCACCACTGGGCTGCTACAATGAAGAAGAAGTTGCAGCTCACTGGCGAGATCTTACTTCTGCCTTTTTGTAAGCATGGGTGGAAAAGAGACTGACCGCACTGCACTGTACAATGTACTGGAACTTGATTAATTGAGAGGGAAGGGTAGGGGAGTCACTGTGAATCTATGAGTCCTATTGACCATGGAAATTAAGCCTACATCAACACTCCTAGTAAATAATTCATTTTTAATTTCTACAATACCAGTGTGCTTGTTTCATACAAAGCAAAACTGGTTAGTTTAAATGTCATTTAGTTTCACCAAACTGGCGTAGTGAAAATGGAAGATGGTTTTGCTTCGCCAAATATTTAACAGCGCCATGTAGACCACAAAATAAAAGATTTAAATAATATACGCAGCATTAGCACATTGTTTATGAAGGACAGCTGTACAAGTATGACATTGCGGCAAGCAATTACTTTATATTTGTTTTTTTATCAAGGAAAAACACTTGCAAATGTGCAGCAGTTCTGGCCTGTTACCAATATCTAGAGAAAACACTGCTACAAAATAAATAAAAAAAAGCGCTTTACATACATTTATATACTTTAATTTACTTTATTTTTTTAATTTATTTAGAAAGGATTTTAGTAATGGAATGCATGGACATCCAACATTGTGCAGGTTAGAAAAAGAATATAGTCAGACATCAAGAGCCTAAAGAGCTTGCACTGTTTTATTCAATTTTACTTTACAATTAACTTTTTACAAAACTCTGATTGAACTGTGTATAAAAGGAAAAGAAAGTACCTCTTCCCAGGACAGACGCAGAGGCCGCAGCACTTGTTCAGCTCTGTAAGGTTCTTATCTGCTTCTCGCATGTCTTTGTTTATCTGGTCCAGTCCTTCCTCAACCCTCTTCAGTTGTTCTGCATATTACAGATCTTTTATTAGAAGAAAGGTTCGCTTAGGTAGGCCACTAGCTCACAGCAACCAGAGGTCATCTTTCACCGATATGACTTAAATGTGACATTATGGTTACTACACATCACTACTGCCCTCTGCAGTGCCCTAAATAAGCCAATGAGGTGTTGCTTGGTCGAGAATAAAGAACACAAGCAGGAAAGTATTTCACACGCACACAATTCGCACTTTTGGCCAGCCACCTGGCTGTCATCAGACAACTGCTTAGGTGAAATTATTATACTACGATGGATTATACTATTACTTAATAAAAGTGATTACATACATTAATATACATGGGACAATAGGAATCACAATAAAAAGGCACTGGACAGTTGGGGCATAAAAATAGAAAGACAATTCAGGCATGGCATTAAAATGTTAGATCAAAGTACTAGTGGGTGGTAGAAAGCAGTGACACATATAGGGGATACTGGATATTCAGGGTGCGTCCACTTTTTGACCACCGGTCTATGGCATTCTCCTACCCAGCTGAAAAAGTTTTCTGGGGAGATGACTGGTATTTTTAACAGTTCTCAATGAGAAAGAAAAAAAAACAGAGCCTGTGCTCAGGGTAAGGTTGAATTGTAGGGGTAAGGGTAAGACCTAAATAACTGGTATGTAATATTATATTACTTATAGAATGAATGCAGGTTTCTATATGATATATATTGCAGCATTTTGAGGAAGTGTGCAGTACAGTATTTTATTTATTAAAAAAAAAAAAAACTTCTACTTTTCATTTTTAAAGGCGTGGGTTAAGTTACATCAGAAGAGGAAGTTTGGCTTAAAGACCAAAAATGAAAATTCTAAAACGTATGAATGTGACCTGGAAATTCCTTGGCCATATGAGGTGTGAAACATAAGCAGATCTGAAACGGGAAATGGATTAAACATTAATCTGTAGAATGTAAAAGGATTAGAGCTCATTTGAATATTAGTTCTAGCTTGCACTGTTTTATTCAATTTTACTTTACAATTAACTTTTTACAAAACTCTGATTGAACTGTGTATAAAAGGAAAAGAAAGTACCTCTTCCCAGGACAGACACAGAGGCCGCAGCACTTGTTCAGCTCTGTAAGGTTCTTATCTGCTTCTCGCATGTCTTTGTTTATCTGGTCCAGTCCTTCCTCAACCCTCTTCAGTTGTTCTGCATATTACAGATCTTTTATTAGAAGAAAGGTTCGCTTAGGTAGGCCACTAGCTCACAGCAACCAGAGGTCATCTTTCACCGATATGACTTAAATGTGACATTATGGTTACTACACATCACTACTGCCCTCTGCAGTGCCCTAAATAAGCCAATGAGGTGTTGCTTGGTCGAGAATAAAGAACACAAGCAGGAAAGTATTTCACACGCACACAATTCGCACTTTTGGCCAGCCACCTGGCTGTCATCAGACAACTGCTTAGGTGAAATTATTATACTACGATGGATTATACTATTACTTAATAAAAGTGATTACATACATTAATATACATGGGACAATAGGAATCACAATAAAAAGGCACTGGACAGTTGGGGCATAAAAATAGAAAGACAATTCAGGCATGGCATTAAAATGTTAGATCAAAGTACTAGTGGGTGGTAGAAAGCAGTGACACATATAGGGGACACTGGATATTCAGGGTGCGTCCACTTTTTGACCACCGGTCTATGGCATTCTCCTACCCAGCTGAAAAAGTTTTCTGGGGAGATGACTGGTATTTTTAACAGTTCTCAATGAGAAAGAAAAAAAAACAGAGCCTGTGCTCAGGGTAAGGTTGAATTGTAGGGGTAAGGGTAAGACCTAAATAACTGGTATGTAATATTATATTACTTATAGAATGAATGCAGGTTTCTATATGATATATATTGCAGCATTTTGAGGAAGTGTGCAGTACAGTATTTTATTTATTAAAAAAAAAAAAACTTCTACTTTTCATTTTTAAAGGCGTGGGTTAAGTTACATCAGAAGAGGAAGTTTGGCTTAAAGACCAAAAATGAAAATTCTAAAACGTATGAATGTGACCTGGAAATTCCTTGGCCATATGAGGTGTGAAACATAAGCAGATCTGAAACGGGAAATGGATTAAACATTAATCTGTAGAATGTAAAAGGATTAGAGCTCATTTGAATATTAGTTCTACATTACAGTGCGTGAAAGTCTATTGTGTCACGCTTAAATGTGTTGCCTATTTAAAACGAACCCCCTATTTATTTATTTTTTAAGCCAATGTACACATTGTAGCATTTAATAAAAAAAACATAAAAGCCCCATATTTTCTAGTATACAAGTATAGTTTGAGGGTTTGTGCTTGCTTTCTACATGGTCGAATGATCCTGGCGATCTTTATACTGAAAAAATTATATCTTCTTGTTCTCACCTCCTTGTTCATCCAGCATTGTCAGAGTCTTTACCCCAGCATCTTGACTCTAGAAACAAAGATTGTTGGCATTAATAGAAATAAAAAGCAAGGAAACTTAGAACCTAACAACAAACTACAGGATCCAATGCAGGATGAGCTCCACTATGGATATCACTGCTCCCAACAGAAACATAGAAGCTGCAAATGCGGACTTCTCACTTCTCTGCCTTCAATTCTTTTGAATCACTATACAAGTACAAATACGTGGACTTCTGACATTCCAAATCTGTATATATTTACTCCAGGACATGGAAAGCATCAGATGTCTTGGTAGGCCAAACAATCAGGCAAGTAACATTTATAAAAAAAAGATAGGAGAGCAGAACCTATTTTTAATAGAAGACTTAGAGACAACCCATATATATTTAGAAAAATAATGTGACAAAGCTTTTTTTTTGCTTTAAAGATACTTGTGATAGATCAGAGACAGTTTATCTTACCTCCTCCACCAAGGTCAGCATCCGTCGTGTGCTCTCCAGAGACTAGGAGAAAAAAAAAGAAAATTATAAAGGTACAAAGCCAGGAACAGTCATGAGGCAAACTGGTTCATGTAACTAATATTATATCTCACATGGACAATTATGTATATTTTGGAAAGTTTTCAAAACTGGTGGTACAACTACACCGATATCTGTGTTTTGTAACATTTGTGAGTTCAGGACAATGCTTTTATACATCACCATTTATCAAGAGGAAGTTGTGTTTTCCGATGTGGCCAACACAGCCTTTTCAACCCATTGCCACACAACTCAGGATTACTGGTCCCCTCAGTCCTTGCACAGCTGTCCATGCAAAACTCATTCCCTCACCTCCATATGCAACTTTTTATGTAGATGCTGGGGGAAGAAGTGGAGGGGAATACCTATAGAGTGCGTCATTTAACTGCCTGGGCCGTCAACATCCAAGATAGTTGCGGCCAGCAGAAGTCTCAGGTCTATTAAACTGCACAAGGGACGCTTCATAGGTAAACGTAAAGGTGCAGACTTTCTCAATAAACACATTACAGATAGGAAGAGTTTCATAATGATAATTCATATACTAAGGCCAAAAGTTCATGCACTGCCCTTCCTCTACTATGTTTAGGTGAACTATGGGACTTTTTAGGTTTGGTAAGACGAGGGGAACACATACAAACACATACCTCATCTGTAACCTGATTGGCTCGAAGTTGAATGTCTTCTACTGACATGTCGTCCATGGTGACTGAGGTTTGTGCTGGTTAAGTTTGGTAAAAATGAAAGGTCCTTCCTTAAAATGCTGTAAAGAAAAGGAAAGATTTTGATAACATGGCCACATGAACAGTTTGCACTATGCAGTTTTTTTTCTGCAAGTGAAAAATCCATTTATTTTTTTAAAATAAGCTAGCCATTCCTACTTAAAAGTTCAGCACACCCAAAACAAAGATGTCAGAGTTTGGAAAATGTTACAGAGTTAAACAACAGTAGTTTCTTCAATCAGATTGGAAAAATCTTTTAAAGTACTAGGAATGTATGTTAGCTGCACCCATAATAAAAGATTCCAATTATCCCTGTGTAAATTTTATTTTGTAAGGAAGGCTTTAGGATTTGCTAGAAAAAAGTAGAAACGTGTGGGATCACCTTTAATTCCCAGGTGGACAGATCAGGAAATATGGCCGCCCTGTTGGGTTTTGCATGTAAGAAACAAAATGCCAATTCAGACCGCCAGGCCAAACCTGCAAACAAAATATCCCTTCTTGGTGGGCTGCCCCTTTATCAGACAGTTTAATGCAAAAAAAAAAAAATAAAAATGGTAATGCCATCCAATAACAGAAACAAAAAGGATAAAAATATATTCTAAGTTACGTTTGGGGAAAATGATCACCTATGGCTTGACAAATCCATGTTGTAGACATAGCCCATGGTTTTAATGTGAACGCAAGTATTTTGGTCCATTTTGCAGCTCATTTTGCTTTTAAATACTACTTTCAGTTCTCATAACACAGATCTATACCTATAAGGAAGTTATTGAGGTCGATTGTGGTAGGAAGTCATTTCTCATTGCTCCACATTTTATAAATGGATCACAGAAAACTTGCCCACACAAAGCTGTAACAACCAGAAAATATTGAAATCTCAAATTTACCTGTGATAGAGAGCTACAGAGGCCATCACCTTAAATTCCATATGAGGAGGACTAACAAACCTCATCATATAAAAAAGGTACAACAAATAAGGATGGGAACTCACAGTCCTGAAGGTTCACATGAACATCAAGCAAGATGTTACTTGGATGGCGCTGTACCCTGCAGCTCTAATCTGTCCAAGCCAAAACAGACAAAGAACTGGTGACAACCCGCAGCTCAGCTGTTCCCTTTGAACAACCAAAATGACATTGTTGTTCATCACCAGCTTCAACTAAACACTCAACAGGAACACACAATGGGGATACCATTGGAGTACAAGAGGGATAAAAATGGCCCAGAACCTTGGAGAACCCTCCAGGTGTATTGGAAAGGCCAAAATTTAAACAAAACAGTGAACTAGAGCACACAGTCCAGTAAATGTCCTTAAAGGGTGACAAAATATTTCAAAGCTGCCAATCTGTACAAAGAAACTAGACTAATGAAGTGTTCTCCCCAGTACCTTGTGGCTGGGTGCACCACCCTGAATTTATCAGTAGCCACCCAGCTGTCCTCGGACAACCACTAAGTGGGCTTTGTGTAGCGAGAGCCTTCAGTGGGAACCGACAGACTGCAAAGGAAAGAAGATTTATACTTTATCTTTTCCACTCCATGTGCATACTATAGGGACGAGCATTACAAATTAAGAACAAAAGTATGGGGGGGGGGGCAGTAGAAAACACAAACAATTATAAGTGTTACTGGATTCCTATGGCACAAATAACCGAGAACACTGAAAGTGTAAATGTGTCACCCTATAATTTCAGTGGTAGGTCCACTTTAAGATATTTGTCCAAAGTGGTCTAGTGGTAACAACAACATTAACAGATAAAGCAAAACTAGCTCCCTAACCCCCACTGCATAAAACAATGAAATGAGAACATAGCTAAATGTATTATCACAAACACCATGAGCACACTCATACCCAAAAGGAAACGCACAATGCAATTTAAACTATAGCTTTGTACAGATGCTGGGGACAATACATCAATACAAGTATGGCACAAAGTTGTTTAGCAATCCACTGTACAACATTACTAAACAACCAATAACAAGGATTATTGTAGTCAGTACAGACACCTCCCCTCTCCATATAACACTGCTTTATTAGACGAAATGATTAAAAGGAGTTGTTTTGAGCGACAATTATTGAGCGTCTATACACAGTTTATTTGATCTGCAGGAAGAAAACCATATGTAAGTCTATTATAGTCATTAACTCCTTTATCACCACCAGGATTTTTTTTAATAAACTGAACAAGCAATGGTTTAAGCAATACCTGAATGTAACTCTTTCAGGGAGCATTTTGTCCATAGATAAATATTTGGTTTGCCCGGGTAAACCCACTTTACTAAATGCAGAATAAAGGGACTTACTTTGGGCTTAGTCTACACAGACGTTTTCCCCTGCATTTAACCTGAGGCTTTAAAAACAAATGGATTCAAGTTCAGCCTACCTCTTAATTAGCCTATGGCCACATACCAAAGTTATAAACACAAAGAAAGGAGAACTTGAGGGTTAGCTCAGTAAGGGGACTTTTAGGACCAACATTTTTTAACTCAACGAATCTTTTTTAAAAAACTATAACTTTATTGGAATAAATATAAAAAAAAATTTACATTAAAACATTTTTTTTAAAAATGCAACATATAGGAAGAAGATATTTCCTGGGCTAAGCAACCCAAAGGGCATACCCCTCCGCTTTTTCAGGAAAGAAGGGGAAGAATACCTTACATGGGGACACCACTTGCAGCTCGGTAGAGGCAGCAGCAGGACATGATTTTTTAGAGGAATAACAGAATTACCTGTTCCAGGTGAGGTGGTTTGTGCTGCAGGAATAAGATATTTCTGTCCTCTTTCTTCCCTCTTTTTTCCTGAAGTTGAGTTATCCGTGAAACTCATCGAAAGGTTGTGGGGTATGTTAAGGAATGTTGGCCCTAAAAGTTCCCTTACTGAGCTAACCCTCAGGTTCTCCTTTCTGAGTCTTTAAAGCCCATGTTTGAAATTCTCAAGCATTCCAATGGGCTAATCTACACCAAGATGTTTCCATGAGGCACATCTATAAGCATTATCTAGAACACTGCTTTCAACGTAAAAAAAAATTAAAACACAGGGTTAACGCTGGAAAACACCAAGAAACACGTGAAAACACTTCCATTGATTTCAATGGGGACTGTTTACAGCATTTATAAGCTCCTAAAATGTAAACGTGGTAAAATGCGGCATAGATGTTTTTCAGCATTTTAAAGCAATAAACATGGGAAAACGCAGAAAAACGTGGGAAAAGGCCCCTATTGAAATCACTGGAAGCGTTTACCCTCGTTTGCCCCGTTTTAGATAATGCTCATAGACGTGCCTCAAGGAAACGTCCTGGTGTAGATTAGCCCATTGTAATGCATGGGACTTTCAAACATGGGCTTTTAAAGTCTCAGGGTAAATGCTGGGGAAAACGTCCGTGTAGACCAAGCCTTATTCTTCATTTTGGACAAGTCAAGTCATTAGTGAATGATATACCACTTCCCGTTGACATTCCAGTGTTTATATTTTGCCCATTTTGTCATCCATTTTACAGTCATATTTGTGGAAGTACTGCCCTGCTCCTAATGTTCCTATACCAAAAATATACATATGTACACACACATACATTGCACAAAATATGCCGATATACACACCGTGCAATGTCTGCCATGATTTTGCTGATGGTGGATGGTGACCCTAGGGAGATCCTTTCCCAGACCTGGATCAGGACATCAATGAGCTCCTGGACATTTTTGCTGCTGTTTGGTGTGGTCAGGTGCAAAGATACATATTGTTCCAGTGTTCCCTCCAGAATTTAGGCTGGGTGGAATAAAGTTGTAGGCGGGTGGGAGGCTCTGTATTGTGACAACTTTTCAGTAACCACCCAAGAACAGACGGGTGGTGTGCCCAGCTAAAAGGGGCTGGGGAGAACACCGTGTTCCAAAAGATTTCGAATGGAGTCAGCCCTAGGGGGTGTAAGGGCCCGGTCAATGGTATCAATCATCCAGGAGCTACCTGCACACTCTGGCCAGGAGCTCACCAACACCCTGGATCCAGGTCTGGGAGGAGATCCCTTAGAGTAACCATCTGCCATCTGAGGTTGGGCAGTGTCCTGCATCAGTGTCTGAGGACTTTATCACAGTACCTAACAAAAGTCAGGTTACTTTTAGCTGGAATTGAAGGTTTGGTGCTGCTCTCCAAGGTTATCCCCCACCACTGACCAACTGATAACCCAGTCACGCTGGATAATGTTTCAGGCGCAAAACATTCACCATGGAATCTCCAGGCTCTTTCATATGTGCTCAGTGTGAACCGGCTTTCATCGGTGAAGATAAAGGAGCACAAATTCTGGCAAATACCAAACAAGATGCATGGTGCCAGGCTCTGAGCGTGGGTCCATCCACAGTATGCCAGACCCGTACGCCACCTTCATGGAGACCAGTTCTGGCAGTTTGGTCGGAAATACACACAAGTAGCCCATTGGAGGTAATCTTGTAGGGGTGCTCTTCCCATTGCTCCTCAAACAAAGACCCAGATACTGGTCCTACTGCTGGGTTGCTGCGCTTCTACAGGCTTATCCAGTTATTTTTGTGTAAAGAATCCTTGTATCTCCTCCACACTCTTGAGACTGTGCTGGAAGGCACAACAAACCTTCTTAAGACGACATGTATGGATGTGGCATCCTGGAGGATCTGTACTACCTGTAAGTGTGATGCACATACCTCCTCATGATACTGCATAACACCAGTAGTGACAGGAGAACGAGCAAAATGCAAAACTGATGAAAAATCAGTCAGAAACAACTTTTACTTTTGGAGGTTGGCTTGTTGTTGCTCCTGTCCACTTGCTTTCATTTGCATTATTACAGGTAACCTTTATTCACTCATCACTTGTGCTTCCTAACTGAAGAGATTGATATTGCAGAAGTTAACTTGGTGTTATATTATTTATGCATATATTGTGTGTGTGTGGTGAGAAGAGCATACAACCAATCAATGCTCCTGAAGTTGATTTTTTTTCCTTTGCACATCACAGGGCCAGGCAAAGTAAACATTAACCTATTTACATTGAGCTCATCTGCAAAGAGAAGAGTGAGAACATGGAAGGCCTCTCTCCCCACACTGTACTTGTTGCATATTTTCAATGGAGCCTAAAATGGGGATTTATATGCTTCTATGCACCTATGCAATCACTGGAGGCCACCAAGTATTTAAACAGAGTCACAATGTGTCTCCAGACAAGGGCTGAGAACAAGGAAGGAAATTTGGATCCATCTTGACTGGTCATACAAAACAATGTGTATAGAAGATAGAAATTAGCAGTTTTAGTACTAGCTAAGTGCACTGCAGAAAATAATACAATACTTTTACTGTTAATACTGAGGACTTCAAATCCAAAAAGTACATATAAAATATATGCCATTGCCGTTAGCCTGCTGTTACAGCATAGATTAGTTGAACCAAATGTTTAGACCTAGACATGTCATTGAAGCAGTGTAAAGCACAAGGAAAATAATACAACACAGACAGTATTCTGAGGTTTTATTTGCAGGTCAGCTCATTAGTAGTCAGGCTGGGGCCCTCAGTATAATAATTCCTGGTAAGCCACGCTTATGGGGCCACAGCATGCAGGTTTTTTGTTTTTACAAAAATTAACTGTTGCTTCCAAATTGCAGATATTTCCTGATAACAGCAATTGGTCACCAGGAATTTATGATTTGTAGCCAAGCCCATTTCACTAAGCACTGTGAGCTTCTTACAATGTGCATTAGAAGATGCAACAAGTGAGTTGGGGAGTAAGACCGTATTTGAACATTTTTGATCCTTCATGGTGCATTTATTTAAAATAAAAATAAAATAAACTCCTTTAATTTAAGGCAGCACATTTATTAGGAATGGGAAGCTTAAAAACCACAATGACATGCAGCAGATGCAGGAGCGCAGGAGCGAGTACACACAGACAGGAAGTTCCTGCAAAGCCCGGAGACATTTAGCAGCACTGACGGAAAAAAAAAGATGAAAACCCCATTTCCAAAAAACTAAAATCTAAACCACACATACTTGTGACATGGGCCACTGTGCGACACTGGGGCACTGCTGACTTACAGAAGGCCTCTACCTAAAGCGGAACTAATACTTAAAGCGGAACTAAAGCTGCAGGTCTTGCCTATTTGCATTCCCTTGTAGGGTGGCGCAATCTTCCTTTCTTCTTCTGCCATCGTAATTGGTCGTGCTGGGGTGACATTTACTGCACAGGAGCTCATCCAACTGCAGCGCACGTAAGGCAAGCCAGGATTGCCAGGTTTCTCTGGAAATCACAGCTGCCGCTGCGCATCTCTGCACACAATCAGGGTAGGTTAGACACACTGGGCCCGATTTATGAAAGCTCTCCAAGGCTGGAATAGATAACACTTTCATCAGTAAACCTGAGTGATCCAGCAAACCTGGAATTGATCTGGTCCAGGATTGAAAACATTTAGCAAATGGCATTTAGGAAATACATTCCAGGTTTGCTGGATCACCCAGGTTCACTGATGAAAGTGTTATCTCCAGCCTTAGAAAGCTTTTAATAAAATCAATATTGTAGAAGGGACCTCGCCTGTCTCTTTCTGCAATAACCACCTGAAATTTGTTTTGTATAGTGGGACTTAGTTCCACGTTAGGTACAACAGCCGCTGCATGTCCAGACTGTGAAGACGCTGCATTCTGTGTATTATTATTATTATTATTAATAATAAACAGGATTTAAATAGTGCCAACATATTACGCAACGCTGTACATTAGAGATTTGGGGCAGATACGTCCGAATATCAAGTGCCCCCCTTTAGAAGGCTTTTCTGTATAGAAGCAGCAGGAGCAAAAGGTGAATCATCACCTCCAGCATCACTCATTACACACAAGCAAACAGAAAGAGTAAACAAAGTTGTTATGAATTGCCTGGTTCATTAATCTTCATTCATTTATATTGCGCCCCTAAGCAATATCATTGTATTCTGCACATGAGGTACTACACAAACCCCTTAAATATGAATCTAAATCTGATTCCTCAATGTACTAAATATTACTGCAAATCTAAAAAAGAAGTGAGCATATTGAATGTAAAAGTAAAAAACAAAGCACTCAAATAGCATTGAGAACACTTATGGAATGATTAGCAAGGCCAAGTTATTATGTTTACAGTAGATGTTATGTACTTTTCCACCTTCTGTTTCTGTATCCTCCTTCATAAATCAAACAAAAGCCCGGGCATATTTTTTTCTGGGTGGAGAACAGAGATGAGCTCACAACCAAAGCTACTTGCATGATGCACAAAAACCATGGGAAATACATTGTACCCATCCTTTTCCTATTCAAGGGGAACAGGTACTCTTATCTGCTGCCCTTCTTATAAATATTCATTCATTCTTTGCATCCTGCAGCTTCTAGAAATAAAGAGAAATTCCCACTGCTTCTGGATGGAGAAGAATGAGACTCCCTGCCTTTCATCCAACGTGACATCATTGCTGGTGTTTGAGGATTGTACACTCAGAGCATTGTTACACAAGGGCTGGAGAATGTCCTCAGACCTGTGCAGGGTTTCAGGGTGCAACTCAAAGATTGGACTCACCTGAGCATGGAACATGAATTGCTGTGTATTGCAATAAAAGGGCTTTAAAGTACAACTGCCAGTGTGTTACAACACACGTGTGTGGCTCTCCAAATGCAACAATCACTTTGTAGCAAGATCTCTGGATTATCTTTTTACCTCCTCGTGCAATAAAAAAAAAAAAAAAACACCCCAGCTACAATTCCCTACACTGTGTGAAATATACAACTTCAAACAGCCCAACACAAGTCACTGATGGCATGCTAGTTTTATCCAACACACATGGGAAAGCACCTTCACTTACCATAACCAAAGTAATTGGCCACAATCTTACCACAGTCTTTGAAGTGTGTGCAAAATCTAACAAGGAAATTCTCCTATTTCAATGCCCATAAGAGGTTTAAAGCTTAGAAAGGCAAGGACTGCAAGTAATTATTTATTCATACACACACACATATATATATATATATATATATATATATATATATACACACACACACATATATACACACTTTTGAAATCTCCGGATATGGGTGTAAATAATTACAGTTTAATGTAAATATTAATGAATAATAATGTTTCACATCTTGTATAGTCATATAGTTGTCATACCCACGGCATATTGGCTCATTACATACTCTGGCATTGCTTAGCAGTTCAATACAGAGTGTAAACTTCTCCTATGAGGTATAGGAGTTTGCCAACTTCCACCTGACGGCTACATTCCTATTGGCCCTCCATGATGATGGGGCGCTTCACCGGCCAATAGTAATGTGAGAGAATCAGGAAGGGGCAGGCCTGGAAGTGGCAATGTGTCTGGTTAGGGTGGCCTGCCATTTGGGCAAAGCAAAGGGTAGCAAAAGTTGTTTTAGGTAGAGGATGTACAGGAAGCTCTAGGGGACACCGCTTTATACTTTTCAGCAACTTATTGCTTTCCTATAGTTTAATTAAATATTTTTGTGAACTCTCATAAGATCATAACTATGATAAGATAGAAGTTTATACAGCACAGAGTGAAAAATACTGCAAGCAATGCTTATAAAATATTTATATCGGGGAGAGGAGATTTTTACATAATGGCATAGATGGTGAACCAACAAGTTCTGTGTTGTATGGTATTGTGTCTGACAAGTAAAATGCCATTTAAAAGACTCTATATTACTATGGAGGCCAATGTACTGGTCCTTCTGCCTCATTCGTGACTCTAACCCAATACAAGAGGAAGGAATTGTTTATCCAACACCACAATCATAGATGAAATGACTCACATCTAGATTAGAATTCAGAGGAAGTAGAAAAGGATGTATGACCCTAACGTACTACAGAACAATAACATCATTTAGCATCTTTTCAGGGGAAGGAGAAGGCAACTACTGCCAAGTGGGATTTTTTTTAAATACTTACTTGTCAGTCACTTGTGTAAACTTACCCATTAGATCGTAAGCTCTTTAGGGGTAAAGTGCTCCCCTCCTCCTGTGTCATTGTTTGTATCTTTCTTTCATTTGCAACCCCTATTTATTGTACAGTGCTGCCTAATATAATAATTACAATAGGAGGATTGGAACTAAAACTAAGGCTACGTACACACGTGCAGTAATTGTCGTTGGAAAGGATTTTTAACAATCCTTTCCAACGACTGCACAATGCGTGAATGAGTGTTGTACATACAGCACCGTTCTGCTTATAGGATAGGGGAGGCGGAGAAGGACGGAGTGGCACCCCACTGTGTGCTCTCTTCCTTCACTTTCATTACGATTGCTCGTTGTCTATCATCCACGGATCTGCCAGGACAGTTGTTCTGGCAATGAATGACGAGCGCTGTACACACACACACAAGATTCTCGTCCGATTCCCGGCCCTGAGCCGATTATCGGACGGGAACCATTGCACATGTGTACCTAGCCTTAAGCTACGTACACACGGCAGATTTTTATCGCCCGATAATCGGCATCGGCCAATTATCGGGCGAAAATCTTCCGTGTGTACAGTCGGTGTCGTCCATCGTCCGGACGACCGACCTGCCGGATCCACGGACGATGGACGACAGCCGATCGTAATGAAAGGGAAGGGGAGAGCGCGCAGCAGGGTGCCGCTCCGTCGCTCTCCCCCCTCCCCTCTCCATAGAGCATGAACGGTGCTGTATGTACAGCACCGTTCATGCATCTTGCACTCCCTTGTCGTTGGAAAGGATCGTGAAAGATCCTTTCCAACAACAAAAATTGCAAGTGTGTACGCAGCTTAAGAGGCACAAATCAGATTATATGCTATTGAAGTAATCTCCTGAATACATGCTGTATTACCACACAAACAAATCTACCCGTAGTTTCGGAAAAAGGAAGATTCACATACTTGGGGTGCAGAGGGGACTACTTTGCCATCTAATCCGGGTAAATAGGAAGCAACGGAAACATTGAGTCATGGGGACAAAAACCGAATTTACTGTAACAAGAACTGAGCTCTAGAACCATGACTGTTCCTCCATTATATGTTGATCTGATAAATGATTTATAGGAAAGTGTTAAAGAACACAGAATTCGGGAACCAATCAGTCTGAACTTAATCCCTATACAGACACCAATGGACATAAGAATTGTCACCGATTGTGATCGTTCGTGATGGTTTCCAGTGACTGATTAATAAACGAGCGCAGTACACACAACATCTTTCTGTTCTATAAAGAGGGGATGGGATGACAAGCAAGTTGCCCTCTATGGGGGCGCTCTCCTCCAAAAGAATGCACAGTGGTCATTTAACACGATGAGAGATGAAGTATATTGGAGGGGGGGGGGGGGCAAACGGTTGTCCTCATCTTTGGTGAATATCTGCCATGGGTACAGCGGTCTTCTAATGCTGAGCAATGATTATATGATGTGTGTACCTAGCTTTAGGACCAACAGTATGCTGCAATCATTTGCTTCTAAAGATTTAAAGTAAAGTCTAATTAAACAATGTGCACTGCCCACCACTAATAAAATGTCCATGGTGACACCCTTTAGATAAATAAAGAATGGGTATTAATATTGTTAGTTGTAAAACTTGGGGGGCATCAGCCGGATCTTGTACTGTACAGACATGGGCATTTATTTTTTTTTATTTTTCTTTCATTAGGCATTCAAAAGATGCCAATATAGGATTTACTGGCAGGTGTAAACGGAGCAAAACTGCCGGCTCTCAGCAGGTAGGTCGCGTTGCTATAATCAGCTTATAGCCAACATTTAATGCCTTGACTGCAGCTTACCCCTAATGGGCTGCCAAGTGTAGCAGAAAAGGTTTTTATTAACAATTTACAGAAAGATAATCTTGTCAAATGGCATCAGAAACAAAAGCAATCTGAACAATGTACAGGAAATTCCTGTGCAGGAAAAGGTCAGGTCCCGGTGATGGAACCCGACAGACTTGCAGAAGTGAGCTGCTTTATATAACCAGCCGGCCTGTATTCCAGTGACAAACACGTGTATTGAATATCCTTAGGGCCAAGGTCCAGCATACTAAACAATTAGGAGGATGCAGAAATTTTCTTTTTTTTACCACAACAAACATGACCAGGAGCAAGGTCCAACAGGCCAAAAAAAAAGTCACACTGGCTAACTTTTACAACATTATTCAGCGGAGATTAGTCAGCTTCCATTGCTTGTGTTTTTTGTCTTTTCTCAGAATACGTTATAGGTGCATTAAAACAAGTCCCCACAGCCTGATGAGAAATGCCTGTCTCCTGCCTGCAGCTGCAGTGTGGCCAATGCTCTCTGCAGGTAAGCAGTAATCTCACTGCAGAGATCTGATATATCATACCTA
>NC_092869.1:28983166-28995756 GCF_032062135.1 Pyxicephalus adspersus | reverse complement strand
GATGGTCAAAGATTAGGGGAAAAAAAAACACAATAGATGGCAGCGTTTGCAACATACCAGGACAGGGGAGAAGGAACATGGTTTATTTCATTTTTAAAGCCCAAGAAGAGCCAACCCCGAACAAGGCAAAAAGTTTGGAACTAAACTTATTTCAAAGACCCGCTGTGTAGCTGTGAACCTAGCGACAGATTAAAGACTTCTCCTGCATTTTAGTTTCCCCTTAACATGCTGATATTTGCTTACCAGCTGCTTCCTGTGACCATCTCTTTATGTAGACATATGATTTCTACTGTAATATTCTCCCCTCCTATTGTGTGTTACTTCCCCCACCTCCTAGATTGTAAGCTCTTCTGGTCAGGAACCTCCCCTCCTCCGGTCTGTATCTGTGTCATTTGCAACCCTTATTTGATGTACAGCGCTGTGTAATATGTTGGCGCTATAAAAATCCTGTTTATTATTATTACTAATAATACAGAAATGTAGTCCTTCTTTGGGTATCACACCTACTTAACCCTCCCTCCAGCTGAATTTAAAGGAAAGAGGAAGTGAGCTTTAATGCAGTGTGAAAAGAACACAGTCTCTTAGATATCCTATTCACCACTTTGCTTCTATACACTGGGTTCACCTAACCTCATTGCTCAGAGAAATTCAAGTGTAAAATGTGATATGAGAAACCAACAGTTTCCTGCAGCTTATGACACATTTTAAGCATTTAAAAAGCAAACATTCCTTTATATTAGGAGGGAGTGTTGCAAGTGTGAGTTTTAGCACCATAGTGAGAGGCATCCCTCAGCCCTGTAATCACAGCTGCAGTCACATTCAGACCCCGCTGACCTCTATAAGCTCTGGGGTCCTCGAGGAGTTCAAAGCTGGAATTGTTTTTCACATAATGGGCCTTCAGTATGGCTCTGCACAGAGCTGCTCACACGGTAATCCCCTTCAACGCTACTGAAATCACACAACACAAGCAGCACATTTCAACATTTCTTACAAACAGGAACCTCTGACAACATTTCTGAAGTAGACAACAAAATGTAACAATTGTTAAGTAAAGCCGGACACAGAGGATCGATGTTATAGCTGCAGGGCCATCACAATTTAATCAAGAGACAATATTACTGTAGAGCTTGTGTCTTATCATCGATTCTTCATACCGGACACCCAAGGGGAGATATTACCCCCAATATAGACCCATTAAATCAAAATGCAACACAACCATTATTCCTATTATCTGCTGCATGTATAGAACTCGTTGGTTACTAGATTAATTGGCTTCCCCCCAAAATTGACCTTAGACTGTAATAAAGACATATGGCTATAGTAGAGACATTAGATTGTGAGCTACTTTGACAACTAGTGACATGACTATGGATTTTGTACAGCGCTGTGTAATATGTCAGCACTATATAAATACTATGTAATATTAATAATACTATAACTTGATGAAATGATCCCTTTCAAATCTTGGCGACTGGCGCCTAGCCCAGTATTCTCCACAGAAATGAGGCCCCTGACAACTTTTGAGTAACCCTCCATAAACAAGTGGGTAGTTACTGAAAAAAAAAAAAAGCTAAAATGGGCTGGGAAGAACACTGAATCCAACCACCCCCACCACAGCACCGCTTCCAAAATACCTGCAGATCTGTCCGTGGGCTGCAGGGAGTGCTACTGAACCAATTCATTCTCTATGAGAACTCTCTTCCCCATTATTCACTTTAGGATCATTACAAAGAACAAGAGGGAACTTGTAAAGAAAAGAAAGTTGAAAAGAAGTTTAATCTCCAGATAAGGAAGGGATTCTTCACTGTAAGGTCTGTGAAAATGTGGAATCAGCTCCCTCAGGAAGTAGTTGCAGCAACTACTATAGATTGCTAAAGATAACAGAGACCATTGATCCAGGGAACATCCGATTGCCTCATGAAATCAGGAAGGAATTTATTCTGATATTTATAGGTCTGCCAAGAGGTAGACGTTATGGTGAAAGCAGCACCCTAACCACAATCTGAACACAGTTTTATAGTTTGTGTGCCTTGTGGGAGTAGAAGGAAAGGTCCCAGAAAGTTTACACTGCAGCTATGGCTGCATACACATGTCAAATAATTGTTAGCTTAGGCTAACAGTTGGGCTCATCTCAGGTGAAAAACTGGCCCCTGATGTCATTGATGGATCTATCCTGGGGGATGAATGAATGACGGATAGGGAATGACGTCTGTGCATATTAATAGAGAAGATTACAGAAAGGTGTTGTTCACTCATCCTCTCCATAGAGCAGAACAGAGACGTGTGTAAGAATAATCTTAAAAGATTGTTTCCAGCATTAATCATCCTACGTGTGTACATAGCCCCTGTATACACAAGTCACAGGATAGAATTACATAACTGGTAATAAAATATTATATAGCTGTATGACCACAAAGAATCACCCCTCCACCTCTAGTAGTCCTGATCAAGAAAAGGGGTATGGTAGTGAAATATTTCTAGAAGACTCACAGTGCAGACTTTGTTCTTAGATGAATCTGGCAGAGATAGGCGCTGGGATTGGTGACCTTCGCTCGGGCCAAACACATGGCAGTAATATACACATGTGAGGGTGTCAGATATGTCACATGTCACAGTCACCCAGATCTCTGAAAGAAATACAATGGCTGACAAATCTTCAGCTTCAGACACTTGTGTGTGATAAGCCAACTGATCACCCTGTTGAGGGATTTGGTGCACGGACGTGGGAGCCGGAAGACACAACCTGCAGACTGGAAGCCAACCCTGCCATCAATGCTGAATATTGTCCAGCAAGCTCGGATCTTTAATGAAGAAGGATCGGCAAAGGTGGGGAATAAATAAAGCCCAACTAAACAAAGCAAAGTCTATTGTCTCTATATTCTACACATCTCAGCCAATCATTGTGCTGCAATTAGGTGAATATCAAGTTTCCTCATACATACCTTCACAGTCAGCAATGGCATCCTATACATAGGCTTTCTCCCAAGAATTTATTATAAGCTGGGTGGCAGCCCCTGAACTGTGATGGAACTTTTCAGTAACCACCCAAAAACAGCCGGGTGGTTACTAAAAAGAGCTGGGTGGTGCACCCAAATAAAAGGGGCCGGGGAGAACAATGTATATGGCCCCCCGACAGGTTCTCTTGAAATGCTGCCTCCACGCTATGCTTAGAACTACACCACTTACATTTATACAACATGAATTGGTGACATTAAAAACAAATGACATTTAATTTCCCAAAGCAACCAATCCGATTGAGAACATCTGGACCAGAGCTGAACAGACCCCACCCAATCACTGCTCCTCCCCTGGGTGAATCTCAATATTATGGTGAAAACAAATAAATGTTCCCCAGCTCGCTCATAGCTTACAATTTTTGCTGACTTCCCTTTGATCATTTCCAGCCAGTTTTCCTGTTTTTTACTATTCAAAGAGGTGAAAAGGAGCAAACAAATGACCAGTACAGCCTTCCAGGAGTGAAATATGAGTAAAAGAATCCATGCTGGATTACTATACAGTCAGTGAATGTCTCTGCTGGACAAAGACAACTCAGGAACCATTCATGATTATTTTAACCCAATGTGTGCCTGGATCCATGGCAGGTCGGGGTGTGGCACACATCACATGACCTCCAGCTCACTATTAGCTGGATAAGATGCTGCTTATTTGCTAAGAAAAGTCAATATTCACAAATGGCGACACATACTCATTTACCCCCCATACTCAGAACATTTCCAGGTCCTGTCACATTCACCTGCGCAACATCTCCAAAATCCCCCCTACCTGTCCCCCAGAAACCACCAAACTCCTTGTACATGCTATTATCTCTCATCTGGACTACTGTAACCTCCTCCTCTCTGGTGTTCCACTAACCCGACTCTCTCCTCTACAATCTATTATGAATGCTGCAGCCAGACTCATCCATCCTTCCCACAGCTCCTCTTCTGCTGCCTCTCTTTGTAGTTCTGTTCAATGGCTTCCATTTCACTTTAGAATCAAATTCTGTGCTTTGCCTTCAAATCCCTCCATAGTTCTTCTCCCACTTACATTTCTGACTTGGTAAAAAAAATACTCCCCCAGCCGCTCTCTCTGCTCCTCCAATGACTTCCTCACTCATAACCTCATCACATGCACGGATACAAGACTTCTCTAGAGCTGCTCCAAGTCTCTGGAATGGTCTTCCCCGTCCTGTTCAGCTTGCTCTTACTTTCTGCTCATTTAAAAGAGCACTCAAAATCCATCCTTCAAACTTGCCTTGCCATCTTCCACTGTCTCTTAAAACCCTCACTACTTCCCATCACTCCATATTTACCCTCCTATTGTGTGGTAATTCCCCCACCTCCTAGATTGTAGGCTCTTCGGGGCAGGGTCCTCCCCTCCTCCTCCTGTGTCACTGCCTGTATCTGCAACCCCTATTTAATGTACAGCACTGCATAATATGTTGGCGCTATATAAATCCTGTTTATTAATAATATTAAAATGCCATGTGCAGCATTGATCTGGTCATATATTATGTGGGATATAGTATATGCCAACTCTCCAGGAATATGGCAATCCAATATTATCCAATCAGAAACACAAACAATGCGAGTTTCACCTCTGCTGTCCAATTGGAAACCCCATGACGTCACAGAGGTATCATCAGCCCTATATAAATGCTGCCATGCACAGGAATCCCCTGGATTTCCCATATTCCCATTATACAAATCACCTTCCACTCCAAGCAGCCAAACACATGGAATTTCCCAGCCATGGAATGAACACAAACATGACGGGAGGTTTATGGACTTTATTATTCCTGTACAGCAGAGCTCAGGCTAGGCATGAGAGAAGCAGAACAAAAAAATGGAACTCTGACAACAAAACTAAGCTGGAATGTGGAAAATAAAAGCCTGTGTGTACCAACCCCCTGCTGTTATTTCTGACACCACCGAAAAACTACAAGTCCCAGCATTTCAACTACAAGGCAGAGCCTGTCCTACCACAACAGCACCTTCCCCGTCCCAGCCCCTGGTATCCCGCACACTTACCGCCTCCCTCTCAGGGTCCGGGCCACAGCAATTACGCGCCCGCCGCTCTCCTCACAATGCACCGGAAACTGACCGACAACTTCTACCAGACTCTGCCCGGACCGAGACACGCCCACCCTCCTTACTTCTAACCAATCATTACCCAGGACGACACTGACCAATAGCAGAGCGGATGATTTTGGCTGTCGGGTTACACGCCTCATAGAGGAGCTGTTATTGGCTGCAGTAGCAGTGAGGGCGGGGCGTTACGTAAAGGTGACGTACACAGACTGTAAGTTCAGGAGGCTCCTCAGGTTGTTGTCACCGAATTGTTTACATGGCAGCTGGGCTGAGATGTGACAGTGTAAATAAACTCTAACAATGACCGCTCTGTGATTTGGTCTGCTGAATAAACCATCCCTAATTGATTGGGGGTCGATGGGGTCAGGGGCTTCTTAGAAGTTTTTACTCTTTAAGTCAATAAAAAGTTTATGGCTGCAATTTAATCAGTTCACATGAAGATTATTTTCCTTAGTTTAGATGACAATATGCCACAAACACAGATCTGAATTCAAAGCGTACCTAAACTCAGATTTTTCACTTTACGTAAAAGGTTGGACAACTCTTCTATGTAAAGTAAAAATTCAGTTGTTTTTCAAGTGCAATAAAACGGTGCAGCACCCCCCCCCCCCAATTTTTATCACTTAGAATGAGCACAAAGCCCCCCCGAGATACCGACGTCACTCATCCTGGGTGGCTCTGGGTGCTCCTTCTGCACATGCCCGAGGAAGGAGCCCTTTCATCAAAAGTGAAAAAAAGTCAATCTCACGCATGCACAGTGAGATCGGCAAGGTTTTGTTCCCCAACTACATCACCGGATCTTGTGCCTGGGTTGGGTGACGTAGTAAGAAGAACCCGGAAGAAAAGGAGAAGATGGCAGCGCCCGGAGCACCATACCGAAGACGGATGCCAAGACGACACGGGACCCGATGGAAGAGACCTCCAGTCCGATCGACTGCGCTGTGGGATGTTTTTGAGTTTAGTTCCTCTTTAAATTGAAATATTTTATAGTGTAAAGCTGTTTTTTTTTTTTTTTTGCAAAACATGCTTATATTGTAATAAATTATTACAAATATGAACAATTAGTAAACTGTACATAAATTGCAGTTGTCTTGACCCATTGGGTATAATCAGACCAATTCATTATACAGGTTGTATACCTGACCTAATAATGTAAAAAGATTAGGTCAATCAAAGCTAAATGTCTCGCGTTTTGCATGAATAGCTTCCTCGGGATATGTAGAGATCGTTATTGATGCATATTGGTTGTTTGACCAAGGTGTGTGCCAGGGAGAGACACAGGTAAGTAAAGGTACGAATTTAAAATACTATTCCTTATAAGATACTTGTTGCAAGTCCATGACAATATGCGGAGTTTGACAGCATGGGGGTGATGTACATTAAATAGGGGTTGCAAATGGCAGACAAATACAGACAGTGACACAGAAATAGGGGAGGACCGTGCCCTGAGGAGCTTACAATCTAAGGTGAAAGTACATGATGAACCTGCTATATGATTGTAACACCACATAACCAATTAACCTGTAATTTCCATGATGAGTCATAAGTAAACTATATGTGATTATGGCACAAAAGCCTAATATTAATAATAATAATTTAATTCACTTTATTATCAATGTGAAGAAATGAGGACCTATGTCATCAAATCAACCTTTATTGAACCAAAAAGAAATTCTCACCAGCTGAGGTTAGTTTGTTGATTTGTTATTTCTCAAACTTACATTTATATAAATGCGATAAAGTCCTCTTGTAGTCACACTGTTCCTAACTATAGATTTGTAACTAAAACCAAGCTATGGTAAATTTTGAAGTCATATCTGTACCTAAGAGGACTGGTGGTGATAAAGATGCCTGGAGGGTCTGGTGAAGGCAGTATGGTGATATATTAGGTCTTCTATTAGGGGTTGTAATCATAAAAAGTAACTGACCTGACTTACAGGATGATAAGAAATGTTTTTGATTAAATGTGTTTTTATTGAAGGATATAGAGCAGTCTCTCTCAACCCTTTTATATGGTGGAACCCCATGAAAAACCTTTTAGATCTTCAGGAAACCCCTGCTCTTATTACTCCACAGCTCACATAATATTGGTGAATTGGCCAGTGGGCAAAATGTTTCTAGCATCGCTGGCCATTGGGAAGAATGCCAATCTTACAGATAGCAAAAAGGTCATTGGTGCCACTCAACTGACCTGAGAGGCACAAATTGCCCATCGTTTAAGGAACCCTCAGCAAACTCTGGAACCCTGGTTGAGAAACACTTATATAAAAAGTCAGAAAACATTGCATACATAATAAAAAAAAAGAACAATAGTATTTGTAAAATAGACAAAAACAAAGCAAAGTATAACAATAACAGTAAAACCTCAGGAAAATCTCTTGCCATAAACATTCCAGTAGACTGAGAAATAACCAATGAGGTTTGAATGAAAAAAAAAAGTGAAATCAGTTTATCACGTAATAACAGAAGTGGGTTAAATATCAACCAAAAATGTTACAGTAAAAGTGTTCAATGGCCAATTAAGCATTGTAACTAGTGCAAGCAGCAGGGCAGGGTGATTCACTGTGTGAACAAAAACAAAGGAACAGTCAATACCTAGACAGGAAATACAAATACAACATTAAAGACAAAGACAAATATTCAACAGCAAAAAAAAGTATGGGTCCTAGGGGTTAAAAAAGATCTTTCCCAGGAGGAAAAAGACCCTGAACAAAAAGGAGCATCATGGTGTGATTTTAGGTAAGAGTTCCTGGCAAGAATCAAGAACTTCAATATATGGTCAGCGATTTCTTGGATGAGGACAAACCTTTGTATTTGGATTATTTTTACTTTGAAGGCTAGTAGATGACTTTATATAAATATATAAGCTTTATAATCCCCAACATTTAGATGTGTTTTTTGCTTTTATATCGTACTATTGGTAGTAATATGATCTTCAAATGCTTGGTGTGGGAGGTCAGGTGGTTGAAACCATCTAGAAATCTTGCTTGATACAACTCAAAAGGTAAAAATTGAGGATATTAGATGCCTGGCCCCCTATGTTTCTTTTTGCCAACCCCTATGTTCTGTATTTATGTGAGGCCAGGAGATCAAACCTCACCAATGCAGATCATTAATCAAACCTTCAATGCAGCGGAGTTCATATTGTGGTCAATAGAATACTATAAGTACTAATAAAAAAAAGTAAAATACTATAAAAGTACTAATTAATTTATCTTTATTTTTATGGTCCGTCACATTTAAAAGTGGGCAGAAATCAAAGACAATATGGCTTATCATCAAGCATACACGACCCTGTGGAGTCATCATTCCGTCATATTTCTCAACTTCTGCACGTTTCATAAACAAACCAATTATCAGTTTCTAGGTGTAAACCAGATAAGGAGCGGATTGATAAAAACACGAGATGCACATGGCAGGTTTACCGCCTGTTGGCAATATGACATAATTCAGCTTTGTATATGAAAAAAACCTGGGCTGTAATGATGATACGTAAAGTAATTTCCTGTACTGATTACATTTCTGTTTATGGAAATATCATTGAATTAATTACACAACAGATGGCAGCATACTGTCTTGCTTTTAATACAATAAAGATTCAATTTGTAAAGGTGGGGGCCCTTTATGGATATAATAGAGCTATGGATGTGCAAAGCCAAAACAGGAAATTGTATTAAACATTGACAAATTATTCATAGAATTCAAAAAACATCAACAGAGACACCATTATTCTGTTACTGAACACAAAGAGAGGGACTGAGGATTGGTTCTGGTAATAGTTTTGTAGAACTGATGATTTTATTTTAATTAAGAAATGGGAACGAGATATAAAACATAGCTGGTAACTGAAAGGTCATCCATACACTTATAGATTGAACAATCTTACCAACAACCCTAATACAAGAATTGGGTGACTCTATGCAAATATTATTATTAAACAGGATTTATATAGCACCAACATATTACGCAGCCCTGTACATTAAATATTAAAGTGCATTGTTGGGTGAATGTCACTGGGGCACGTATAGGGTTTATGTTTTTACTTATTTTCAGTTTTCTTTTTGCCCCACTAACACATCTCGTGTTTCTAATTGTCAACTGGCATCAAGCACTTCTCTTCTCAGCATGAAAGTTTTCCACTTCTGAGCTCAGGCTTCTACTAGGTGGATAATGCAAATATCTTGAATTAACTTCTGGTGTCAGTTCTTCAAGAGGCTCTTTTTAGTGGAAGACAGTCCAAATTTATGTTACTTGAGCATGTTGAAGTTGCACCGACCTTGGTCCACCTTTAAAACACAATAAAATCCTTTACTTGGAATCTTTTGAAAATCACATGTCCTATGCTTCTATGTTTGCCAGTGTGTATTCTTCCTATAGTTAGCCAGATAATTCAAAGGTATGATACATCTGGTGTGCCTTAAAGAACGTCATTGAAAGAATTTTACAATTAATTAAAAAAATCCTATTTTTAAATGTAGTGGCTGTGTCTTTCTGTCTTTTTCATAAAAGTTGAGCTTTGTAAAAAAAAACAAAAAAACTTTTACTTATGCAATGCCCCCCTATGCCCACTGTGAGTTAAGGGATTGTTTGTCTAGGGCAGCACTCTCAAAGGTTCATTGGAATTTTGGGGTTCCTGCAGAGGGTGCTTGGGCCTCCTTGAGCTATGGCGTATTGACCTCCTCTTTGATGCCGCCTGCATAATCCATTGTCCAGTTTCACTAGGCTTAGCTAGGAGTATACATAATATCTATATTAGCTGTCTATAAGGGTGGCATTATTACCCAAAAACCCAACAAAGTAAGGGCTTTCTTCCCACTGACTTTTAATGTGGTTCCTTGAGACTCCAAAATGATTTCAAGGGTTTGCTGCGAGTAAAATTGAATGAGAAAGGCTGGTCTAGGGAAAGATAGCTAACCCTACATTACTCTTTGCTCTTATAAGTGGTTTGCAACATGGCCAATTACAGCTCTAATGTCATCACACATATGAAAAAGAAATGCCAGCTGCCAGGGGAGTGTGAAGTCAGGTATGTGAATCTTATCCATTCCTCAAAAAATTGAAGTACCCAACCCTTGCGGTAGGGAGTGGGACCCCCTGCAAGGATGAAACTTTGTTTTTCCCATAGGTCAGCTTGAACAATGAAGTGTAGTAGAACATTTCCTCTACTGTTCCACACTGTATACATAAACCTTATTATCACTGCATGATCTAACCACACGGGTGTATGAGAAAATAAACATTAGCAGCATGTTTATTCAACTTTATTTGTGAACTTTTTAACTGAAATGGTCAGTGGATATACAAACCCAAACCAGATCCAATCATAGTTTAGAGTTTAAAGAAAACACTTAAACATATCAAATAAACTGACCTCCTAACCTCCCAAAATAATTTTACAAAAACAGCTATACATTTGTTGGTGAATAAAAAAATGGATCTTTGTGTGCTTTTTCATCGGCATTCTATAGCTGCCATAGCAGAGGCACGTCACCTTTTGACAACCAAAAGAAAGCCAAAGATGCAACACACGGAAGATCCAGTGAGGATGGGACATCAACCTTTCTGCTACAATTTTTTTTTTTTTTTTTAAACTAAAGATTTGCTTCCTTTACCACTTTAAGAGGGCTAGAGTGACAATCAGACAGCTAGTAGCATTTTCATATGTAGGGAATCCCCTTGTGTTGGGTTTATGTTAAAGTTTTCTCAAAAAATTGCATTCAGACAGGTACTTTATTGCAGAAGGAACAGGCGATGTTCTTTCTGCACTAAAATAACCTTACCTGCTGCCATCTTCTCTTCCTGGTTCTGATCTTTGGCCATCTTGACTGGTCAGTCAGGGATGGCATAATTCCTGCATAGGCAACCTAGGGTTCATTCAGTCCTGGCAGTCACCAAGGAAGCGCTATGTATCCTACACTAACCTGCACATGCACAGCTCAGCAATTTTGACAGCTAAAGAGTGATCAGGCTAAGTATGATATGTAAAGCCCTGACAGTTTAGTTTTTCTTAGTTCTTAGAACATTAAGGACTTTAGTAACTAACAAGTATTTTAAACTCTAGGTGAAAATAATGCAAATTCATAAATTTACACCTACTAAAATTAAAAAAAAAAATCTTATGATAGTTTAGCCAAGCAGTTAAGGTAGAGGGGAGAGAAAAAAAGGTAGCATGGAAGAAGAAATGCATATAAGGAGAGAGAGAAAGATAAGAAAAAAAGAGGTTAGCGAAAGTAAGAGAGAAGAAGTAGGGACAGAGCAGAAAGGGGGAAGGAATGGACAGGGAGGAGTGAATGCAGATGTCACCCTGCACTGTATGCGACTGATATATTCATTCACTGTGTATCCTGAACTGTAGTTTTGTTGGCCAGCAGCAGTTTGCAGTGCCACATAGACATGATTGTAATGACGCCACCTAGTGGTCATACTCCCCTAGGCCACGGCCTACGCCGCCCTACCTGCAGTTGCGTGTGTAACACAGTGGGAGAGTCAGTGAATGTGTTAGGATTATGCAAAAATAGGAGCACAGCTCGGCATGTAGCTTCCCTTTCACTGTCCATTTCATAAATGGATTGTGCAGGGCTGGCTGTCATCCACCCTGAAGGACCAAGGCCATCAAGGAGCACTGGAGTTCCAGTATTTTTCCTTTGCATCATGGTGGAGAACTAAGTGGTGCCCACCACAAAATTGGCTCCATTGCTGCAGGAAGAACTTGTCATCAAAGCAAACATTGCACATACCTGTAACTGAACAACCCAGATAGCAGCAGATAGGGGCATCATATTATGGAAGTACTGTTGATTTTTAGAGGCAATACTCCAATGGTATTTACAAAATATGTATATCTGATACCAGTCAAACTTTAATCAAGCAGATAAAATGGGCCCGATTAGCATTGTAGCAAACAGCACTGTGCTGCCAACCAGTTAAGTGTCTTTAGTGACCAGTTGCTTCTGGCCATGCAATTGCTTTTCCTGACAAGTGAAGAATCGAGCACCATTTTTGAAATATACCTGCCATGTATCAACAGGGAAGTTTTCACCAGTATGTAAAGCTTTTCCTGAGTGGAGAAAGTTGTCCACCTGTTCTGTTGTCTCCACTCTAGAGATTTCCTTTACTATTTTTCTATCTTTGACAGTCAGAAAAATAAGGAAACCCACCAATGTATACATTATCTGGCAGTGAGTAATGTTTCTCATGACCCCCATGGGGATTCCCCCTAACCACCTTCCTCCTGTTCAACCATTTTAAACTTGACATTTTTAAGTGACAGCTGAATTGTAATTGGACATAAAAATTACATTTTAAATGCTTTCCCCCCCCTATCCATTTTCATTCACTTACAATTCACCAATGAACTTGCTGTAAAGTGTGTCTACAGCAGTTATCCAGCACATCCCTCAGACTCCTTGTACATCATAGTCTATTTTCCTGGTTGTATCTTACTACAATTTGAGCCATCTCCACCAGGTCCTTCACCATTGGAGCTGGGTATATAACAAA
>NC_092869.1:28933541-28982738 GCF_032062135.1 Pyxicephalus adspersus | reverse complement strand
GAAAATTGGAAATGTTGCACTACTTTGTGAGAATGTAAAACACCCATAACACTATGTAGGTTTGGATAGACTCGCCAGGGTGTGTTAGCCTCCAGACCTGTAAAATCTTCAATTATTCGAACTTTTTTTTAAAGTAATGTCACCTGACTTTGGACGCATATCCAGGAAATGCCTCTGGGAGGATTGTGGTAGACAAATATTCTAAGGCGTAAATAGACCTAAGAAGACTATGCTATAACTAAAGTATGTTTTTAAGGAAAGCATGGAAAAATCTGACTGGCACTGTAGATCTAGCTGACAACTTCAACTACACTTCTTAACCAGCATTTAACTGATACAGTAACCTGTACCCAGGAACAATGAAAGTTGTCAAAGACCTGTCCCATATTCAAGTCTTTGCTCTAAGGTATTCACAAAACAAAGTCTGACTGAACTTTCCAATCAGCTTGCTTTTT
Organism: Pyxicephalus adspersus; assembly: GCF_032062135.1. NCBI lineage: Eukaryota > Metazoa > Chordata > Amphibia > Anura > Pyxicephalidae > Pyxicephalus > Pyxicephalus adspersus. The sequence continues at coordinate 28,982,283 of NC_092869.1, read as the reverse complement.
TCAGGTCCATGTATCAGTAATAAAGCCTGACATAACTAGGCATCCAGTTTTAAAGAACATAAGCATTAACATGTCCCTACAATTCCTACATTTCTTTTACCTAATTCAATAAGTCCATGTACTCCATGCTACAAATTTGGTATATCCTTGCCATACCCCACAATTATAAGGGGACAAAAGCAGTAACAATTTAGAGCTTTTCACACAATCAAAGCTCACCAACATTCCAACTGGAATGGAGTTGCTCCTTCATTGTCCAACTAGTTAAAATGTTGCTCTCTCCACTAACAAAAAAGATCCAGAAACACTTATGCCAAGAGAAATTCCTTTCAGTTAAAGCCTCCACTCCACTATTTTTGCTGCTGAAAGCAGTCAGTACCAGAATCAACCATGTTACAAACCTAGCATGAAAGTTAGGGAAAATAGCAAGACTAAATGAGGTTTTAATGTTTTATCTGCCAAGACCCAATGTCCAGCCATTCTAACAATTAAACCCTTCTATTGCACTCCACAACCATAATGGAAACCCTTAACGGCAATGCTGTTGTAGCTTTGCATTCACTTATAGGACCACTTCAAAACAGATTACCATTTCCAGCTAGCTGATATGTATTGCATGGAGGGCTGGCCATTACACATTCCTTGAAGTAAACTATACCAAATTTAGATGATGTAAGGATTTCCTATCTACACATACAATGTTTCAGCCACCAAACAAAACACTACAGTACAAATATGAATATTTGCTTTAAGGGGACCTGAACACCAATACCCAGTGCATATGGATAGGTGAGGGGTGTCAGCATCCCAGGAGAATCATTTGTCTGGTAGACCTTTTCCATGATTAGTATAGAAAACCTTAGTTGTCTATAGAAGTTTTAAATGCCATTAGAAAATTGAACGTTGTCCCAAAAGACTAAATGTTCACACTATGGCCTTTAATGCATGCAGCTTTAACGGTACAATTTGCTTACCTGTCCATCAGCTGACCAGGCCAGAGAAGTACACTGTGGTGGCTCAGCCTTGCTGCTTGTGCTAATCACTTCCTGCTTCAGTTCATCTACAATGATCTTGCCCTCCAGATCCTTTGAGGGTAAAGAAGAAAAAAAAATGTTTCAATGCCAATAACAGAATGAAAACCCACAAAGCTAGCATTTGTTATTAGTGCTCAGAAACAGCCTCTGATTTTCAGCAACGAGCTTCAGTTGGCATAAGAAATCATCATGGCAAGAAAGTAAAATGGACACAGACCATTTTAGGTTACAAGAACCACATATATATATATACAAAATATTACATACCCAAATTTTGATGCTGGGACCTGTTGCTGCACACAGCCAGTAGCGGTTGGGGCTGAAGCATAGGGCATTGATGACATCTCCACTATCCAGGGTGTACAGGTGCTTGCCCTCATTCAGATCCCACAACATGGCTTGTCCATCCTGTAAAAAGAAGCAGCCTATAAGACGTCTATCAACACAAAGTGTATAAAAATAAATATGTAGAGGTTCGATTGAGGATCACTGAAATAGTAGTGAAGCTATTCAAGTTACAGCATACTTTACCAGCAAAGCTCTCGCTTTTACAAAAATCACCCTTCAATAGGGAGGTAACTCCAGTCTTTATTCTCAATTTTAAGAATACATTGTTGGTAGCATGCAAGTTTCCACGTGGAATACATGATTAATGGGCTTTCAGCTAAACACCCAATATACTAACGTCTCATCTAAATATTTATACTCAGCCTCAACAGGAATAAAAGGGTAAAAACAGCTTCTACATCTAAAGATTTAACTGCATCAACAGCACTGTACCAATTGTAACCTATGAGGTGCATTATACTTCCAAAAAAAGATGACAGGTGACCATGATAGTGCTCTATGCAATAACTGACAAACGCCCATCATCTACCTGATATTTAATAGCTAGGCTACTAAAAAACCAATACATGTAGTGAAAGTCGTCTCACCTTGCCTCCGGAAGCACACAGTGAACCATCAGGTGACACAGTCACGGTGTTCAGGTAGCCAGTGTGACCAATGTGGTTGGTCTTCAGCTTGCAGTTGGCCAAATTCCAGACCTAAAATAAAAATGCAAATTACTTGAGTATACAGGAACAGGATGTGTTACAATTTAAAATGTGTAGTTTCATTAAAGCAAAGGTAACATTTTAAAATAAATATCCTTATAGAAGAATCTGAAGATGAAAACTATGGGCAGCACACTGGCTTAGCAGGTAGCATTCTGGCCTTTGCACTGCTATGTCCCAGGTTCACATATAAACCAGAAAACTATCTGCATGGAGTTTGCAGGTTCTCCCTGTGTTTGTGTGGGTTTCCTATGGGTACTCTGGTTCCCTCCCACATTTCAAAAACAGTTAGGCTCCCACCCAAAGTTGACCTAATGACATATGACTATGGAAGGGACATTAGATTGTGAGCCCCTTTGAGGGACAGCTAGTGCAGTAATACAGTGCTGTGTAATATTTCAGCACTATATAAATACTGTATATTATTAATAATATACCTTAGATATGGCTAAGTTCAGACCTTAATCAGGATGAAGTGATCCCTTTCAAATCTTGGCAACTACCCAAATCAATCATACCCAGTGTTCTCCGCAGCCCCTTTTAGCTGGGTGCACCATCCGGCCCTTTTCAGTAACCCGCCGGCTGTTTTTGGGTGCTTACTGAAGTATTGGGTCACAATACCCGCCTATTTCTTCCCACCCGGCTTAAAAAAAAAAAAAAATCTCTGGGTTGAACACTGCACACCCTTCAGATAATTGAAACATACACACCAACACTTCATACCTTCACCATCTTGTCCCAGCCACAAGAAACGATGATAGGATTGCTGCTGTTGGGTGAGAAACGAACGCAAGAAACCCATTCGGTGTGGGATTCTTCCTGTTAAGAAAAGCACAAAATTAGTCCCAAGAACAATAAACAAACCAATAATGCATTCTACTGAGTGCTAGTCTATATTGTCCCATCATAATTGCAGGATTGTCAGCATGTTTGACATTGTTTCTATATAAGAAACACTCAGAAGTGATGTTCTATTCATGGGGACAGAAGCGGCCACGTTAGCCATACTTCTCACTGTGTCCATGTCTCACCTGCACTGTGTATTTGCACACTCCCAGGGTGTTCCACAGCTTGATGGTCTTGTCACGGGATCCTGACACGATCTGACGGTTGTCTGCTGAGAAAGCCACACTCAGTACATCTTTAGTGTGCCCCACAAAGCGTCTTGTGGTTGTACCACTGCAAGAGACAGAAAACGTCAACTGCCATAAGTCTTTCCAACGTTTCCATACAACACGACAACTCAAACTTCATTCACCCCCCTGAGAGCATTGATTTCACACCAACTCTTGGTAGTCGTCACCAAGCAACTTACCATCAAACTCCCTTTAACATGACACTTACGTTGTAAGGTCCCACAGACGAAGAGTACCGTCCCAAGAGCCAGACAGGGCAAACTGTCCGTCAGAAGAGATGACAACATCGCTGACAAAGTGGGAGTGACCACGGAGGGCACGCTGGGGGACACCGTAGTTTGTCTCATCGCGAGTCAACTTCCACATGATGACAGTCTTATCTAAAACAAAAGGAAAAGTCAACTGGCTGAAGTTTTAATTAAAGGAGTTCATCATAAAATCTATTCTGATCACCTATACTGCCAAAAAGAACTAACTCTTAGAGATTGTCTGTTTCTATTCTCTCCCTTATCAGTCACACTGAGCACCTGGTTTTAAGATCATTAATATTGGAGCTCAGTGCTAGTAAATGGAAGATGTTCATACCTGTGAAGGTTACATAAAAGAACTTAAAATTTTACATTGGAGCAAACTTAAGTGTACCTAAACTCAGAATTTTCACTTTACATAGGAGTAGACAATATATATATTTTTTTATTATTATTCAGTTTAAGTGACCACTATACCAATGTACTAGCTGTGGATATAGTAATTATAGAAGGGGTTCCTGAAGACCTGAAAGGTATTTCAGAGTCCCCCATATTAAAATGTGGTGGAAGACTGCACTGCTATAATTGATCTCCAACGTTTGGTTTCAGGTAATCCAAGAATGTGCTCAAACCTCTCAATTTTCACCACCATCCAACTGGGGCAATTTTCCTAACTTCCAGTAACATGTCACCAAGACAGTGATAGCGGAACAATAAGGGGGACAGCAAAATTCACTAAATGCATCACAAAGCAAAGGAAAAATCGTGCTATTCCAAAAATAAAACTGAACCGCTATTCCTATACAATCTCGTAGATTGTAAGCCCTTAGGGGCAGGGTCCTCTCCTTGCGTCACGGTCTGTCATTTGCAAACCTCTATTTAATGTACAGCACTATGTAATATGTTGGCACTATATAAATCCTGTTTAATAATATTCAAAACTAGAAGTTGTACTGTGATACATTTTAAATGCACAGCTTGGTGTTTTGGATAGACACCAATACCACAAGTGGGAAACCACCTAGGACATAAGTAGCAATACATGAATTGGGTTTATGTTATACATTCTTCATGCAGGTGACAGCAAGAATAGAATCAGATCTCTACCCAAGATCAAAGTGATACATTTTACATATATTAGGTGACTTGGAAAGACACTCCTAGCATGGGAAGCCTTGCACCCCAATTGCTGTACTGCCACTTGTGTCCATGTTATAGATTCTCCATCCAGGTGACAATTGACAGGAAGTGGTGAGGTTATGGGGGGGCATATCATACAACTCCTCAAATGCTAAAAGGTGATATTAATTTCTATGTGGTTTGTTAGTGACTCTAATACCTATCAATGCCCACACCTGTCTGGCTCTCTAGAATAACAATACAAGGTACAGAAATGTAATCTCCTATGGGATTTGTACATTATAAAGGCAGCCCTGAAAAGGAAAGAGAACCTGTCAGGACATAACCTTGCTATAGGATCAGGGGAGCGCTATGTATAATGAACAAGGCATGACTGTGCTTCCAAGATCTGATGCAATTATTATTAAACAGGATTAATATAGCACTAACATATTATGCAGCGCTGTACATTAAATAGGGGTTGCAAATGACAGCCAGATACAGACAGTGACACAGGAGGAGAGGACCCTGCCCCGAAGAGCTTACAGTCAATGCCAGACAAACAGAGCGGCTATATATATAGCAGCCTGGTACAACATGGGGAATGCCAGCCAGACCAACAGTGCCGGGCCTATACACACAGCCAGGCCTCATAGCAGCGTCAGGCCAAAGTGCGCAGGCAAGGCCCGAATATACAGCACAGCACACCGGACCTGTACAAAGGCCACACACACACACACACACAATGACCGCACCGCTCCCACACACACACATAGCCCCGGCGGTATACACATGCATCTCACCCCGGGAGGAGCTCAGGATCATGTCCGGGAATTGCGGGGTGGTAGCGATCTGGGTAACCCAGCCATTGTGACCCTTAAGGGTCCCCCGAAGGGTCATCTGCTCGGTCATGATTGCAATTTGTCTGAGGACACTCCACCGGAGAAGGATGGAGGGGGATTCTCTTGGTCGGGTCTAAAGACACCGGGAAAAGGCGGAAACGCGGGCAGACGCTGCTTATATAGGCAACGTGAATCATCGACGTCATCGCGTTACGACAGGATGTACGTCAATGCGCCGTTCCCAATATGGCAGACAGTGCAATGATAGAAACATATATTACTATTTAGATGTTCAGTGTTGTGTTGTTTGAAACTAATATAAAAAGTTGTCATTTGCTGGTGGGCTGGAATGCATTTATGTAGAAAATACATTTAATAATAAAGTCAATCTTCTCAAGTGTTGTTTTACATAGAATGAATGGGCTGCAGCAGGTGTACAGCACATGGAGACACTGGTAAACATTAATTTGTACTAGTGGCATTTTTTCAGGTATTACAGTTTGGATTTTGTTATTTGTGTATCCATACATATCCAACATACTTGTGAATTTTTAATATTTATTGTCGTGTTGTTAACTATCCCTCAGAGCTTACAATCTGATGCAGACTTATGTCTCCAATGCTGGCTACTAAGCTGGCTGCACTCTGCTTACCTAAACTCTTCTATTTAAAGGTAAAATTCTATTTGTTTGTTTTTTAAATGCAACACCCAAGTGCAGCACCGCCCCCCTAATTCTCGATCACCTAGGCAATCAAGAATGAATGGGTGTGCAGAGCCTCCCCGGATACCTACGTCTGGCATCCCGGGAGGCTCTTGGCTGCTCCTTCTGCGCATGCCGGAGCATCTTGGGCATGCGCAGAAGCAGCCTTTCCATCAATAGGGATAAAAATTGCCTATCTCATACATGCGCAGTGAGATCAGCAAGTTTTTTCTCAATCTACCTCACCCGATCTCGCGCCCGCACAGTTCGAGATCAAGTGAGGTAGAAAGAATAATGCAGAAGAAGAGAGGAGAAGATGGCGGCGCCTGGTGCTCCTTTTGTCCTGGGCCAAAGATGGATACCAGGAGGACACTGGACCGGATGGAAGAAACCTTCTGATGGATAGACTGATCTGCGATTTGAAGGTAAGTGTAATTTTATTGTAATGTCAAAGTTGCCCTGATCTTTGTGCTTGCCCATTTTTCCATCTTTCAACACATTACCTTTATAAAAACTGAGCTTCACTTAATATTTAATATATACCACTCCTTGACAGGTGCCTTTTTAATGAGATTAGCAATGTCATTCTTTAAACTGCTTTAGATGTTTTGTCTAATCAGTGTATGTAAATAAATCGAACAGAAACCTGAGGGCTATGTGAAGTAGTAATAAACAGATGACATTTCCATAACGTCATTAATTAGTGTTTGGGGGAAGCCTGGGGTCATTTGCCTTCTCCAGGCCAGCTCCAATAATTTATGTTAGGGTCCTTGAGTGGAGATAGTCACCCATACAGATCTCAGTCAAAGCTGCCCCCAGTCAGTGAGAGCAGCTAGGTGTTATACAGCCATCTGCCATCACAGTGACTATCAGGTTTTCCACTAGGGGGCATATGGAGGTGTTGCGAGCCTTGAGAAGGGCCAAGATGCGGAGTCTAAGCCGTAACCAGGTTTTCTCCGGAGCCCCTGATGGTGAGGATGTTGAACTGCTGCTTATGGCCGGGTTGCGGTCCTTGGGCACACCAAGTGTAAGGAACTTACCCGTCCTGCGAGCCCGCGGTGTCCCTGGGGTTCCCAGCCACAGAGGGAGACGCCGCTGTAACAGTCAGCATGGCCGAGGCTGCTGCTCTGCTCGCAGCTTGTCTGTCTCTGCAGGCGGAGGGATCCGTCCTGGCCAAACTACTGTTCAGCCAGGCAGCAGCCCTTGCATCCCTTTAGATATGGTAATGATATTCCTGCTCTCAGCACTCCTTTACAAGTGCAACGTAGTGCACGTCCTAGGGGTGCTGTGGGAACAGGTCCGCGTGTCACCATGCGTCCCTCTTATACCCCCCGAGGGCGTGGCACTCGGCTGCCTCGCCCTAGGGCGGGACAGAGTTAGTTTGAATTCCCTGCGGCCAATCAGCCGCAGGGGATTTACCTAGTCTCCTATCAGACGGTGCCAGGTGGCGCAAGGTCATTGGTCATCCTGGCCATTTAAGGAGAGCCTGTCCTGCACACCATTGCCCGATATAGCCTCTGTTACACAGTGTGCAACAGAGGCTATATCGGGCAATGGGTGTGTCTTTATGTGGTTTAAAGTTTATCTGTTTGTCATTACCTTAGTGACCTGGTCTGAAACTCACCTTGCTTGAACTCTGCCAGCCCTGACCTCGGATTGTTACTGACTATTCTGCTTGCTGCCTGCCCTGACCTTGGATTGTTCTTGACCTGCATTTGCCTCATCCTCCTGTACTTTGCTTTATTGGACTTAACCCTTGCTGTGCTGTATGATTTTGAATAAAGCCTGATTTAAGGGTATCTGGAGTTGGTTGTGGTTTGTGTGCCCAGGCGCATTACACCAAGGTGGGCAAGCATGGTACAAAATAACTAAGTAGAAGGGTAGTCAAGGGAAGCCGTGGTCGAGACAGGCAGCAAGCAAGAGAGGTCAGGTCACACACCAGGGTCAAAAGACAGGGATCCAGGAGACAGACAGCACTGACGCAGAGGCCACTGCTGGCACAGGGAACCCAGGAGACACTGGAAGCAACAGGAGGTACAGGTGATGCAGAGATATCCTCAGACAGACAGGAACAGCACAGGGAAGTTGGCTGGGAACCAGACTGGACAATGAGGGGTTAACGCAGGAGCTGGACACACGAAACACTGGATTAAACAGCAGATGTAGAGGAACTAGTTCACAGAATTAGGAAGCTCGGCACTAGTAAGACATGTTGCACAAACACAAAGTGCAGTCTGAGAGCCAGCTAAATAGCCAGGGCTGATCAAGAGGCTATGTTTTGATTGGCCAGCAGATTGCAGCTTTCAGTCTTCTTCTGAGACCTTGGAGGAGCAGATCCCTGGGACCAGATCAAACACTTACCTGAATAGTCCTTGTTTCCACAATTTTGGTAACCTACCTGGAGAGATCCTCCATTCGGGCTCATACCGCATGCAATATTTCCAACTACTAACACACAGCTACCCCTGAAGAAGCCCACGTCGGGCAAAATGCGTCGGTTTTTCCAGCTGCGTGTAAACCTTACTGCTTCGATTTTATGTAGCCCTGATACATGTGATGATTACTATGTAATAAGTAGGTAACATATGTCTAGCATCAACCTGTTAGGTTGAATATTGGACCTCTGCTGTGAAGGTCCTCAGAAATAATACCTTGTACCTTGAGAAGTATCACTAAATACAGTATTTATTTTTTCCTAAAAAAACCCATCTGCCTATTCGTTATTTGTTTCTTTGATGACTTGGGGTTGGCAACATCCCACTTAAGGGAAATCCTATCCTCCATTTTATGATACACTATTCCACCATTGCATGAAAAAAACTTGTCCTACTTAACAGAAAAACTAAATTAGCAGTAGCTGATCACATGATTCTAGTATAATATTGGAATTTTGTAGGGGTGCAATAAAACACACCTATTTGTTTAAATAAATGAAAAGAGTAGAACCTTGTTATTGATGTCGTCGTTGGAGATTTTCCCTCACATCCTAGCTGTGACCATTTTGTGCCACGATAGGAAGTGAAGGAATATTTCCCTCCTCCCAGACAAAGACAGCAATTAAAACCTGAGAAAGGATCCAACCCTTCCCAATTCTGTCCAGAACTGGAGACGCATTTCCAAATTTACCTTAAATGTAAATATCTTCAGGTCTTTGTTGGAGAAAATAATGTTTTAAACTATTTTTTTGTGAACATATTGTAATATCTGATTCTCCTTTGAATCAAGCTACACCTCTGTTGCGTGCAAAGGCACAAGGGGGGTCTAAGATATCAAAAGGTCCATATAATACACCCTGTCAGTATATTAAACTGAACAGAGTTAAAATGATGAAATGTATTCATATAAGTGGGAAGAGGCAGAATAAGTTTGTATTACAATATATAGTAAATGAAGCCTGGGAGTTGTCCACTCAAAAAATGGCAGATGGAGGGCAAAAGGTGCTAGTCATCAGTATCCTCTGTGATCTGACCACATCTGATTCTATTCTGTATACTGTTTGGTACTGTGTACGAAGAAGTGTGGTGTTTGTCATCCAGATCAGTGGTCCCCAACCTTTTGGAGCTCACGGACCACTAAATATACGGACTCCGGACTGCACAAGCCGTGTCAAAGGGTAAGAAACTTCCTCCAGTGTGATGTCATGATGTCAGAACCCGCCCACTCTCCCATCCCAGGTCTAAACCTGGGATGGGAGAGTGGGTGGGTTGTGTTCAGAGGCACAACCCGCCCACTGCCTCGAGTCTGAGATGCATATGGGAGACATGGTCCATGGCACTGACCAGTGCGCCCCCACCAGAGTCCTTCTTCTGACCTCTCTGGGGGATGCACCAGCCAGAGCTGTGGACCGCCAAAATTTTCTCTGCAGGTTGGGGACGAATTTGCTTCTTCATGTCAGAACCTCCGGCAAGGAGAAAAGTAAGTAAGACAACGGTACCACCACCAAATTTAATCTCAAATTTTTACTCAGGAAGAATCTGAAGCCTTATAGTCCCCTATTAAGGATTCTATTCCCCTCAGGGAAATCCCCGGGTCCAGATAGTTTTGCCCTGGGCTATTACAAGGCAGTCAGAGACCTATTGGTCCCCCACTTTTTTCAGGCATTCAACTCTCTGACCTCTGGGAGCAAGTTCTCTCATGAATCTGTGCTAACCCACATTTCAATAATCCCTAAAGAAGGAAAGACTCGGCCTTGTGCGCGAGCTACTGACCCATATCTTTGTTAAATCAGGATTTGAAATTGTTCACCAAAGTACTAGCTATGAGATTGCAATCTGTCATCAACAAAGTGTTCCACCCTGATCAGGTGGGCTTTGTCCCATCCCGGGAGGCCAGGGACAACACCACAAGGGTTCTCAGCTAGATCCTTTCGGATTTTCAGGACCCCGGATTTTCTGCTGTCCACGGACCCAGAAAAATACTTTGAAAGAGTAGATTGATGCTCTGTGTCTCAGACTTTGGCCTATATTGGGCCGGGTGATAAAATGATGTTATGGATTCAGGCGATATACAGCACTCCATCGGCTTCGGTCAGGGTCAAGGGCTTCTTTTCCAGTGTCTTCTCTATCACAAATAGGATGAGACGGGTGACCCCTCTCACCTCTAATTTTTATTTTGATTCAGGAGCCTTTGCTATGCCATGTCAGTGCGTCCGGATATGCCTCTGGCTTGCAGATTGTGGGCAGTGACCATAAGGTGGCTGGTTTTGCAGATGACCTTATCTTTATGATTCCAAGCCAGTGACCTCTCTTCTAAACCTGTTGAGGGAACTGCAAGAGTATGGGAGTCTATCCAACTTCAAGATCAATCATTGTATATGTGCAGCCCTAGATATTTCTCTACCTCCGAGTATTAAGCACCAATTAGCAGAGAATTTCTCCTTTAAATTGGAAGTCACTTCCCTTAAGTACTTAGGAATCTAGTTCCTGTTCGATTTGCAAAAGATCCTCCACCTTAATTTTATACCGCTTCAACAGGAAATGTTTGGAGATTTAGAACAATGGGCCACTAAATCCTTTTCATGGTTTGGCAGGATGTTGGGTTAGCACACCTTATTTAATATCAATTATGTCTCACCAACAATAATGCTTTACCAGTATATACTGGTATATGTATACCATATATGAGGTCATCCTAAAGGAATGCAGCATATCCTGTAACTGGTATCTTTATAAGGTAAAATTCCTCCCATTGACTTTAATGGTGTTCAAATTCGATGTTCGACCACCCGAATTTTTTTGCTATATTCGAGCGAATAGCTGCCAAATCGAATAGTGAGCTACTCTACCAACACTAGTCTTGATATGTCTGTGAGGCCAATACCCAAAGATCCTGGGTTTTTCTGCTCCTTCTCAATGACTGGCCACAGAAAGTTTATAACAAACCAGTTGTTAAACACCTGTTAAACGCAGCCAAGGCCTGCATCCCTAGCCTGTGGAAGAAAGTGTTGGCCCCTTCTGTAGGGATGTGGCTCCACAGAATAAACAAAATTAGATTAATAGAGGACCTGACTGCAGGTAAATATAAACTGGATGAGAAATTGTTGGAAACTTGGGAACCTTGGATTATGTTCAAGAATCTTCAACCTATAAAGATTTGCTGGGCACTTAGATGGTGGAATGTGACTGTAGTAATCCTAGGCAGGCGGAAATATATTTATTAGTGGGTCTTGCAATGTTTCTTCTGGTGCTATGCATTTCATTATCCTTATGTATTTCATTCATGTATGGGAATAATGGTGTATTTGTCTCTTTATCTTTCTATACAACTGGTACGTGCGGTTACTGTTAAAATATGCTGGGATCAGAATTTGTCCTCCTTCCCCATATGTTACTATTGCTTCTTATTTTGTTTCCTTTGTTTGTTTTTTCTTTGTCAAAAATTTCAAACAAATCAATAAGAATATAATGTTTAAAAAAAACGTATTTTAATTTTCCCGCCTGGTTCTGCCCACTAGCCCAACAGTCCTAACCTCCAGCCAGACACTGGCGAGCAGATGGCAGGCATGTGCTTCCCCTGGCCTCGCGTCCCCAACGTTCACATGCAGGGGACGTAGATGCCGGCCGGGCATCACCAGGTTACACAGATGCCCATCCGGCATCGCCAGGGGAAAAAGATGGCAGGCATTGCTGGAGCCAATCACTGTCCTGGATCATTACCTGTTGGACCCACTGGAATGGATCTGTTCAAGGACTAATTACATTTGCTAACAAATAGAATATATCCCAGCTTCACTGATAAGAGATAAGATCTTCTCTAGCCTTGGAGAGCTTTAATAAATTAGGACCAGGATTTCTCAATCAGGGTGACACACGGCTCCCCGCGCATGCGCGCTCCGGAGTTCGTAAGTTTAGTGCTCCGTGATATAAATGTTTACATTCAAGGTATCTAAATCACAAAGACTGCTGAAAAGAGGAATGCCAATGTCAACTGCCACATCCTACTATTAATTCTGTTGTTGGTGACAAATATAAATCACTAAATAGACTACATTTCAGCTCCTTTAGCAGTGGTTCAGTACTTGGTTCACCTTCTGGTTTAGCCAACAAAGTAACAAATCTATAGATACAATGAGTATTATTGTTGGAGGTGCCACCTTCCACTGGGTCACTTGTGTGACAATAAACAGAGTTTGATATTAATTTGCCTCCAAATGGTTTTATGTCTAGATCATCATTACCTGAACGAGACAATCAAAGGTTTAAAAGAGATTTAGTATATCCAACTAATAAGATAGAAAATATTTATTTCCACCAGTGGTCTTTATCATGAATAAATCTGGACAATAAAAGATATCCATTGGTGTATAAATAAAATGTCTTTATTTATATTACTGCAATAGTTCCATCTATTAATACAGCAGCCTGTTCAAGGTTGCATTCTATTCAGTTTATTTGCCATATCCCTTTAAGAGGACCTGTTGGCTACCCACAATGTTGGCAGCCATTCTGAGTCTTCATTTCAACCAACAAGGCTAGTACAGTTTCCATATCCTATTGATCTCCCTCTGGTTTGATTGGTTGCTACAATCTACACATAAATCTCTATTACATTTATAGTGCATGAAGAAAGGCACTTTTTTCATGCACTTTTAAATGATAAATACAAATGCATCAAAACAAAAGCTTTGCAAAATCGTTAACGTTTGTTTTCTTTAAAAAGCAGCCACAACCAGATCAGTAAGACCTCCACCTTGTGAGCAGCAGAGAAGGACCCTTGCTCCCTACGTGAAAGCACTGCTGAGCCTGTGTTCTCCAGTCATCAGCAAGCATGAGCTTTGCCAATTGTAGAGCGTTAGATATGACATACTAGAGGAAGACATAGTCCCATTCTTCATCTGCCAAGAGGGACAGGCTTTTTGGTAATTCATGAATTTGTCTTGATGGATCCATGGACTACATTGGGCGAGCACTGTACAACAGCACAAACACTTGAAATGTACTTAGCTGACCTAAACTATAAGTTGAATTGGGTTGTAATAACTAATAAAACGAAGTCTTGTCTGGTTCTCAGAATGGCTACCTTCAGATGAAAGGTAACAGGTCCTCTTTAACCAACAAAAGGAGCAATAAAAATATTGACATCTATGCAGAGAAACGATAGCTTAAAACTTGCAAATGTTCATTTCAACAAGTTTAGAACCTCAGAAGTACATGACAGCTCCACTATGTAATATAGTCCCTTCCAGGTAGTTTGGCAGTGATGGGTTGGGTCTACAAGCAGAATGGAGATAAATTTCTCTTTGTTATAAAAAATATAATGTTAACTCCACAGTCAGCAGCGACTTGACTGTAGTAATGCTGCTTTAAATGAAGCCCTATACAGAACTTGCATTTTTCAAGTTCAGATATTTCATGCTAAACAGTTCCTCTACGTCTGTGCAGATGGCTGCTGTGCTGAAAACCATAGAAATGCATCACAAATCCTATAAACGCCTCCAAGGCTTCAGATGTAATGTATGTTACCATGTATGATAGGTGCACCCAGCTGCACCTATTCCAATGGGATGTACTGGAAGCTGTCTTTTTTTTTTGGCAGGAGGTGTTGACCAGAATCCAATAGCTGCCAGTGGCGAGTTCTCATTGTAGTTCCAGTAGAATATGAGACTTTACTATTTTCCTTGAGTATATCATGTCCCTTTGTTGCATAGCTTAACATTAACCAGACGTTTCAACAGAACAACCTGACCTTAGTATAGAGTCCTATGGCTTATTTAAATGGACATCAGATTGCAGAGAGAATCCTACTAATAAACTGAGATGTGTATAACTAAAGAAGACATTCTATATTTTCAAACCTTATTGCCATTCATCAAGCAAACTCAGAAGAAATAAAAAAATATATTACTTTGCTACGAAGTGAGGTCAATGCCAGTATGCTGCCCTTAGCCAAAGTATGTAAAGTTCTGCCTAAAAATATATTTCACAGTGTTTACTGGAGATGTAATTTTTTTTTGCCTGCAATCCAACATAAAACAAGTGAAGGTGGTCAGAGGGTGAAGTGAGTTTTCTTTGGAAATGCTAAAACATCTGGCTTGTGGTACAGAGACAAGTCCCATAGTTCCAAGGTAAAAACCTGAGTCTTCTTATCCTAGCTGGAGACTAGGATGCTTTAGCAGGTCAGCAAGTGCTTTCCATTACCCAAGACCCGTACGTTGGGTTCCAGCGGTTTTTGGATTTGTTCTTTAGTTTGTGGGACATTTGGGGTTTTGTCTCTAAAGATGAGATTGGGTTTGATTGGGCCCATGAACTTTCTGAAGGTTCATCAACACATTGTAAACTGGTAGTGCAGAGGTTCCAGCTCACCAGGTTTTCAACCCGTAACTCCTCAGGAAGATCTCCTAGTTTATGTTCCATGGTCTGGGTGTCCAGCATAACTGGGAGGGAAGGGTTGCCCAAAAGAGGCGTCATTCCATTACAGCTGGTTGGCCGCATAATTGTGCTGCCTTCCTCTTCTGGAGCTGGGCTGCTTTCTACAGGGAGATCAGTATTGATGACATCAGGGTCCTGAAAGACATGACAGCCTATTAAAATTCATCATTCCATAAAAAATTGTTTTTAATTCTAATTAAAATACTGTACCTGTTCCGACTTACATACAAATTCTACTTCAGAACAAACCTACAGTTCTTATCTCGTATGTAACCCAGCGACTACCTGTATTTACTCAATATATATTGAGTAAATACAGGTTGTCGCTGGGTTACATACGAGATAAGAACTGTAGGTTTGTTCTGAATTAGAATTTGTATGTAAGTCGGAACAGGTACAATATTATAATAAATGCAATTAGGACAGATGTTTGTCTAAACATATTATTAGGCAGCGAGGTGTCAATTACTGTAATAAAATACTTACTGTAAGCTAATCGCAAACAAGCAAAAAAAAAAAACTTTATGAAGCCTAGACATTCATTACCTTCTGGAGCAAGCTGTGCTTTGATTTGCAGAAAGAAACAACTGCAGAACTTGTCTTAGTCATTTAAGAGTAATTTAAAAGTTTCAAGATGTTGATCAGCTATTTTTAGCAATAGATTTTATCTGCAAGTCATGCAAACCGCCACCCTCCAAGCCTCTGTCCTGCACATGAGGGAGCAGGGAAGCCCTGTTCATATCTAGGAGTCATCTGTATGTTAGATGTCCCTAACCAGGGGACTACCTGTACTAAAGTAGGTGACAGCACACAGCAGCCATGTCGGTAGTTAAACACTGCAAGAATACAACAAAACCGTAGAGCTTGATGCGTTTCAGGCTATATATTGTAAATACGTGAAATGCATCAGATGGGAAGTGCTACAGTTGTGATTTAACCTTTCTAGGTTTCAATAAACATTTCCATTGCAGACATGATTGGTTTTACCATCATCTGCTTTCAATACAGGTATAAAGCATTACAAATCAAGATTAGAACCCAGAGAGACTGTGGAAGGGTATGGACCGGCCTTTGGCAGTAACTTATTTTCTGTGTGTACAGATATCCAAAAGCAGAATTAATGACAGATAATTAGGGTTATAGTCAAATAATATTGTACAGGATGTTACTGGCACCAGGTACTAACACAGAGAGACAGTAATGTGGATCATTCCAAAAAAAGAAGAGGACTATCTGTCCATGTAGGTTGTGTTACCTGCACTTCCAGAAACCAAAACAGCTCTGTTACTTGGTTAGTTGGACTCTGACATGTTAGTTGATAGCTGATTATTTAATTTGATTAACTAAAAGGAACAAAATATAGATTCCAACATTAATTTCTATCAAAGACTGCCTCCAGATTCTCCAATGTGCTTGTAAAGACTTCTTCGTGCTTCAGTTGCTGTGAACATTGGTTGAATTAGATGCATTGTTTGCAAATTTTAGGCTAGATGACAGAAGACACAATTTTGTGTGTGAATTGACTGCACTTAGAAGGAAAAAGATAAGACACTTCCGCTTTTTTAATTTGAAGATATGCAAGTAGAAAAAAGACTTGATTTCCTTTTTGTTCCTTAATCACAAAGTAACTGCACAGTTATACTGACCCATTGTTTTACCCTTTGCAATACTATTCATCCTTTCTGCCAAAAGTATGTATTCTGTGCATACGTGAGATGTTGGGGACTAATGATCTATGTTTGTGTCCTGCCAAATAAGTTCAAGTTGGTCAACCAGAATAGGGCTATAAATGAATGATGTGTCTAGCTGTAGTTCATTTCTGCTTTGTGGAATATTACTAGGATTGTTCTTTGGAGCAATCTAGACACTAAGAAAGAAGGATAAAATAGTACTTTCATAGCTGTATAAGCAGAATTTTCCCACATCCTGTTTTAAACATGCAATAAGGAAAAAATAAATGCTTTATCAAGAGAAAATGTGTATTGCAATCAATATTATGGTGATAGATTAATTTATGACTGTTTTTTTTTTAGTAGTTTCTGTTAGTAATGGTTGCTTTTTTTGTTTAGAATATTAGCATTTTTAAATCTGTTTCCCCAGTGGAAAACAATTTGAAAACCAACCTGAAACCCCAAGTTGAGAGTGTAAGCCACCATGCCAACCAATGTGGTAATGCATACACATTCATATATACTGCATTAGGGAAGCCCATTCATTTTGAAAGGGCTGTCAATCTACTGCAACAAATGAACAGGATCTACAGCAGTAACATTGCATCAACATGTGGCAGCTACTGCATTTTCCACTGGAGTACCATTGTAAATGAATAGCACAACAATGTATCACAAAAAATACAAAAGATGCATATTAGCCACATGTTACTGCAACACATAGGTCTCAAGAGTTCATTAGACTTGTACTTATCTGTATTGTAGAACCAAACTTTAATGCATGCAGATCCTGGATGAGCACATAGGACATATCATGCAGAAGAATATTGGGCATGATGATTATACAAAAAAATGGATTGGTGCTGTGGTAATGGACATCTCAATGTAACAGAAAGCTTAGGCTTGGGGACTTATAATTTATAAAAAGCTAAAAGGTCCTTATACAGTAAAACTAAGCTAAGTGCAGGAACCATTAAGGACGGGCAAGAGTCCAATCTATATATATTAATATATATATATATATATATATATATTAATATATATATGAATGCTTAATACACTTTGCAATGCATTACTAAAGAAGCTCAGACTTATTTTCAGTGATATTATCCTACCTGCGTGCAGTAGATAATTCTTTCCAGAATGGTTGAGAAGTTTGGTCGATGATCTGGTGTGTGTTGCCAACACTGTGTCATTATCCGATATCTAAAACATAAAGAAAAGGTAGAATCATTTGCCATGCTCAGCACCATAAAACATTTCAGCTGGACATTTTCTCATTAATCAAACAGATAATTTTATCTTAGTGTGATTTATTAGAAAGAATCCTGAATTTTAAAGCTGATCTGTTTATATTTTGGCTTCCCTGGTTTCTCCCTTTCTCCCTCTAACATGGTAATGAAATGATTAAATAAATTATATACATCTGATTTTCTTTGTGCAGTTTAGGCAGATCATGACTGCTGGGAGTGGTTGTTCAGGTCCTGTACATAGCTTGCAGAAATCAGGAAATTGTGATAACACCCACTTATGAAGCTGAACCTACATCATCGAAAGAGTTGAAATCAAATGAATTACTGGTGTGAGCCGGGTTGGGGAAGAAAGGGTTAGATCAGTGTTTATTGACCTTTTTAACACAGGGAACCCCTTGAAATAACTTCTATAAATGATATATCCGCAATTCACAGTACACTAGTGTGGTGGCCATTAAGAGGAATGAATTTACATTGTTGACCAGTGGAAAGAATATCATTCTTACAGCCCAAAATATCAGTAGCAAAATCCGCTAATCTGCCTATGATCATAGGGAACATTTTAGACATATATAAATATGTAACCAACAGAAAGTTTGCAGACTGAACACTTACACTGGTCCTGGGCAGTTTTTGGGAGGATCCATCCGTCCACCACTTGTTACAAACTCCAGCACCTCCTGATTGGTTTTACATGGGTAAGGCATGTATCCCAATGAGAAAATTTCCCACAGTAGTACACCAAAGGACCTATGATCATAAATGTTAACAGTTAAAAGACAAAAGTTTTTTCTCTAAATTTGTGAACAGAAGAAGGGTTAGGACCTGTTTTGGGTTTTAATTCTGTCTGCAAGTCCTTTGCGGAGATTGCCTCTCCCTTCCAGGGCAAAAGACAATTCTAATTAGGACTGAAAGTGATGAAAACCCTCTCTAAGATCCAGCAGAAGCTTACTAGATCCACCATAAGCATTTATTTGTATCGGGCCCTTGTGTGTAATAAGCCATTGCCAATACTTTCTGAAGTACCAGGACAAATAGAATGCATTCATTTCTTTAAATGGAATGAACAACAATAAAATCATATATTGTCCAGATTTGATTTTAATCAGATTCTATTAAAAAAAAGGTTTAATGGGTACTTTAGGGCTTGATAATGCTGCACAATATGTGTACTGGACTGGTGTATTAAAGAGAAACTGAGGATCAATTAGTAAAATAATTTGAGATGTTGTTTAAGCCCTAAGCAGACATCCTGAGCAATAATACTAATTACCAATTAGGATTACTTCAGTTCTATCAGCACCAGCCCTGATGAAGCGAAAGCCTTTGAACAACCAAACCGCGTTGTATTTTAATGATATAGGAATCTAAATTTTTCATGTTCTTATTAGCTAACTCGAGCAAAACTAACTTTCTGCTAACACTCCTTGTAAAGGTGTCTAATAAAAATCATTCCCACTATGTTGCCCAGAACCTGACAGTTTTTTTATTGCTTTTGGATGAAGAGGAGTAAAGGAAAGGGGATAATAAAGAAAACCTATATGGTTAACGCTATCTCCATTAGATTCTCTTATTTTAACACACAAAAAAATACATAAAGAAGGCTGTATAATTTTATTACTATATTTTAGTACTATTAGGATCTTTACCAGGAGTCCGTCTTGGAAGTAAAGATTCCTTCTAGAAAGGCTTCAGGTGGCATCCACTTTACAGGCAGCATGGCTCTTCCTCCCTTTCGATAGTAACTTGCTCTTCAAGAAACAAATCATATTTCACCCATATTAAAGATAGTGTTTAGATATCTTGCTGCTCTCAGTATACGTGTAGTTAGTAAAAACTTTTCATTTCATATTCTCTTATTAAAAACTATTAATATATATATATATATATATGTACTATTGGAGGCAGCAAGCTATCAGCTTTAAACCTGGCTGTTCTTTCACAATTCATACACAATACATATACAATATATATACATAGATTGCCATAGAAAGGAAAAAAAAAATCAGTTTGTATGTTGGTCCCTGTTTTCGTGCTTACTAATATGTTATTAGCACACAAAGCTGTGACTTTTCTAGATAAGACTGAGTGGCCTAATAAAAGAAGAGTGAGTGCTAATGAGAGATCCACTATGTAAAATGCCTCTTGAGCTACTGACTTCTGTAACCAGGCATTATAGCAAAGAGCCTGAAAAACATGCAAAGAAAACCATAAACCTCCATGTGCTGGCTCAAATAGAAGAACCTAAATGTTATTTTACAGCCTATGTTTTGCCTATAACATTATAGCCCACATTGGACATTTGTTTGCATGCTACCTACTGACACCAGTGGGGAAATTCTGGGCACTAAGCCTGATTACCAGCAGCTGAAAAATCAAATGTTTTATGACTGCTGTTATGGCTAACAATGATACTTTTCCTCAACTCCAGTATAGAACTGTAAATCTTACTTGTAGATGTCCCGAGCCATCCCAAAGTCACCGATTTTAGCCACGCGTCCACTGTTGGTTTGAGTCAGAAGGCAATTTCGGGCTGCAATATCCCTAGTGGAAATCATCCAATGTAAGTATTGACTTTTTTTAATTAGTTTGCCATGACATTGGTGAACAATCATAGCCGAGTAGTACACAAAAGACAGATGCCCCAGCCATATTAAATCAGTGATTATATTCCTCTGTAGAACAGGTATACTATCATATAATTATCAATGAAGTGAATAATCACATAATCATACAATTCTCTGACCGGGTGCAATTTATTACTACAAGTTTAACATGCAATGGCTATAAACTATTCTAAGTAATAGGGTTTAATATATAAATATGATAATACCCAAACATGTCATTGCTCTAAAAATCATCTAATCAAATTTGATGTTTAAACTTAATTGGTGGCTATCAGGAATCATTTATATTAAAGTGGTCATAGACTTTTTGATGAGTTCATAGACAACTATATGAATAATATCTTCCTGACGTTGATCCTTACTTGGCATAACTGCCATGTACCCATCTACTATCCCTTCTGAGTTTGGCTCTTCTTCCCCCTTCCTGCTCAAGCAGGTAAATGTGATTCAGTGGGTGCAACACTTATGTAAAGTTTTTAACATTACTTAATTGCTTGTTTTTTGGCAGAGTTTATCCAGCATGTACCTGTGTATGAATTGGCCCTCTTCCAAGTACTTGCAGCCGCAGGCAATGTCTCTGGCCATGTTGAGCAGGTCTGACATTGTTAAGGTTGATGGTCGGTTCTAGACAGAGGAAAAAAAGTTGATATTTTTATCTGTAATATCGATTATTCCTAAAGATATGAGATTTCTTAATGCCTTGCCGCTCTCTTTGCTCCTTCAATTACCTACTATTGACTTCCTCACTCATAACTACATCATATGCATGACCCCAAGACTTTTCTAGGGCTGCCCCGACTCCTATTCGGCTTGCTCCTACTTTCTGTTCATTTAAAAGAGCACTTAAATCCATCTTTTGAAACTTGCCTGTCCGTCTTCTTCTGAAACCGTCACTACTTACCACCATTCCATAACCCCCCTCCTATTGTGTGATACGTCCCCTCCTGTTTCACTGTCTGTATCTGTCTGTCATTTGCAACCCCTATTTAATGTACAGTGCTGCATAATATGTTGGCGCTATAAAAATCCTGTTTATTAATAATGATAAAAATAATATTAATAATAAATGCCATTGTGCTGATTTAATAGCATTCCTATTGTTTTCTACTACGTGGATTTTTAAAAATTGCCTATTACTAAAAGAGAGAAATTCAGTAACAAAACCTCTTTGTCAATGATTTTGGGTGGATTACTGTCATGATAGTTATACCAATACATTCATAATAAACATGGCTTGACCTACATGCTTTCATCATCTTTAAACAACCATAAAACTCTATCATTTTTTGTTTCTTTATTTAACGCTTTTTCAAGGGGTATCGAAGAATCAATACAACAATGAGAACAAAAAACCAATGGGTCACAAATGGAGTCTATCAGCTTTTACTCACCACCAATGGGCGATTTTGCCGTAGGAAGGTTTTCATGTCTCCACCAGACATCAGCTCCAGGAGGATAAAGCGGGGAACAGTCTGCAGACTGACTCCTATACAACGCACTATATTCTGGTGGTTGAATTTACTGTACAAAGGAAATAGGTATCAGGAAATGAATTAAAATGTTGTACAGAAGATGAAAATGTAAAACAAAGTAGTGGCATCTTTGCTTGTATCCATTGGGAAATAGCATATGACATTATTTGTTATTTGGTGTTTTGTACACGGCTAGTGTGTCTGTATTATGTTCTGTTGGAGCCAAGCTTTCTTTACTAGGAAGTAAAATGATTTCTATGGAAAGCATTAACAGGGCAGCATGGTGGCTCAGAGGTTAGCACTTTGGACTTTGTAGCACTAGGTTCCAGGTTCAAATCTCAGCCAGGACACTATCTGCATGGAGTTTGCATGTTCTCCTCGTTTGCGTGGGTTTTCTCCCACATTCCAAAAACATGCAGTTAAGTTCATGGACTTCCTCCCAAAATTGACCTAAGACTATGTTTTTGACGTATGACTATGGTAGAGACAGCTAACTATGTATCTTAAAGTGCTGCGTAATATGTCAGCACTATATAAATACTAGGTAATAATAATACCCAACAGAGCAACATCTGTGTTTATCTACATAAAGTAAACCTTTCTTTAGGAAGTATTATCTTTAGTCACTCACAAGGTGCAATAAGCTAATCCATCAGTTTTGCTAAACTAAAAGCAGTTCCATCAGAAAAGTAAATGGTTGCAGATTGCCTTGTTTTCTGTATAGTACTGTATATATAATGTTCATAAACTGTATATATAATGGAAGTTTTTCATCACTGTGAATGGTACTTGCAGTTCACAATCTAGACACAAGAGGGCAGTATTCGATCACTATTGATGTATATTGCACTTACAGTAACATTATTACCTGATTATAAGGGCTTCCATTAGAAAGTCCATCTCATCCTGCTCAGAGCATAATTCTGGAAGGGTCTGTAGTAGAAAAAGTTGGAGAAAGTGTGAAATTATGGTAATACACATTGTGGGTATCCCTATGTAGGAAAAAAAAGTTTTATTATACAGACATAACTTAACTGTATTTTAAACTGACATTGCTTTTTTTATGATCAGTATCATGTTTCAAAATACTTATCAACACACTGAATAGATATAATTGGTAAAGGGTTAAAAACTATAATATGGTGCATTTGTGGTTTCAGTGGGGAAACAGTCTTGGTCATGCTCTTAGTGGTCCTAATTAGGAGTGGACATAAAGAGGTGCAAAGTGTGTCGTTGAATGAGGTCCCCAAACCTCCTCAGCCACGATTGCCGGTGTGGGGGTGCCAAATCAGTTCAGGGAAACCGAAGTCAGTTCTGCAAAGGGACCCTCTATTGGCTATGTCTGCCCCTGGCCCTAATGACACCCTATTACACTCTGACACACAGGTTGTCACCAGAATAGAAAGTGAAAGGGCATCTCAATGGGGACCCTGACCTTTCTAACCCTTCCTTCACCTCATGGTTTATTAGCAGTCCCAATTGGTGAGATTCTTCCCCTATTACAGTGTCAAGCAGGTCGTAATTAAGGTGAAAATCTGCTCAACAGTGACCCAGTAGTAAAAACCTTTCTCTGCTTTATTGCAAAACAAAACAGATGTTTCGGCTGGATCTGTACTTTAAATTCCAAATAGTCTTGATTTTTCTTTTACTTGTTATGCATTCAGACTTTGTAATAGTTTTTTTTTTAATTTTAATTATGAAATTGTGCATAATAGGTCCTAAAGTAAAGTCTTATACTAGCAGCATGCTAAAGAGCAGGACCACTGTTCTCACATAGAGCATGACAGTCTGACACGCCCCCTGCACAGTGCTCCAAACACCAATGTCCATGATCCCTGATCAGCATTGCTGATTGGAGTCCTGTGCAAGGGGGCGTGTTGGGCCATAATGCTTTATGTGAGAGCAGTGGTCCGGCTCTTTATCATGCTGACAGTACAGGGCAGCTTCCTATGTAAAGCACAAACTCATAAAGTAAAAAAAAAGTCAATCTTCAATTAGGGTTTATGGCTAATTGCACAAAAAAAATAATTTTTCAGTTTGTGACACCTAGGGGTCTACTTAAATAATAATAAATCTGAAATTAACTGAAGCATTCCTAGATGGTGAACCAATTATTGTCATTGAAACACATGAACCTGGAAGATTCTCCATCAGGGAATATTTCAGTGATTGTCAGATTCACTACTTCATAAAAAGAACTCATCGAACCACTCTGAGGCTTCCATTGCCATATATTAGGGACCCTGAAGATATGATTGCCTGGATTCTCAGCTCTACTGAGTATCAACTGCAACATTCCATATTTATCCAAACCCATGATCTGTAATGAGGAGGTCATGTCATTAGCATAACTGTAATCTGAAAATGAAACTTTGTTGGCATAAATTATATTTATAACTTACTGCAGCTTTTGTTGCTACTGTTTATTGTGCATTTCAGTATTCTCAATAAACAGCCTTTTCTATGTATAAAAACAGCTTCCACGTTCATCAATTCATATGGATTGTGCTTTGTGCTATAATAAACCATATAATTTCTGGTGCGGAGACTGGAAGTCACATGTTTACTAAGTGATACACAACGATCAACCTAATTTCCTACCAATTTGGTTGTCATTATAAAGCAGCCATTAGGAAACAATAAATGTCAGATCATTTGACCTCCCATTCGATGTGCTCTTTAATTTCATACAGGCCAGTTAAGTATAACAAGGAAACAGTTATGAACAAAGGAAGCTGGGATAGAAGCCACATGATGTGAAAAGGCCACCAACATCCATGGAGCACGTCATGCACATCATAATTGTATTTAGAATGCATTGACATACATTAAATGCACATGAGCTGATGTGCATTGGCATATTTCTTTTCTGAGTTTTATTAAGTTTTATTCAATGGCAGAATATATAGTTTGTTGCAGCAGTCCAATGCCAGAAATGCACTCATTCAAATGAGTAATGTGTGTTAACATGTATATGTGCTAACATATTTCAGTATTAAAAAACTGAGCTGGATATAGTGGTGTGAGTTCACAGCTCATTCTTCAAATTGTAAAAATATGTGTTAACATGTATATGTGCTAACATATTTCAGTATTAAAAAACTGAGCTGGATATAGTGGTGTGAGTTCACAGCTCATTCTTCAAATTGTAAAAATATGTGTTATGTGGTTAACGTAACGCCATATAGCAGGCACACATGGCATTTTCAGGACCAAGCAAGTTGTGGAAGACAGGGAGAAGTTGGCCTGCTCTACAATGTTAGTGGTGGTATGATTGTTTAAGTATTGTCAAAGGTGTTATTATATAAGGCCTAGCATACACAGAGGTTTTTTTTCTAGCCCTTGTCTGTGATTACAATTGGATGATATATTAATGGATTGCATATATTTAGAGCATTGTGTTATTAATAATGAATTTTTATTACAGGTAGTCCCCGAGTTAAGAACATCCAACATACAGACAACTCTTAGATACAAACGGTGCTTCCCTGCTCTTTTGTGTGCAGGACAGAGGCTTGATGGGGGGAGGGAGACAGTTTGCATGACTTGCAGAAGAAATCTTTTGCTTTTCTGCAACCTCTCAACTCTTTAATGACCAAGACAAACTCTGTAGTTGTTTCTTTTTGCAAATCAAAGCACAGCTTGCTCCAGAAGTTAATAAATGTCTAAAGATTTTTTTTTTTGCTTTGTTTGGGATTAACTCACAGTCAGGATTTTATACAGTAACTGACACCAGGTTACCTAATAATATGTTGAGACAAACATCTGTCCTAATTGCATTTATTAAAATAATGTACCTGTTCCTACTTACATACAAATTCAACTTAAGAACAAACCTACAGTCCCTATCTCGTATGTAACCCAGGGACTACCTGTACATGCTTTACTCCATTGTTCCCCATACGTAGTGATCGCTAGTAATTAAGCAAGGAGGCAATCATAGGTGATGATCGTTCCAACAAAAATTGTGATGTGTACCCTGCATGTGTGATGTGTACACCAACAATGCTAAAACTATAATATTGTCACTTACATTGCGAGCAGGGTGTCTGTGTATATCCATCTGCCACAATGTGTTTTAGTAACTTTGTTAAAAATGTGATTTGAAAAAAATATCTGAACAGCTCCAGAAACGCTGTAAGCTACCCCAAACTAAATTTTTTCCTAAGTATTTCTTAAGAAACAGGTAGATGGTCCATGAAGCCCTTACTTATGATTTACGTACATCACTTGTATTTCTGCGTACTAACCTTAATGGCTACTTGCAAAGGATTGGGGTCTCCAGAAATACCAACCACCAGACCTTCATAAACCTCGCCAAAGGCACCATGACCAAGGGCTCTAGTGAGAGGAAATCAGTAAAAGATTAACATTTTTCTGAATTTATACAAACAAATCTAAGCATTCAGAGATAAAAAATGGCTTTTTCAAGACAGAGGGGTATTTTTTTTTCCTTGCATTTATAGCTAAAGTTAATGTTTCTTTCTCATACATCATCCCAATACCCTTTTCCTCTTTTAAGGTACAATATATTTACAATATATCACTTTTCTAATTCAGTTTGTTATACCTGAGCAAAGTGATATTTTTCCGAGGAACTTCCTTCAGTTCACTTAGCCCAGCTCCTTTTCCAGCAAAGCAATAATTTGGATTGTAATCAGTCATGATAATGGAACTGCGGATTTTACTAAGTTTGTACTCCGTGCTTTGCAGTCTCACCCTCGCACCTTCCAGCTGCTTCTTCTTGCGGTGGTAAACTGCAACAGAAAAAGAAAAAACAGAACATTTACAAAAAGAATCATACCGAGTGTACTGATTATCCCTGTAAATTTCTGGGTTAAGAAAGATGGAAGCTCCTATGGCTCCATTGTCTATTAAACGTCGGCACTCCTGCACTGTATAGTTGTTCAGTGTCACTGACTCACAAAGTTTTAAATTAGGGAAGAAAATTATAATTTTGTAGATTCCAGTGGAGGATGTTTCATACCTCTGAAGTTTATTTTAAAGATTTGCAAGTAGTGTCCTATGTCATCTATCTGCTGGAGGATTCTACATTCAGGATAAGCTTTTCTAGGACTTGATTATTCATGTATTCATGTATTATTCCTAGAACAAAGGAGTATGCTGACAACTGAGCTGTTATTGAAAATGTAAAATATTTGGATAGGTAGTGAGTAGAAGTCAAATGCATTAAAACAAGTTAACCTTTGAGCAGAATGGCGTCTAAAATCAGTTGATCTCATGTGGTGCCCGACAGCTGGCACCTTGCCACCTACTCCACTGTACTAGTTCCTCAAAAACAGCTTTGGCACATTTTACAGTGGGCAATAGTAACCTCTCATTGCAGCCCCCAATCATTCTCTATAGATGGTCATGGGTGAGATGCTATTATCATATGTATAACTCTGGATCAAAGTAAAGTCAAGTCACCAGCCTTAGCCTTCAGAACAGAATTTCATATCCTTTGTTAGGTTGAACAGCTCACATATATGTATTTCCGCTGTGCATTTAGAAATTTACCCGTTTTTCAGTTTTAATGATCCTGCCTGTAACTCTGACAATAGTCCATAGGCATATATTGATTCAAAAATAATGATCTCTTGATAAATACAACACATAATCTCTTTTTATATATTAATGTCAACCTGAAGGGAAGAATTGATCTCCTCACTAGCTTGGTTACTCTCATACACAAGTGGAAGAAATTAGTAGGAATCTATATCATGACACTTACTGACAGATTGTCAGGGGGGAAGAGCAAAGAAAATGTCAATTGTTTCTTTTCCGAAGAGCCACCATTATGGTGATCAGTGGGGAATGGGCATTGAGAAAAGGAAGGGGGTCTGGGATAGTCATCAGAGGAAACATTGACTAAATAATTTCACCACTCATATCGGTTCATCTTTTAGTGCTGACAATACTACCAATACACATTATTGATCTAGGGTTTATAATCCTATCCTAATACTATTGGTAAAAAGATAGAAGGACACATGATTTACGACTTGTTTAACAGGTATTTTTGATTTGGCAGAAAATGTATTTAGGCATAAAAAGAAAGCTTAAATTTATTACATTTTTGTTCTGGGATTCAGACGGGCTGCTTCCAAATGCAAGAGAGTACTTAAAACTTAACAGAAAGTTCTTCAGGTCTTTTTAAAGTTCACAGTGTTCACAGTCTCATAGAGTCTTTTCTTTTGCTCTGCATGGCCAAAATGCAGGTTCAGTTATTGATCAATACCCAAAACCTGTGGGTCAGACGTTTATTAGGGTGAAAGTGGTCTATTGGTGGAGCAAACATCATTAAGTGTCATAGAAGTATCAAAGTGTCATAGAGTTGCCAAGTTTCCCACAGTTGGTACTAAAATTCAGAAACCATTCTGAACTATAACTTTTTTAATAATGTTATCAAAAGCAAATAAAAAACACTGTAACGGTGCTTTAAAAAAACATAAATCACTTACACTAGGCTTTGATTAGACTTCAGTGAGGTTATGGCGCCATTACTATAGCCTCAGGGGAACAGCTACATGCAGCATCTACCTGCAGCAGCCCAATAGACAATGAATGGGGGCAATATTTCAGTACCATTCACTCTCACCTGTTCCAAATATGCCGATGCTAGTTCCTCAGGAAGCAGTGCTGCCGAGTGGCTTGCAAGGTGCCAGTCATTGGGAGACATGTTTGATCGCTTGTACATGACCCATATGTGATAATATATTCAGTGTATTGTGATTGCAGACTTACCAAATGACAGACTTCCACAGGCAAAGATCACACCAAGTATAACCGTAGCAATAAGCACAGCAAGAATAAGTGGAAGAGGAAGCTGCTTGTCTGGAATCGGACCTTTGGGTGCTGAAAGAATGTTGAAAGTAGTTACATAGTTGCATAGACAAGTTGAAAAAAGAAGTAAGTCCATCAGGCACAACCCCAAGGAAAAACAATATGCCAGATTTAAAACCCTATAAGACATAGCTGATCCGGAGGAAGGCAATTCCTCCAGATGCAAAGGGTGCCCTGCAAGGTATATATAGTGCAGTGTTTTTTTTTGCCAATTTTCAAATTAAATTCTCCTTGCCATTTGTTATAGGAAAGTGCTTTACAATCTATTTATCACTTAGTGAATATAGATTTCTTCTGAATTTCACGCATCATTAACATATTTTTGCTTAGGGCAACTGCTGTGTTGGAATACAGGTTCATAAACCATAGTAAATTGGATTATAATGTTTAAAAAAATAAATAAAAAATAAAAAAGCATATTCCTATCCTCTGGACCCACACAGTACACCAGACATGGCTGGCATTCCCAGTGAAAGTGAATAGTGACCATGTAGCCCACATGGACTTTAGCATTGCCTGTTCCTTCTGCAATAAAGAACCAGTCTGCTCGCTCTTTTTTACTTTTGAAATGTAATCCCAATTTAACTGTAAGCTCTGCTACTGATAGCCACTTTCTCATACAATAAATTCACAGGAAAAAAAGCCATAAGCACAGTTGGACATTTTCCTACCTAGACAGGTGACATTATCGGCTGCCAGCATGGTCCCGGTATCGCATATGCACACCACTCGCCGCTCAACATCCTTCTTACAGTTACCAGACTTGCAGTGACTGCAGTTTAGAAACAACTCAATATGCACTTCCCCATCATTTTCCATTGCTGTAGGAATACAAAATGAAGTTATAGACAGTGGTACACCATCGTACATATTTAGGAATGGTCACAATGCATATTGAAAATGTTGGCCTATATTGGCCTATGTTTTATCCCAAAATAAACTGAAAATTTTTAACGTATTGCAGAAATGTCCTGAATATCCTTTTTTTTTAATTTGCACAAACACTTCAAGTTGTTCTGTGAGTGAAGAATACAGAAGTAGGGAATTTTCGTCTTCCATCCCCTTCACTTGCCTCTTAGAAATACCTGATCATATTGTGAGAACTGTCTACAGCAGAAATCTAAAACAGACCATGTAGAATAGACGCAGCAGAGTCATGAATAATATTAAAATATAGCTGGCTTCTGTCTGTCTACTTAGAAAGAAGTAATCTCACCAGCCAAGGGCTGAAGAAACATCTCTCCGGATGGATGAATGAATGATACGCCATCCTGCCCATCAGCGGAGACATCATCCAGCTGGGACACATGTCCACCTATAATAAAACAAAGGAGAACAGAAGCTCAGCACTTTCCATGTCTGGTATTTTTCAAGTAGTCAAATGTATAGTATGTGATGTATAAACAATCAATAATAGTAACTATAACTAAGGCTCAGACCACTTCCCGAGATGCTCCTGGTTTCTGCCACCAAAGAGCTGTCATTGTCAGTGTTTACTTTCCCAAATACTTTCCTAGAATAAAGTGGTGTAACACGTTTGTTTTACTATGTTTAAAACAATGGGGTTTATTATCATCCTATATTACTTCCTTTTTCCACCAACAACTCAAAACTGGGAAAGAGACCTGATTTATAGTGCAGGTTTAATCCACATATATATTATTACAGGTATTTGTAACCAAGCTGTGCAACTATATGAAACAAAAACATTTTTAACTCTATGGCAGAAATGATGTGCAGCAGTAGTGGAAAAGACAGGCTCCCCTAAAGGTTAAAGCTTTGGGAGTATTATGTATTCACCAGAAGAAGGTAGGGATTTGTCTTCATGATGTTCTCAGGTTTTAATAGCTTGAGTTTTCCTTATTGCTGACTGTAATGTTGCATATAGAAGACCAAATTGGCAGATAGCGGCATAATCCAAAAAAAATTATGTGGGTGGCAGGCCATAGATTTACAAAGAAAAAAGAGCCATAGAATACAAAAATCTATCAATCAATGGACCTTGCATTTAGCTTGACGAAATAAACAATTCTGGACTTTAAACTTGTGTGGTTTTCCATACCCCTTGACCTTACTCATGGCACCTGTTTTATGCCTTTATGTTTAGGAAATGCCTTATTAAAGCCAACACACTCTTCAATATGGACCACAATAGACACCATAATATTAAACTGATGGTGGATCTACTGCTTCCCATTCACATTGATTTATTTGCTGATAGTAGTCTGGCACAGGATGAGAACAGGGTTAGAAGATACAAGCACAGGAAACATTCACCAGATTGCCAAGGACACACTACCAAATGATTGCCAAAGCCATATGAAAAGATTTATTATTTTTACTGTCTTATTTTCATTGTCTCCATGCTATATTCTGAATAAAAGCCAGCAGGTGGGTGCTAGCATGTACCTAACGTTCATCTCCACATGATGCTGTAAGACTGGACAGTGTAATAGTTAACAATTGTACACATTTGTATAGCTTTTAACATTTTGTCCAAATAGAAATTTTACAGATTAGCCTGATGCTGTGTGAATATGAGATTGCCTACAGTTTATATATATAAACAATTAAAGTATTATTGTATTAAAGCTGCAAACATTTAGCAATACTGAGCATCGACCTACCTTGATATCCTCCTCCTCCTCCACCAGATGTACATGGACCTCCACCACCACCAAATCCACCGTAGGTGTCCCACTGAAGAGTGGCCCTTGCTTGATAGCAGGATTGGCCCCCTTCTGCTCCTTCAAGAAGTGACTTCCCGGCCCATGGCAACTCTGTGATATCACTCCATCCACCACCTCCACCTGCGCAAAAAAAGTAAATGATAGGTTCAGAAAATGTGTTTTTTTGCCCTAAAACATGATAATATTGTTACCTTTTCATTTTCATGTAAGAGCAGTAATTGCATTTTTCTTGCATTTAATCTTTCAAAGAATAGAATGGTCACTTAACTTCAACACAACCTCTTACCTTTTCCTTAATTATAAGCCCTCTCCCCAAAAAATCAAATCTTAACCATATACAAATTCTACGTCTATATGGCCGCCCATTAAAATGTGTTGCAGCACTGGATTATAGGAACATCTGAGACACAAATTAAGGATGATTTGGCTCGGTAGGGGAGATAAAAACTCAACTTCAATTTTTTCCTGCTGAAAGATTAAGTGACTCCATGTCATTATTTATTCTGAAATTGTACATATTACCCAGTGTTCCCAAGTCAGCCTATAAATGATTTGTTCTATGCTATGAGGATAGTAGTATACCAGAGAGACTCTATAGTCCAATTTCACATATAGGGCCTAATTTACAAAAGCTCTCCAAGGCTGGAGAGGATACACTTTCATCAGTGAAGCTAGGTAATCCAACAAATATGGAATGGATTTGGTCTAGAATTAAAAACATTTGCTAACAAATAGCAAATGACTTTTAGGAAATCCATTCCAATTTTGCTGGATCGCCCAGCTTCACTGATGTGTGTCCTCTCCAGTCTTGTAGAGCTTTAATAAATCAGGCCCATTGATTTCAAAGAGCATGCATGAGTCCGCACATGTAGATTTTAAAGAGCCCAGAATAACCCACATTGCACCTAACTTTTGACACCATTGGCACACCTTCCTTCCTTACCCACAGAGACTAACCTAAAATAATTTTGAAAAGATCCATTTAATGTATGTGTGAAAAAAATTTCCATTATGAGTCACAGCTCAGATATGTAGTACACTTACCTACTGCGTGACAAAAGATCTTCTAAAATCCATCTACACAGTGTTAGTAAATTGCAGGTGGAGGAACTTTATTTGATAAGGTATTATTGACCATATGTAAAATATTTTGCATTCATCTGGTAATAATTCACTGTGAATCTATTTTACCCTAGACATACATTTTTATGAGATACTGCTGTGAAATGCATGGTAAACTGATGGATTAAACACAGACATCAGTGCCATGACTTGCAATGATCCTCACCAATTTTAATGTGATCAAGAATTCACTAATTTTTCTTATATGTTGTATATTAACCATTCCTACTGGCTCTTTATGTAAAGGCAATTTCTAACCCACAAGAATATTAAACTATAAAGATAGTATATTATATCTGCAGAGAAAAGAAACATACTCACGTTTTATATAGGCATATCTTTATAAAAATAAAATCATTAGAAAGATATGCAAAAAAGCCTGGTTATATATAGGCTGCCTCAGCCATATTTACTCATATTATAAGCAGGCTTATCATAGGCTGATTTGCTTGGGTCCGCTTGCAGCTCTGTGCTACTGAATATTATTTTGGAGATGATCATTGACATGCAAAAAAATTCAACTCTGCAAGTATTGAATTTAATTATCATCAAGTGTGTGTGATTTGCATGAAATCTGCATATACTTTGCATAAAAGTTGACTTTCTGCATCTCTTTGACCATCTCTAATCCTTAGTAGCAAGAAGCCATGGAATTTTCCACCTGGTCTTTATGCCACATACGGAAAGTAGTTTTTTTTATGGTTCTTGCCAAGAAAAAGAGATGGTTTTGTGCTACAAAAAAATGTGATTTAGTTAGATGTATGCCCTAGTGACAAAGAAATAATTTATAAAAATGTCCACTTTAAATATAAATTGTGGAATGGATATGAAAAGCAAAATGTTGAAATATTTGTAATGAAAAAAATCTAAGGAAAATGGAGAACTCAGCATGATACAAAGAAAACATTTTAAAGGTCACAGCTATGTACAGTATATTACAGACAGAGCATTATAGGTCATTCAGCAGGCAATGATATTGCATGAATTTTCAATCACTCATGTGGTGTCATTGTGTTTTTACACTGTTACAGCAAGGAGCATTTTTTATGCGGACATATGAGAAGGTGGTATCTTTGTAGACATAACTGTGCAGCTTACAGAAGACAATGAAAATAATCACAGTGAATTAAATTAGAGTTTTCCATGAAACAGGTGCATTGAGGTGAAACAGCCAAATGTGATACTTACCATCTGAATTATTATCCATTGTTTCTGCTGTATATGCATGAACTGATTCATTCTAATTCATGTGGAAATCATACATTTGATAAGCCACAGAAGTCAGGATTGATGGTATGCATGATTTTGCTTTCATTACCTTAATATTTTTTGATTATCTCTACTCTGCTGGAAGACATTGCTACCAATGAGAATTCTTAGTTTAGAATATAATATATAGAAATAATATATTATTTTTTCTTTGTCTTAACCGTAAGAAGCTGCATCTGATTTGTTTGCTTTGCTAAGTGTCTTATGTTGAGGATCATCCAAATATCTATACCAGCCATTGTCAACCAGAGTTCAATGGAATCCATGAGTTTCTCCAGAAGTTAATAAGGGGTCATCAAACTGTGACTGATTTACCTCCCATATTGACACCACTTTGTACAAACAACTGCATGATTCTAATAATGTTTAGGTATCTATAAAGGTGTTATTCTGTAGGGGTGGGGGTCATTCTTTTTACTGACCACCCATGTAAAAGGCTTTTCCCCATTGACCGTCCAAACAAAATTGGTTTTAGTATGAATTCCCTGTAATCTAAAAAATATTTGAAATGTTTCTCATGAAAAGTTGAGAAAGACTAGTCTATGCTATTGGTTGTACTATGCAATAAATTGCCTTAGCTATATTTAAATGTTATAAGTTCTATATTCTGTATTATTCTTTATGCTGTTGAGAAGGTTATTTAGAATCAGAAACTGCCAACTGAAAATTCTGGGAAGACCTGAATGAGACCCACTTGTGCAAGAAAAAGACTTTTAGTTCAATTATCTAGGTAATTGTAACACATAAATCACTTTACTGTACCTAGAACTACATCTCATACACCATTAATTGTGAATATTCTTTATCCTTCAAGCATGTGCACTACAGAGTGCAATACACCCTACAAATGTGCAGGAAATAATTTATTTCCAATGCCCTGAATAGATAATAATGTAGATATAACACTAGTGGCTGTGGAACTGCTCCTGTACATGACATCCAAATAGGTTTTCTCGTGTTAAGAAAAAAGATGCAAGACGTAAACCATTATAAGCCAAATCCATTCAAGATCCAAAGCGCAGCTTTGTTTTTGCCGGCGATATAACAAGCCCTAACATCTGTAATAAATAGGGAAACTTTTCACTTGGAAGAAGTAGACAAATGCTTCTTAACTACCTGCTGCTCCACTGTTTCCATTTAGCCCAGGAATGGCCATATTCCTTTCAAAAGTCTCTTGCTGTTCGAAATCAGATGCATCATCTGAATCTTCAAGATACGCTTTTCCTCCTCCTCCTGCTCCAACCAGCAATGGTATTAACACCCCATTGATTTCCTTTAATAGAAACAAAACAGAACAAATCACTTACGATGTAAAACAGGTAAAGTAATAGTAAGATCGTACTGCAATATGTACAATGTCTGGTTTACGTAATTCCCCATCCCATGTGTTCAATGCATGCATCTTGGTCCTGTGCAGCAGTTGGATTCCACTGACTTTCATTCAGTGCAATTGTCAGAATGTTTCTAAGCACAAAAACAAAATATGGAAGTTTTGTATTTTTTCTTGGTGAAGCCTAACAAGAATGATGTAGCTTGGAACCCCATCCCATTTACGTTCAACTCAGGGATTTGGGTTTTAATTTATGACGTTCATATAATTCTACATTCACATATGGTCTTTTAATATATTTTATCCCATACCAAAAGTTATATAATATATGTTTAATAACTAGAACATTCATACTGTACAAATGACCCTAATTTTTTTCTCTGGAGAAAAAAATCTTGATAAGTAAGTTGATGGTTTGAAAAATTGCATCCAATTTCCCAATGAATTCCGTTGACAAAAGTTTTAAAGAAAAGTATAGCATGGCCATCCTGGTAATTTGTGACATTTCAGCTAAAAGATCCATCTTGTTCTGACAAGCTAGTGGTTTGTAATTTTGGCTACACACAGCTACATGGATATGCTGTAAAGCAGCGGTCCCCAAACAAGGCTCAGTGGCCATGGTCAGTTCACCCCTGAGCGGGGTCAGGAGAAGGACCCCACTGGGGGGATGTACCCCACATGGGCAGTCTGGAGCCAGTAAATTTAGTGGTCCGCTGGTCCGAAAAGGTTGGCCACCACTGCTGTAAAGTATGATAAAAATCTCTGTATAATAAACTTGTCAAACAATCAAAAGTCTTCAATTACTGTATAAGCCCAATGTGCCAACCTTAAATACATAGGTAGCTCCACCTCCACCTCCTCCTCCACCTGCCCAATCTGAGAGGGTCTTCTTTTCTCTGTATTCATCCTCAATGACTGATAATTCTCCCATGCAAATTTCTTGGGTCCTGTTATTATTCTAAAAAAATGAAAGACATTAGTGGTCAATAAAGTTTTTAACCATGACCTTTTCAATGTATAATTCTCATTCATATATTATAAAGTCGATAATTATAAATTTTAATTTCCCCAAAGTCTTCTCAGAGCATGAGATATGCAATGGGTTGCAATAAGATGCAATGGGCCTGATTACTAAAACTCTCCAGGATGGCAGAAGATAGACTATCATGGGTGAACTTGGGTGATTCAACAAAACTGGAATGGATTTGGTCGAGGATTTAAAACATTTGCCAAATATTAGGAAATTATTTTAAGAAATCCATTGCAGGTTTGCTGGATAACCCAGGATTGCCCATGATAATCTGTCCTCTCCAGCCTTGGAGAGCTTAAATAAATCAGGCTCAATGTCTCCCTTAATAGTGGGACTAGTTATGGCATGGCCTTCCTCATATCTAATTAGGGTAATTTCAAACAATAAAACCAAAGATTACCCCAGGGCATGCATCTTCTCCTTGCTGGCCAACCAGAATATAGAGCAACTCATCTTTCTCTAAATGGAAGACTCCAGACATAAAGATGCCATGGGAGCGCTTGTTGTGGTTCTTGGCCCCTTTACCTCCTGCTGCACCATAGGCAGAAATCCTGCAATAAAAGGAATACATACACAGACATTTTATTGAATTTATACTTGAGATAATTTGTCTAACTGCACACATAGCCTGGTCCCAGCAAGAACTATATCAGGAATAGGAATGTTTTTCTTTGTGGAAGATCTCTCTTTCATTAAAGTATACATTTGTCTGTAAAATGAACAAGGAGGATGACAAGAGTAATCTTCTTCTGAAGCAAGTTATGAAACGTTAATCAATGAGGCAGACCATTACAGACGCTCCAGAGGCTCTTCATCAAAATAATGTCACTACTGTCTCAATTACATCATTGGATCTCGTTTTAAACATTTTGCACTGGAACAATTTGGGACACAAAAGATTTCTGCAGCAAGTAAGTATTTTAACTGACTCCTTCACATAACAATGGGCTATGTTTATTTTTGTAGCTGACACAGTCCATGGTATTTTACCCCTGGAAGAGTTTTAACCTGGAAAAGCACATGCTATCTACTGTTTTTTTTAGGAATTAAATACTAGAAGATCCCAGCATGATGTCTTGTTGTCCAACATTTGATGATAAACTTTAATCTAAATTTAGAGGATGCACTCTATATGGTATGTGAACAGTTGACCATCACATCTATCTGACCTTGTTGGACATCCCATTCCAAATCCATGGACAATATTACACAGTAGTCCCCATTTGGAGACATAACAGTGATTGTGCTCTTTGGCCAGAGAAGCATTTGTGAGGTCATGTTGGATTAGCAGAGCTGGTCTGTAATAGGCATGCTATTTCCTACTAAAGTTATTCAGATAGATAAAAGTCAGGGCTTTATGTAGACAATTTAATTTTCTCCACAGCAAACTCATCAAGTCTTGTCTGCATGGAGCAGGCTTTGTGCACAGATAACAAATATATCCCTCTAGTGTAGCATTTTTCAAGCAGGGTTTTGTGGAACCCTAGGGTTCTTTGGAAGGTTGTTCAGGGTTCTTTAAGCAATTTGTGTCTCTCAGGTCAGTTTAATTGACACCAATTACCTTTTTGTCTTTCTATAAGGGTGACAATCTTCCTACTCTCCACCACACTAACGACCTCAAGACCTGAAAGTTATTTCAGGGGTTCCCCCATGTAAAAAAGTTGAGAAATTTTGATCTAGAGTATGCAGTAACATACCAGTATTTTCCACTAGAGACCCCTAAACTATAATTTGGGGGGTTGTTTGCATACTAATATTCATATAGCATATCTGGACATGTCTCTAGCTCTAGAGTATGCAAACCTAAGCTTGTGTGTATAAAGTCAGATACCATCACTTTAGAATGAATAATTGTCATTGTATTAATACTATACAAATAAACCAGGTTTTGAAAATTTGGATAGTATACCTCACCACAAAATATGTCTGTACATGGGTGATAAATAAACGGGTAACTGACCTATGACAAATTCAAAGAATTTTGTGTATATAAATACTAAAGTTTATTTTTCAAAATGAACCTAAATTTCTGTTATCTTAACTCACGTGTATACTTTGGTAAATGGGACTCTCCACATCTGGACACCTTTCAGTGGGCCATCTTTCCCAACAATCACAGAAATGTTGTTGTTGCGGTACGCGTTGTTACACTGGGCCTGAGTTGGGCCATAAGGTCCTTTGGCACCGCAAGTAGAGAACTCCCAAAACATATCTTTTTCATCTTCTAAATGGAAAACAAAGGACAAAACATTGAACAGATAACTGATTAAACAGTTGAGAACAGATATTCAAATTTGTTTAAATGATAAGTCAGAAATGTCAGATGCAAAAACATCCTCTGTAGGAATAAAATCTGAAAAAAAAGGATCATTGCAACCTAAGGATTTTCATGTCAGTATGCATAAACTTTAGCTGGGACTTTTTTTGTAACCTGGGCAGAAACTAAAGAGTGACAGATGAACTTATAAGTGCTGTAAACACAACGCCATTATCTTCTATAGAGGATGGGGCACACCCCGTTGTGCTAATCTCTGTTAATTTATGCAGCAGTTGTTCACCATTGATTGTTCATGGATCCCTTAGGATTCATGAACAAAGTCAGGGTACTGCTATACACATGTCAGATTCTCGCCAGAGATGAGCCCAACCAGTCATATCAGGGAACAATCATCCGACATGTGTACATACCCTTGGGTGATACCATGAAAATAAAATCTTTGACCTAAGTATAATATTTCTATTTAAACACAAGCTCTTAGATTTATATAACACTGTTGGATACTTTTATGGCCATCCCCACCTCTAGGGCTCTCATATTCTCAAGCTCTCTTTACTACTCTTCTGAATGACTTTACCCAACCTTTCACATACTGGTGTATCAAAATCAGATTTGTCCCAGAATTTTGCTTAAACTCTGTGACTCAATGCTGCTTGGCCATTAACAAACAGAAATGTATTTCCCTATAAGTATACATAAAACTTTGTATTGGCATAGTCAGTGTGATAAACGAATGGACTACCAACCAGTGTAAACAGGTTCCGATAGGGGGTTGACAGGCTCATCTTTCGATGGGCCTCTTTGACCTGGTCCTTCTTGTTCTCCAGAACTGTATTTTATTCTTCCTGGCACAATACAGAAGATATACACACAAGCTTATACTTGCTTAAAATTCACACTTCCACAAGAAAGAGCTTGAAGAGCAATAAACCACTAGACATTGAGCTCACAAAGCAATCTTATATGACGCATTCCAATTAAGGTCTACAAATCGTCAAGATAGTTTTCGCGCTCCAGCTGTGACATCTGAATTCTGTAAGATTTACCTGAATTAAAGCAGTCTGTAGAAAACGTGATGTTATCAATGATGATGTGGGTGAGTGAATTCCTGCCCCATGTGGCCACCAACTGCATCCGGAATCTGTGAAAACGTAGCATGATTAGTAACGTCTGAAAGACCCGAGGGAAAAATTCCAGCTAGACGTGCAACAGGACACTGGCACCATAAAAGAAGCTTTGTGATCTTTATAGATTCAAATATTATAGACAATACATTATTTTACTTTCTTTGAGCTCACACTCAAAGAATGTAAGCAATAATAAAAAAAAATATATTATCTGATATAGCATTTCATTCCTGAACTTGTCGCCACATATACTGTGGCCTGTTTTCATGTGTAAGGCTCATCAGTTGATACTGGTCCAGAAAGACCTTCGGCAAGTCCTTTACCTTTTTGCCACCCAAAGTAGTCCCCAAGTTAAGGAAATCCAACATATGGATGACTCCTAGATACGAACGTCGCTTCCCTGCTCGCTCGTGTGCAGGAGGCTTGATGGGGGAGAGGGGGCGGGTTGCATGACTTGCAGAAGAAATATTTTGCTAACCACTGCTGAGGTTATGGGTGATCTTAGGAGCTGAGCTGATCTGTAGCATCTTGTAACACTTTAATGACCATGACAAACTCTGCAGTTGTTTCTTTTTGCACATCAAAACACAGCTTGCTCCAGAAGTGAATTATGTTTTATTTGTGATTAGCTCACGGACTAATTTTTTACAGTAACTGACACCACGCTGCCTAATAATATGTTGAGACAAACATCTGTCCTAATTGCATTTATTAAAATAATGTACCTGTTCCAACTTACATACAAATTCAACTTAAGAACAAACCTACAGTCCCTATCTCGTATGTAACCCAGTGAATACCTGTAATACATACTGTTCTTGGCTAACATGTTGGAACTGATTTATGAAAGCTCTCCTAGAAGGGAGAAGATAGACTATCATGGGAAAACTTAAGTGATCCAACAAACTTGAAACAGCTTGTTTTGTGGTTTAAATAATGTTTCTGCACAAACCTGTCATTGATGTGAGGAATCTTGACTGTTGCTGAAGACCAAGAATCGCTATGACTTCCTTCTGTCTGCCATAACTTAGATGTGCTTGCCCCGGCATTCTCTTCTTGAGAATATGCTGCCAGTGTCCCATTGAAGAGGCCAAATACAAGGAATTTCATAGTAAACTGAAATATACAGAATGAATATGTTATCACACATAAGTCTACAATATTGTTAAATGGCTTATAAATGATCCCGCATGCAAGACAGTTGTAGTCATTCTGTGGGGTAGGGCATTTCATCGAACAATAAAACATACCTGACAGGTTTTGTTTGGAAGCACAGGAGGAAAAAAGTCACTGTACACAGTCGCAGCGCTACCATTATGCTCGCTTTCAATTGGCAGGTACAAGAAATACCCTTGGGAGAAAAAAAGAAGAGTATCAGAAATTATTAAACAATTTGTAGAATTGTCAAGAAGATCTAAATGATAAGCTATATCTATATCTAAAAAGGAACTCCAGACAGTAGATTTTTAGTTTTAGGGACACGAAATTCAGGGAAAACATCCCAAATAAGTCCCAGACAACGATAAAAACCCAACAGAGGTTGTAATTGTTTACCAATGTACCAAAAATTATAGTTTTTTTTAGTAAATATATGTTCTTTAGATTTCACCTAACTTCTTGTCCTAATGACCCATCCTTGCTCCATTGGGGGGGCAAAAGCAAAAATAACATTCTTTGCCACAGTAAAAAGTTGCCCCTGCCAGCATGGAATAGAGACACATCCCCTGCTCTCCGTGTGTAAGCAGTAGGCTAAGGTTCAGGCCTGCCTTAGGAATCAAGCAATATGGCTCTTGGTGGCCGCCATCTTGGTTCTTAGTGCTGGTTCTTAAAGCATCTTCAGATTTGGCAGGTTGTGGCAACAAGTGGAAGCGTAGCGCCTCCTCCAAGGCAAAGGTTCACCTGCATGAGGAAGTGGTAACTGCACTGTAACTTCATGGCTAGTCTATAGGTAGCCATACACTCTTTGCAGAAGTCCAGCACACCCTGCAAAATCATAGACAGAGCTCTAAAATCAATAGGGAGCATGAGTTTTGGTAATTGCAGAACTATTGGTCTGATTAAGCAGGGGACTTATGGGAGATCTGCCAAAAAGTCCACCACTTTCCCACAGTAAACAAAGGTCCTTCTAAGCAGCTATTGGTTTGGAACATGGGCCCTGATTTATTAAAGTTCTTCAAGGCTGGAGAGAATACAATTTCAACAGTGAAACTGGGTGATCCAGCAAATCTGGAATGGATCTGGTCCAGGATTGAAAACATTTGCTAACAAATTAGCTGGATTACCCAGCTTCACTGACGAAAGTGTATTCTCTCCAGCCTTGGAGAATTTTATTAAATCAAGGCCATGGTGTTCTACTCCAGCTGTGGCTATTTAACAAGGAAATGAATTGTAAGACTTTGCAGACCTTTACTTTTGATGCACCTGGAATGTATTTAAACTAAAGGTTCAGTTTGAAGTTAAGATAAAGCCAAAGCCCATCATCATATATTGAGGAAATTGTGAATATTCAGTCCTGAGGAACACATTTATTGCGTATTCTACCTTCTGTAGGAAGTGGGTGAATGTTATCTCCATGATTCAGCTGCACTGAATTGGTATATGTCCATGAGGTACCAGTTGTGGTATTAGCAGTCCAGTGGCAAGGGCCTTCTTCAAATGTACAATAGGCACCTTGGGGAAGGATATTTTCTGAAAAGACAAAGCAAATTTTTTAAATGGGGTAACGCTGGTGATAAGAATTGCATTTTGACTGTATAATCTCTATACAATTTCCTAATGTATTTCCTTCTTTAGGTTTACTAAATATATGTAAGGTATTGGTCGTACCTAGATTAAAAGATGCTTCAACAGTCCAAAAAGACTCAGCTGTCATTCAAATGACACTTTACACCAGCCTTTCCTAACCCAGAGGAACCCTTATAATGATTTGCAGGTCTTGGGGAACTCTTAATAATACCAATTTTTAGGTGTCAGTGGAAAAACATGCCCCATACATTAGTGGTCATTTTAAAGAATGTTCTGAAGCCAGCTTTCCGGTGGCATGCTGCTGACTCTGCAGTAGTGTGGATCCAAGACCTATGCAGGTGCCAAAACATAGGTGGGCACAAATCCTAAACCTTGGGAACCTCTGGAGGAATCCTGGTTGAGAATAGATGGTCTAGTGCAGTGTTTCTAAAAAAAAAATATAACTTCAAGGTCTTCAAGGAACCCTTGCTATTATTACTATATAATTTCACATTACATTAGTGTGGTGGTCAGTGAGAAGAATGCTTCTTACATTGCTGCCCATTGAGAAGAAAGTCATCCTTACAGATAACCAAAAGTACATTGTGTCACAAATTGTTCATTGCTCAAGAAATGTCTAGCTACCTTTGGAACCCTAATCAAGAACACTGCTCTAGAGTATGAATAAAACAAAGGGAGGTAGGGGAGGGGGGTTGTAGAAGAGCTGGGCCGGCACAATAAATAAGTAGATGCTTCCATATGAGAAAAAGGCTATGGTGTAATTATACAGGGGATTTGCCAGTGAAACTACCTTCTTGGATTAGTCAAGGTTCTGTTAAAGGTTAGACATTGGATCAAACATAAGGGCAACCCTTATAGGTACAAGAAAAACTAGAATAAAATTAATTCTAGAAAAGCAAATGTGGGCACCTACCACATACTGCACCTTCATCATCCCCTCCTGGGCAATCCATCTGAAAGTCACACAGTTTTGTGCAACCAATACATTCCCCATTTTTACAAAGAAAAGACGATTCCCATGGACAAGAAAATAAACCTTCTTCATTGTGACCTAAAAAAAAGGACATATGAGTGTACATAATTCAATATTTAGAACTAGACATGGTCGAAGAGATGCAAAAAAAAAACAGTTGTTTTTTGTGTGCAAATAGCATGCACATAACACTGGCTTGAAATTGTATTTGCGGAGTTTGATTTTCAAGTGGAGTTTGCAAGCTTTTTGCATACAAAAGTTGTACTATTTGCATCTCATTTATTTGGACTATGGCTTATATATACTATTTTGTGGTCTATTTAAACTTTTAAAAAAAGAAAAAAAAACAGGGCCATGTACCGGAGGCTTTTGTTTATCAAAAGCCAAATCATTTCGGATAGTGTATGGAAATTTTAAACCCATGTCAGGTTTTCATAGTTGTTTGTTTCTCTGTTTTGCATATCTACTATGTTTATTTGACTTGGACACTATTATCAATATTGGAAAAAGGATTGAATTACACTGGGTTTTAATCTAACCAAGGTCTGCAAATTCTATGAACATACGTAGAAAATTGAGGAAAGTTTACAACAGTTGAAAAGGTAGGTACCAGCTGCCATTAAAGGTTTACATTGCCAACGCCTAAACCCTGTCTTCAAGCTACGTTTTTAAGATACAGGCGGTGATCTAATGGTTGATGGTTGCAAAAGGTGGTTCATTTAATGAGCCACCCCTGCTGATTTATTGAACATCAGTTCAACTTCAGTGGGATTGACTCCACTGGGTTACTTGTTTTGGTTCTTTCTTACTTTGGCCAATGTTTTTTTAAAGTCTGACGAACCCAGAATTGAGCTCATATACATTTGTCTGTCTCCAGTCAATCTGATTATAAGTAGGGATGAGCTAGCGAGAATATTAAGTTCGATCTTATGGCGAATCGGGCCTTTCTCGCTTACCGAAAATGTAAGCGAGAACGGTCTTCTGATTCGCTGAGAAGTCGAGCTCTCGCCAAACAGGAGGATTTCCTGGCCCTGGAAATCCTCTGCGATCCCCGGGCTATAGAGGTTATTTAACCTCCAGTGCCCCGG
Source organism: Pyxicephalus adspersus (assembly GCF_032062135.1). Lineage (NCBI taxonomy): Eukaryota > Metazoa > Chordata > Amphibia > Anura > Pyxicephalidae > Pyxicephalus > Pyxicephalus adspersus. The sequence continues at coordinate 28,937,761 of NC_092869.1, read as the reverse complement.
GGATTGCATACTCTTCTCAATGAATGCAGCCACAGCTGCAATCATTGAGAAAATGCCCAGCACAGGAGAACCTCCTGACATTGTAATATAAGCATATCTTACAAATGATACATTTGTATCTGTAACAAATGTATCATTTGTAAGAGATACTAATTTTCTCAAATTTTCTCTAATTTTTCTCATTTTCTCAATGATTGCAGCTGTGACTGCATTCATTGAGAAGAGTGTGCGATCCCTGGGGCACTAGAGGTTAATTAACCTCTAGTACCCTGGGGATCGCAAACAGGGGGCTGAATGCAGCTCTGGGAATCATCCTGTTTTAATTTCCACTTCTGACGGTTTCGCAAAATCAGTTTGCTAAAATTTGGCGGAACTATTGGAAGTTTGAGGAAATGTTCACTCAACCCTAATTATAAGTACTTATCATTGAAAAATATAAATAAAAGGAAAAAAGTTCAGTGGCTTTTCTATTTTTGTTGTCCAAAAAAGTGGCTTTGCCTTGCTTTTTGTTGTGTCCTGAAGAACAATTTTCCCAATGATACACAGGGATTTAAATTTTATGTCAGGGGTTTACCCTTTCCATTCTTTACCCAAAACTAAAAAAACTTTGTATCAACAAGCATACTTTGCTAATGTATCCAAAGACTGCAACCATCTTACCACTAAAGCAGTTCCTGAGATGGAGAGAGTCCAGGGCTAGGAATGTCTCTGTTTTTGGAAAACACTCTTCATAATCCAGAAAGATTTGAAATGGCGAATCTATTTCACCAATCTCAGTGCTCAGCATCCTCCAGTGAGACCTATTGTATAGAGTAAAATACAAAATCACATATTGTTAACAGGCTCACAGTTGCATGTCTTATCTGTCTGGCAAGAAAGCAGCATGATACGGCAGGCTGAACAAGAGATGTATATTGCTAACAATGTAAGGCTTGTCATAGCTCTGACCAGCAAGAAGGCTGCAGGCAATTCTCACTGTGCTACACAATGTGTAAGGAAATGGATTTTCATGCAGCTCCTTTTATTACACTTTTATTAGTGCAATCACATGATAAGTGACAAAGGACTTACTGAACTGTTAGCTTCTTAGACAAAGAAGCTACAAACCTTGTTAATTTGGATGTTATTAACAAAAATTCTTTCTTCTAACTATTCTAAGAATACAGTTCGTTCCTGTGGTGTTGCCGGCTACAGCTAGATCCTGAATGATCTAAATTAATGGCTCCAGCACCTTTTTGTTAGGAAAACAAGACCATTTTACTGTCACTTTTTGGCCTTTAATCTGCTCCTTAGGCGTTATAAAATAATTACATGTATGCGGCTGGTCCAGTAAGTATTCCTATAGTATGATGATATGTTATTGCCCTTTTTCTATGCATGACAACTTTATTATGTGATCAGAGCCCCAGGTCCTATATGACCAAACTGTGCCCCAACTATTGCCTGGTAGTTTGATTTGAAGCCAATAAATATATTCCAGGTGAAAAAACTGAATGATTGCAGGTTTGCTTTTATTAATGCTTCACCTACGGGTGATTGAACTATACCCTGGAACAGATGTCTTCATACGGTTTAATATATAGGATTCTAGCACGTCCTAGGGAGCAGAATATATCCATAGTAAAGTAGAAAACAAGTTATCTTCAGTATTTGATTATGTGAAGTCTGGCTTTTCTGGCACATAAATAGATTTTAGCTCAGGGAAATGTGCCAAGAAAGGAGTATGACTTAGACAAAATGTCCTATGAATATCAATTCTTACAAGGAAAGTTGATCATCAAACAAGCTGCAGAAATGCAGATAATAAATGCATTTTGAGCAGCTGTGCCAGTTTCTTGAAAAAGTGCATATCAAGATGCCCGGAAATATTTGGGAAGGATCTCTGTACAAATAGTTCTACCACAACTTAAGCTTTTTATACTGTTTTTACCAAAAGTGAGTAATTCCCTTGGAGATTCACGTGTGTGTCTCACTAATAAAACATGTAAACTGCCATTACTGAACTGTGAAGAATGTAAATTGCCTTCTGTAAAGTTGATCATCTGGATTCAGAAGTTTTAAGTAAAATCCCAGGACACAATAAATTTTGATCCCTATCAGAAGGTTTGATGTACTAGAATGTGGAATTCATCCCAGACTGTAATAAAGAAGTAACACAGAAGCAACATTTACATCACCTGGTCTCTACAACTGTGCAGGTAAAATGTAGCAACTTTGGTCACTCCATGAAGTCATTATTTTAATTTTTCAGTTTTTTGACTTGGTGTAGGACTTGACTCCAGTGCTAGGACTAAGTTCTTTAGCATCCAATATGAAAGGCAAAGAGTGTCTCTTCAATGTGTTATAAACTATTTCAGCAGCAAAAGGTCCAGGTGCCCCAGGGTACCTGGCTACCTTTTTTCCTTGAATAAGCCCTTTTTTCTTCTACCCAACCCTAGCACTAAATTACTGTCAGGAGAATAATAGTTGACACATATATAATAAAAGAAATCAAACATTGGTAATTCCACCACACAAAGCAAATCTTTAGTAGAGGATTCACACAGGAGGAAACTCTCTCCTTGACCAGGTGTGCCCAATGCTGCACAAAGTCATTGTAGCGTTTGGTCATTGTAAACAACTATATACACAATGGTTAGGAAAGGAAACACATTCCTGCTGAAACATAATTGCAGTTGCATCTGTACTGTTCCCCAAAATATCTTTGCACTGAAGACAAAAATACCCCATTTTTTATTTTCACCCAGATTATAAATTTGGCCATGATGAATAATTGACAATTAAAGGGATCTTTTTAAAGCCTTACGTGTTTATGTCTCTGTAGTGTTCTTAGAGGGACCCCCTTCCTAAATGGGCCATTAAGGCAGAGGAAATTATTGTATTGATCATGGAGGTGCACCAAGCTCCCCAAGAGCTTACAATCTAGTAGGTGGGGGAATTTACACCCACAAGGAGGGGGCTATGGAATGCTGGGAAGTAGTGATGGTTTCAAAAGACAGACGAAGATGGGTAGGCAAGTTTGAAAAAATGGGCTTTGGTTTAGGGGACATTTACTTGTCTGTGACCTGCACTTTGATCAGGAAGTAGATTATTCAAAAGACTAAAGAATCCCTTTACCAGTTCTCTTTTCATTCTAATGAATATGTCCTAGGGCAGGTTCAGCCCTGCCTCAGTATCGAGCGATCCTGCACATCTCCCCATAGCACTGATCTTCCAGATATTTACCTAAAGTTTTTCTGTGTTAATATTCCTTTACATTTTTTTTCATTGTAATGGAAACTTTAAAATAGAAACGCCAAAGAAAAAAAAGGTTAAAACGAAGTTGAGAATGTTGCTGATGAGTATTCCCATCACTCTAAATTACTTTAAAAGCAGACTGTGATACAGCTGAAAGTGATAAAGCAGCCACAGATCTGGAGTGTCACTGGAGACCTGCTAAGTGCTGGATTGTGCTCATTCTGACCTACGTTCAGGAGTTGAAAAATGAATACCAAGTGCTAACAGTGCCTTATTGGCTTTACGGCATGATGGATGCTTACTGGAACAGACACTGGCAACAACCAAACATACTCAGACAATGTCTAAATCAAGGAATAAATGTACCACGTGTATCAATGCATCCTGCTGTTTTAGGGTGGACTCCCCCATTTCAATTTCTACTTACATCTAAATAACAAAATACAGTACGTGTTTGGTGTGCAGAACTAAACTTGGACTGGGTAAAGGAGTGGTAGCACTGAGAGCCAACAGTCCACACACAAAGATAGGGCCAGCAATCCCACTAGTGTCAAACATTGCATGGTGCAGTCCAAATCCATATAAGATATAAAAAACCTGGAGCCAACACCATATAAACTAGAATGACAATAAGAAATATAAACACATTGTAAATTACAAAAACAAACTAATGAAATGAAAAGGGCTAAGCACACACCATGTTACTGATTATAAAAAAAAAATACCATCACAATTTTGATTAAAATTTATAAATTGGGAAAACTAGAACCAACTGCAGTATTCTTGGACCTAAAGTAGTGCCAAATCGCACCGATGATTGAGGTCCAGTAGTACTCTTCTACACATTTTTAGGACCCAGGCAACCTCTTTTTTTAACAGGTAGCTATCTCAGATTCCCAATGTTACGTGGCACAAACAACCTTTTAATGCTACAGAAGCAAAAGCCTGATATGTCACCAAAATGGATACTATAAAAAGGTCTC
>NC_092869.1:28931518-28933002 GCF_032062135.1 Pyxicephalus adspersus | reverse complement strand
TCTGTGATATTTTTTAATGTCTGCCATGGTCCTGCAGGAGGTTGTAAACCCATTTTATAGGCATTTACCAAATACATTTCCCAAAAGGCATGGGATATAACTACAAGTTACACAACCCAACAACCCATGATAATAGTTTTCTCCATATGTTTAAATATTTTAGTTTTCATTTATATACATTTTAGGTTTGATATCCAACTAATAGTTATTTGTTGTTTCTACTACTAAATCAGTAGTTATTTTGTGAAGAAGATACAGCTTTTGTTTTTTAAATTGCAAAATTTTACTTAAAAAAAGAAAAGAAATAGCAAGACTTTCTTGGAACATCCCAAGGTCCTGTAGATGGCAGTATGGATTTTGAATTGATTTATCCTGATTGCAGATGTGATATTACAGGTCTTACCTCTGCAGGATATAACAAATCTGTGAACAACGTAACAAATATAATGAAATGGAGAAACATTTTAAAATGAATAAAAATGCTGTTTGTTCGCTGACAGCTGTAATTCAGTCTATGGCAAGCAACCAGCTACCTGCATGGGTTACTCCACCTGGTGTTCTTCAAAGTAGGTTATACAAATGGTGGTCCATATAAAGCTAGCAATCAGCACCATCTTCAGTATAGTGCTGTTATTTAAACATTATTGACAAACTCCTAATAATAAAAGTGGTGATCTGCTGACATGATCATTACCTTTATGAATGATTTCTGGTTCTTTTTACTAGCGGTTTTACTACTACCACCTTTAAAAGGGTAAATCATGGTGATAACGCTAATTCCCAGATCCTCAGATATTGTTGTTCACCGCTCTGATAGTGGCAAATGCCATAGGCCACAATGGAGATCAGGGGTGTTTGTTATCCAAGTTTTGCCGCAATCACATCTTTCCAGAAGTGGCAAATAAGAATGCAATTGAAATTAATGGGCTGCATATGCCACTTTATAATATTGCAATCAGTTACTTCATTCAATTAAAAACAAGTTCCTGATAAATAATTGTGGGTAATTTTGGAACGGTGATCAAAGCACTGCTTGCATCAAAATCAGATTACCTTTTTATAAATTTAGCTTTATGTATTTAGCGATCAGACAATAGAATATAGCAATGGCAATCAAGTTTCCTACAGTACCCTGATGAGGTCCTCATAGACTTATTAATATTCTTTTTCTTCTCTTCAATTGTTGTAACATATAATTGTGCATTCCATGCCTATAACTGTTTTTAATTTCCTTTTGCCCTGTTACCCTTACCTTTTACTGTCCGTATACTGTTGTTTGTTGTAAATAAAAATTGGTAAAAAAAAAAGAAAAAAAGAAAAAAAGAAATGGCAATCTGATAGCTGAACCCCATCTCTTAATGATTTTCACCTACATTCCAAGAAAAATTTGCCCAGCGAAATAGCATTGGTAACATTTTTCCAGCAGGTATTCCAAGCACCAAAATTGCTCAACATTTGTCCTTCGATAAAAAAACTTGCTTTTA
>NC_092869.1:28867473-28930964 GCF_032062135.1 Pyxicephalus adspersus | reverse complement strand
TTTCTATAATGGGGATATGAGTAGACATGCAAAGTGGCAGTTGATAAACTTTTAGACTTAGTTAATGGGGCTCAAAGGCTTGTTTATGGAAGCACACATGTAGGCATTAGGAGGTTCCTTCTATGAATCACTAAACGTACGTAAAACCTGTGCTTTACTTTTACAAGGAATACCTTCTCAGCAGACTTCTATCTCGCAGTCACAGTTATGAAACCCGATGGTCACCATGATATCCAATCAACTAGCACATCCGGAAGGGCTAACCAACAATGGCAGTCTCCATTATCTCCATATGAGACAAGTAACCATTGACCTCAACTTGCAAAACTAACACTAAACCTAAAGCTTAGTAATTAATATTGTGATGATAGCAGCAGTGAAAATACTATAAAATGTCACTTGATAAATGCTTTGTATCTAACTACATTGTACCAAGTTATCCGTACTAAGACTTATGTCAGTGGTCCCCAACCTTTTGGAGCTCTTGGACCACTAAATCTACAGGTCTGAGCCTCTGATGGGAGAGTGGGTGGTTTATTTAGAGACACAACCTGCCCTTTGCCCTGAGCCTGCGATCCGTATGGGAGACATGGTCTACGGATCAGGCCGGTGTGCCCCCCCCCAAGGGGGGTCCTTCTCCTGACCCTGCTGGGGGGTGCACAGGCCAGAGCCAAGGACCACAGCTCATCTCCGTGCTCTCACGGCCCACCTGTCAGATGGCCTCGGAGGACCGGGGGGTGGGAACCCCTGATTTAGTCATCTTAAGATGTACAAGGGAAGTATCTATGTTGTGCCTTTCGTGCCGATGTATCCATGACACACATGCTCCCTACGGGGCATGCACGTGCCATGGACTATGTCAGTACGGCGGAACTACTGCCTTATTTGACGGATTTCGACACTCACACAGCCCTCGGCATGACTGATTGCTGTCAGTGCATGCAGCTGCATTTTGATTTCTTCCACATGCACGGGTGCATGCTTTTGTCTTTGATCCAGCCACCTAGAATACTACTCAAGATACATGTACGGTAACCCCTTCTTTCACCCTTACTATATACTTTTTAAATGACCAATCTAATATCAATGAATGAAACTTTCCATATCACTTATTAATAAAAGGATCCAATCCCAAACAGATACTGGGAGCATCAGCTAACACACAGCATCCAATCATAAAAAATACTGTACTGCAATCATATTTGAGATTATAATAATATGAAAAACTGTTAGACACTTTATTGTTGTTTTCTCTTTTACACTTATACACAGACCATACAGTCCTTAAGCTAACACTCCCCTGAGGAAGCCCAGTGAGGCGAAACGCGTCGGGAATGCATAAGACTAACATGGTTACCTATTGTAAATAGCTAAAACTTCATGTCTAGTTTATATACTCCAGTGTGGTGAGAAGAGAACTAGACTGAATTTATGCTTAATGATATCTGTATGATAATTATGTATGAAACCCAGTTTGTATCAATACATAATTAATATTTGCATCAAACTACCTTGGAGCAAGAACCTCATTCTTTTGTCCTTCCTTGTTTATACATTAAGGAATTGTATTTCTGTCTTATCCTTTTTTCTTTTCTTAGAAAAAATACAGATAATGGGAACATGATCAGGAACGTGATGAGGTCACATAAACTATATTTTTTACTTAGGTTAGTAAGAAAGGTCTACACAATTCTTTCCCACTCTATTCGTAGCTTTAAAAAAAAACTTTGGTCCGGACTTTTCTTTACTTTTACTTTAAATATAGTGAATAAAAGTTAAATGTTATAGCCCAAGGAGTTGATGCAACAGAGATAGACTTGAGAGAACAGCTGAGAACATAATTTAGGTGAGTTTGCCATGTGTGACTCACAGTACACAGCCTTCCACATTATTATTACACAGTATAGTTGAGAATCCCAAGTCAGATTCGAATCGTTATGTTTTAATGCAGCTTGTTTAGTTTTAGTCTTTACATTAGCAGAGTGGTGAAAATGGTGACTGTAGAATTCTCTTTGATCAAAGAAAGCTGACCCAGAGAAGTTATAAAATATTTTATACATTGAACTGAAGCAGCTGGTATTAAATCTTAATATAAATAACTTTTTGTATTTATTTCTTATCTTATCAGGCTTTATTAATAAAGCAGGAAATCAGACATTCCTTTGTGGTAATCTTTATGGTCCATGTGTTCCTATGGCATTAATTAATTCCCACTGGGGAATGTTTAAAGGGATGTCAGATTCCCTGTTTTATAAATAGGGTCCTTAGTGTGTGATGTGAATAATTGTAAATTAAAACTATATGTTCAAAATTGTCTACTAGACATGGTATTACAGGTTCGGAGTGAAAAACCTAGGTGGCCTATATGTACATGTGTGAAGGGCAGCACAGATGACAATGGATTTTCCGCAAGCCCCTTGAACAGTGACAGGAATGGAGGTCTATAAAAGTGATCGGGTGGCTCTACAGCTGCTCAGATAACTTTAATGAACACCAGGAAAGCTGCTGATAGCAATAGAAACTCACATTAATGGCTGCTTTTGTCAGACAGAAAAAGGGTTAAAGAATAACCAGTGATCCTGCCATAAGAGTCTTTGATTAGGCACGTCTATGGGGTGATAACAGCTTCACAATTTTATTCCTGTATTGCCACCCTGTCACAAGCACTTCTGGTGGAAGTATAAATGGTTTGCACATTGATCAGGCACTGGCCACCAGTGTCACCATAAGGATTCAGGTCCAGAAAAGTGCATATAGACAGGTATTGGCTATATGTTATAAATGGTACATACAGCTTTGGCAAACTATATATCATCTAGTAATTCCATTGATTAACTTTAAGGTATCCATATATGGTAGGAGGAATTATTTATGTGAACCGTGCTATTAATTTTAGCTGATCGAAAAAAAAAAGTTTTACAAAACTGGAAAAAAGAGCTCCACCATAGATCCACCATAAAGAAAAATTGTCTACAATAAGAGTATTGTTGTTACCTAGAACTGAGGTCTGGAAACGCCATGGAAAGATGATATGCTTAGATAAGAAGAGAAGTGACCTGTAAACAAATTTGCCATTCTAACTGTGAAGCATAGTGGAGAGTATCTTTTCATAGTTTGTGGCCAGGCTTAGACAGCTTGCTATGGTATATGGATAGATAGAACAAAATATCAGAATATCAGAAAGGAAGTCCATTGTCTGAATCTTAATAGAAGTTGTGGTATACAATAACATAATGACCCAAAACATAGTAGTAAAGTATACCCTAATGGTATATTTGGGGAAAATACCAAGCCAGAAACCAGGCCTCTGCCCGATTAACAGGCTTTGCATGACCCAAAAGGAGCTGTACACACAAAAGAATCTCAGAAAAATCAACAGGCAAACCTTTATTAGGGAATCCTATCTCATTCTTTATAATCATTGTATATATCTAATCAGCAGCTGCTGTAAACATTTGGTAGAAGTAATTGCATCCAAAGGAGGTTCTTTGTTTACAAGGCTTCATATTCTTTTGATAACCTTTTCCTCCCTCCGTGAATATATAAAGAATGCATTCAGTAAAACATACTAGTGCTATTGTTTATGCGTTATTACTTTAAGCAGATTGTATTAGTCTAATTTTGTGACTTACAGCATCTTTCATTTGATCCATCAGCTATTCCAGGAAAATGGAAGGTTAGTGATTCCAAAGAAGCATGTCAATGGAAGTAATTTAGAAAATGTATTATATTAGCTTGGATGCGTGCACATGGAGTGTAATATAATTCACTTGCAGGTGGACAGCTGCTTTAATTATTGCAAAAGTTTCCATAAATAATATCAAAGCGAAAGTTTATCATAGAATAGGAACATCACTTTTTGATTTACTTTAGGGACCTATTTAAAGGAGAACACTAATCAAAACAAAGATCACAATTGATTTACATTAAACAACGTATACATTTGCTAAGAATAGTGTAGGATTAAAAAGCCATTGTATAGTACTATTACTATTTGTAAGGGAATATCATGCAGACATAAGTTAAATATGTGTTCCTTCTCAGATTTGGCCTGTATTTTGGTATTTTGGTTAAAAAGGGTCCCAGAAAAATGTTAGAGCAATTCAGCTAATGGAGTCCCAGATATAAAGGACTTCTATGTATTGGGAAAAGGGTTGGCCTTGCAAATCATTCTTTAAAAGCCAGGCCAGGGTTTGAGTAAAGGAACAAGTGTGATCAGCTGAATCACGTAAGTGGTAACCTTTCCAAAAGGATTGTGTAGCAGAATGGCTGCTAAACTTCTTGGGTGCGATAGGTCAATATTTAAGGACATTATCCTGTAGTGTCCTGGACAAGAGTATGCAAAGAGTGCCACTGAAGTTCTGGGGTTTGTTAGGACCCAGGGCTGTGGATAAAGGGGTGACCTGAACGAGCATGGCAAAGACTGCCATTAGGACAGTGCCAGTTGGCCAATAATTAGCCAGTAAGACGCCAAGCCCAGGAAAAGGTGGGCAGATGGCAAAGCCTGACTAAAGAGAAAGAGAGGCTTAGCCCAGAAACTGGCGAACATAAAACATTTGCTGAAGGTTGCGTAGTAATAATCGTTGAGATAACCCAAGGTGATGGTCTGGCACACAGGCAGTGCAAATAAGTGTGACCTTCGTTCACCACCTGTATGGAAATTTGTATGGACAAATAAATATGCTTTTTTCTTCTGACTTAATCTTGGAAAATGATAAGGCTAGTGTCTTGGTAACCTTTCTTTGCCTTAGTTAATTAGGAAACCTAAAGTGTTCCCTAGGACCATAGTATTGTTAAGATTGAGCACATAAAAAAAAAAAAACAATAAAAAGCAAATGTTCTGCTTTAAACATGTGCTGATCACTTTGCTTGCTTCCGGAATTATTGAAATAAATAAGTGAGGGGGTCACATGAGTCAAAGTCGTATTACTGGTCTTCTCCAATTACAGGGACCACTCAAGAGAACATTGTAGGTCCCCTCACAGCAGCATACATTTCATAAAGAAGTTGTATAATGCATGTGTAGAGTGGAGAAACATGGTGGTACACTCAGAGAGTGGATAGCTATATCTCTCTTCTACAAAGATGGTTCTAATAAAATTGTACCCCCAAATGTGATGACTTGAGTCTTTTTTTTTTGCTTTAAAATGCCTTCCGATATCTTTTTTTCCCAGCATAAAACTACTCTGTACCCTCTCTAAACACACACACACTATAACACACTAACAGAATAAACCCATATACACTAACATGCACACTGAAAAAACATACACTAACACACACCTACCTAAAATTTTTCTCTTGAACCCTCAAACCCAGGCAGCTTATTCCCCGAGCTGTGTTGCTCTCCAAACTCTCTTCTGCCTATATTGTCCTCCCCCCAGGCCACAGCTGACCATAGAATTGGGCCCAAAAGGGCCAATGGAACTACTCTGACCACCAGCACAGTCCTTCATATTCTGCCTTCCTCCCAAATACCTCACTGGCAATCAACGTAAAAGGAGAAGGAAAGGGTGCCTGGAGTGCTGGCTGCAATAAGCCCCTTAAAATGCTAAAAATTGCTGGCAATTCCTGCAAATGCTGGCATCATAGGGGTGATAGTTATGCCACTGGTTCTATGTATATTGAAAAGAATCAAGTTATGCCATTGTGTACTACAAATTGATCTGCTGCATTCCAAATAAAAACATGAGTTAGTAATGATGTCACACTGACACACTTGTCTAACTGTTTTGATCAGGACATTCTCGGATGTGCCAATTATTATTACAAGGAGATCAAAGATTATGCAGCACAGAGCCTGCACTGCAGTCAATGGTCTCAGGCAGGCTCCTCGAGCCAATTCAATATTTTTAATGGAATCACAAGCTTTGTCCCTTACATAAGCAGCCAAGACAGATCACACTGCAGCAATAATGCTCAAAATAGAGATGGAAATGTCCTGCAATACCTTGCTATTGATTTTCTGCCAGCTCAATGTGAAGCTCTAAACGTTCATCTACTTGTGAATGGATTGAGCATATTTCAGCATGTTCTGTATCAGGATACCCCTTAGGTTAAGACAAGCAGCAGCTGTCAGTTTGAAGATATTTACTACTAAATGGGGTTTCCTCTGTCGTTATTATTTTAAAGGGCCGCTAAGAAAATTTAAATGTGGTTTATACAAAAGATTTGCCATTTATAGACAAACAAATAGGCATTTGGTACATTATTGGAAAAGAGCATATCAGATCTATAATATATTTTTAGTTTGCAAAAATTTTAGGTAATTATTCAAATATTTTCCTAAATTTATTTTTTTCCCATGATATAGTTGTTAAATCAATTCTATACTTATTTGCACAGTCATACTCCCTGACTAACAACTGGTAAAACTACATTTTGGATTTGTCAAATTGCACCTAATTTATTGCCAACAGCAGCCAGTCAGTTTCTTCCTATTGTATTTGCAGTCCTGATTTTATATGAGACAAGGATTTTGATTGGTTGTTATTTATAATACATGGTATGGCTGCTCATTGCATTGTCTGAGAGGTGTTCAAATGTCCTGCTATAATATATTACATATACGTTATATGTATATATTATTATACGTATATGTAATATATTACCGTATACACTAAAAAAAAAATTATCCTAACATAAACCAACTTACTTATATTTTTTTTCTTCATATAAAGGAAATTATTTTACTCTAATAAAAACCTTAGGCACAGAATGTGGCTGTCACTGCCAAAATGCAAAACAGTAACTTTTAGAAATGTCAATAAAAAAAAAAATAGATGCATTATTGGTGTTTTATCTATTCAAAATTTTTATTTAAAGGAGAAAAAATAAAGCCACATGGGCTCAGTCTTTATATCTTTTTTACCCTTTTTACAGGTAAAAGTATTTTGTGCTTTTTAGTTGATGGGTTATTTGCTCTTAATTTTTGTTGGCCGCTAGTAGATGGCGCTGTGTCCTCACATGAAGTTTGTAACAAACTCATGTTTCTTATGGCAAGTGTTGTTTTACACTTTACATGAGGACACATCACCATCTACTGGTATGACCTAAGTATAATCTGAAGAATGTGATAAAAAATTAAAAAAATATATCTAATATATTCTACTCTCCGTACTGTGGGCTGATGAGTTCTTATTAAAATGAATAACTAAATTCAAAAATTTCCGATACAACAATCTCAGTTAACAGACTCACCATTGGCTGTCTTTCTCTTCTCTGAGGGGTGGGAGTTCTATGGTAAGGTTTGATTTCTTGTCCTGCATCATAACCTTAAATTTCTGAGCTGTAGACTCATCCTGAGAGTAGAACATTAACTCCAACTGACACGTCTTGGAACTTCCAGAATACAGGGGGCTCAGTAGCCTAGCCTGGGTGCAGCTGTCTGAGAACTGGCTTGTGTTCAGAAGAAGAATTCCATCTGTAAGGTAAAAGGATTAAAAAATAATACAGAAGTAGGTATTCAATTATCTTCGTAGGTAATCATAAGAAAAACAAAATGTTCTGGTAGAGTTGCAAATTTCATGCCATTATCGCCAAACTGCATAGCCGGGTGATACAGTTGGCTCCCAGGAATGAGAAAAGGAAGCCTTGTTTAAGCTGTATTTGGAACCTAAACATGACTTTCTACTTGTTCCCCAGTGATTCTGGGGGCTTCCTGCTAGGGGTTTCTTGGACTGTGAATATCTGACCTCCCATTAGGTGATTCTTCCACTATAATTATTTTATTATACATGTCCCTATATGAATTTTATTGAGTGCTTTCTAACAGCATTTGTAGGATATGATGTAAAGAAACATTTCATTTTCCAATGTTCACAGAAACCATTGCCAGATATGCCATAATAATGAACACAAATCTGTTACAGTCTTTCCCAGAGACTGGTATACCCTAAATGGGCACCACCAGTCATTTCTAACCAGGGTTCCAGGAGAGGTTGCTAGGGGTGCCTTGGACTGTGGCTAACTGACCTTCCATTTGATGTTGTCTGCAAAATTCTGTGCCAACACTACTTGGTAGTGCCAGCTGCATGACAATAATGATGGTTTTAGTTGTTCATATAGGTGGTATTCTAGCCTTTTCAATGACAACCAGTTTACAAAGTTTAATTGCCACTATCTCTCAGGGATCTGTAAAGACTGCTGACATTATTGGTAGTGATTTCTAGCAGTTTCTTGTGATGTACTCCCCAATCGTCCACCACACCTGTAACAGACTTGCAATCTCTGACCATTCTCTATAACAGGTCTGTAGTCTAGGACTATTCTCTATAGTAGACCTGTTGTCTCTGACTCTCTTCTATCGCAGGTCTGCAGTCTCTGACCATCCATTGTGGCAGACATGCAGTCTCGAGCCAAATGCAATAGCAGGCCTGCACTTTCTCACCATCTCCTCTAGCTAGTCGGTAGTCACTGCTCATCACAGTCTCTAACTGTGTCCTACAGCGGGCCTGCAATCTCTGATCATTACCTAAAGCTGACATGCTGTCACTGACCATCATTATTACCAGCCCTGCAGTCTCTGACTATCTCTTATACCAGGACTAGAGTCTCTGATCTTCTTAATAGACTTGCAGTCAGTGACCAACTCCTACAACAGGCTTGCGGTCACTGGTCATCTCCATAACAAACTTACAGTCTCTGACCATCTTCTCCAGCATGTCTGCAGTCTCTGACCTAAAGCTAGGCTGCAAGCTCTGACCATATCATATAACACAGTAGTCCCTAACCTTTTGAAGTTCGCGGACCACTTAATGCACAGACTTCAGGGCGTGCATGCGCAAGGAGCCATGTGTCACTCAAAGGGGAAAAAACTTCCCCCATGATGACGTCATGATGCCAGAACCAGGTCTGAGTCTGCGATGGGAGAGTGGGCGGGTTGTGTTAGAAGAAAAAAACCGCCCACTGCACCGAGCCTGTGATGTTTCCAGTAAACGTGGTCCGTGGCTTTGGCTGGAGCGTGGTCCTTCTCCTGACCGCGCCAGTGGGTGCACCGGCCAGGGCTGCGGCAGACCTGTCAGACAGACTGGGGGTTGGGGACCCCTGATATAACAGATCTACAGTCTGACCATTTCCTATAGCAGGACTACAATCCTTGGCCTACAATCTTCTGTAGCGAGCCTGAAGTCTCTGACCATTTTTTGTAAACACTAAACAATTTGTGCAACAGTTTGTGCAATTAGTGATCTCAGGGAGCATCACTATACTAAACACTTGAAAAAAAAGGCGAAGTGAAACAAGAGTCAAAATGATAACCTGAACCTCTGCCTTTCATGTAATGGCCATTTCTGCCAGTCCTTTATATATACCAATGACCAGAGAAAATGGTTAAAATAAAATATAAGGCTTAGCTGCTGCCTCTTCTTAAAAATGTATTTTTTTAAACACACATAGAATGATACAAATTTTCAAAAAAGCCTGTTCATCTTTTCTAACAATAGGTGCTGGATTCCACAAGGCTAAATCTCACAGCAGCAAAAAAACTAAAAAGAAAAAAAAAGGATTTCTATGCTCTTTTATTTGTTTAATATTCTACCTGTTGCAAGGAAAACCTTCTGAATTTAAATGGTCTGCTTTGCACTCATGGAATATTAAACAAAAATAGCAGCTTATAAATCTGGAGCGCTGCATTTTCTTCTCTATGGTTTGCATGATAAAGAGAATATAATGGTGTGAGTTGTAAACACATTTTGTTACATTTAGTCTTGATCTACTGTTTTTTTGGGGTTTTTTGCGTGACACTTTAAGGTGACTTCACACTAAAAGTCAAAATTTAAATATCAGAACAGAGGTCCTCATTCTGCATGAAGTATGCAAAGAGATTAAAAAAATACCACTGTGTTATACATAAATATTTAATGAATGTTTTTGTTCCCCTTAACAGTCCAAGCCTTTATTCCTTACAATTTTCATATGATATTTGTGTTGTTTATTTGCCTATATATCACCAAGTTACTGACCTCCCTTCCGGCACAGCAATACCATCAATATGTGCATATTAATATAACCCACAGAACAGTCCATGAATACATTATCTTCTATTTCTTCGCAGGTTGGACATTCCATTAAAGAAAGGGAAAATTATGTGTAGATGGAACATATAGCTTTCCATCAGTGAAGATTATATTCAGCCTGGTTAAATATCAGTTTATTATTCATGCAGATAATGAAGATGGTCTATTAGAGGCTCAGTCTCTCATCTACTACTACATTAGACAGTCAGGTTTTGTATGTCTTCATTAAAAATCTGTTTATTAAAAGAATAAACTTAGAATTGAACTCTAAATCTTAATTTAAAAAAATGTCAATAGCATGTTCTGTCTATTCTAAATATAAATCTGTAGGGTGCTTTTTTTATAAGTTTGTTTGCTACAAAATGTTTTTTCTTCTCTCCTAATCTCTCGATGCATCTATGTTTTTATGGGAATGTGAAGCCATTCTATAGCAAACTTTTACCAAATATATCCCCCCACCCCTTTCAGGTTCTTTGCATGTGCATTGATTATGTATTTATCATCATGATTAAAAAAAGGAAGTTTCGCAAGGCTTCAAAAGAGAAGAGAAAGTTGCCATTTAGATCCTGACTACTGAATGAGTCAGTGACATACATTAATCCTGTAGATTGAGTTGTGACGTAGCTGGCTGATGCATTTCAAACAAGTAGTGACTCACAAAGTGATGATGCCAGAAAAACATTGATGACCTTTTGTCTTATTAAACAAGCCATCAGTGCAATTTCCATACTTGTAATTGGATAGATTCTTAAAAAGTTTAATACTAAAGTTGCCTATCCTCAACTTACAACTGATCATGCAATCTCGTTCAGTTTCAGTTTTTCTCGAGTCAGTTTGAGGAGCAATACAATGTGAAACCAGTGATCTGCTAATACTAATCCAGCACTTTTGTAGGCTTTGGTAAAATGGATCTTCAATGCCCTTTTTTAGTGTTCTTTTATTTTGAAGGTATATATATATACAGACTTATCCCATGATAAACAGACTTCAATAGGGAATCCCATGTTGCCACCTTATTTCGTACCACTCCCTTCCACATGCCCTGTTCTGTGCCACCATCTTTCTTCCAGTAGCTTTTGGCAAATTCACAATCATTGCCGATCAGTGAATCTGCATACTTGTTTTTGAAAAAGGAAATTACCTGCTGCCTATGCTTGCTCTGCGCAGGTACCGTGTCATCTCTTACTATGAAATATTCACTGATGACATGGCACTTGATTTTGTGCATGTACAGTGTACGATCAGGCATCAGGTTGTGGGTTCTTTGGGTATATAATGTGGATATTCCAGGAGGCCACAGATAAGGTTGTCAACCATTCTTTCATTCTAGATAGAAACATGAAGAAGTATGACACTGCAAGTGCAGCTCGCTGTACAATCCCAACGTGAATCTGTGATGAGACAAAACAACTCCTGTGGACATAAAAGGAGCAATCCAGAAGCAGCCGGGGCGAAAATGGAAGTGTGGGCAAAAAAGCAATGGGTTGAAGCCCAATAAGGTTGTTTTTTGTTATTTGAACCCCATTAAGTAGACCTGCCTTGACCCCCCATCCTAAAGACAGCAGGAAAACCTCTTCAAAGTAAACAATCCCCCCTTCCCAAATGAGAGAACCTACCTGCTCTGATAAAAACGAAATATGTTGGGTTTCCCCTCAAAGTTTGTATTTCTACCAATGATCACCAGGACAAATAAAAGAGGTGAATCTCCCTAATGAAAGGCACAGACAGCAATACAGTTGGACAATGGGTCTTACCCATTAGGTGCATATTAAAGTACCTTCAGATACTATATGGTGCCTGCACTTTAAAACTAGAAGTCCGTCAGTACCACTCAATGGGACTGATTTATTAAAGCTCCCCAAGGCTGGAGAAGGTACACTTTTGTAAGTGAAGCTGGGTGATCCAGCAAACCTGGAATGGATTTTTTCAAAGTAATTTGCTCTTTGTTCAAAAGTAATTTGCTCTTTGCTAGCAAATGTTTTGAATCCTAGACCAGATCCATTCCAGGTTTGCTGCATCACCCAACGTCATTGATGAAAGTCTATCCTCTCCAGCCTTGGAGAGCATTAATAAATTAGGTCCATATAGAGAGTAAGGAGGGTAAAGTGCATGCCGATTCCTCTACTCTTTCAACTATAACATGTGATTCTTGTTTCCACAATATACCAAAAAAAAGAAATTCAGTATTTTATAAGAATACATTTGTATCAGTAAAAAGTTACTTACCACTGAGGTTTTTAGACTTGTTTTGAAGTTTTATCTGGTCTTCTGGTGACAATTCTCGGACAAGTGTTTGCACCCAGTGTGGCTTTCCATCTATACTCATGGATGATGTCCAAGGACAATGTGTTTCAAAGTCACATGATTCTCCTTTTGGCATAAAACATATACATACATAAGTACTCTTCTGCAAAAATACCATATAGGTAAAGAGTATGTTATCTAATAATGTGATATATTTTTATATTTCTAACATGTGGTTTGGGCGAGGGCAGCTATATAAAAAAACTGTTATGGTTTCCAGTGACAGATAAACAAAAAAGGTCTGTACACATAACGCCATTGTGTTGTATGAAGAGGGGAAGTGTCACCCCGCTGTGTTCCCCTCCAAAGGAGGGAACAGCAGTTGCCCCCGACTGGTTGTTCATCATTTTGACGTGGCATTAGATGCTGGGTATGGAAGATATCTGATGGCCATGGGCTGAAGACCAGATCTAAATAAAATTCAGCAACTCTTACATGGTGAGGCTGGAGTTGGGCTTCAACACCCACAGATAATTTGTATACCTAGCCTATCTTTTATACCCAAATCTAAAAATTACTTAATATCACTTGAATTAGAAAGGAGGGTAGACATACACTATCAATCAGGGAATATTTATTGTTTTACCACCTTTTGCCACTCAATATCAAACTGAATTTAGCAGAAATCTGATTGAGAAATCAGTGGAATGCTCTCATTGCTAGCTTTGTACCAGTCGATTAGGTAGACGGCTATGTGGCTATGGATCAACTTCTGCTCCTGCCTACACTTTATTCATAATTAAAAAAAGTCTTGATCATCATTTTTATAGTACAAATCAATCAAAAAAAGACCACGTTTTTAGTAAATATTTGTTAGTTACAATGTTTCATTCTTGGCATTATTCTAAGTGGAATGTCTTGTCTTAAATCTTCTGTTGGAAAACTTGCAGTTTTTTATATCGTTTTGTTTTTTGCTTATATAGAGCACACAGGCTTTAGGAAAGAGTGGATAATAAATGCACAAAATTAATTACTAATCTCACCGTCTGGTTTGAACTGAGATGATACAACCTCCTCTTCCACTTCACTCATGGACATGCCAGTTATTGGTAAGCCAGGTGTTAAAATTGATTCAGCATGGAGTCCTGAACACCAGTCAGCAACTGCAATAAAAATGCAAAGATATCATTAAAGAAATCACATAAACCACTGCTACATACAGATCTGTTTCAGAGTCATATACTAAGTTATATATCTATCTATCTATCTATCTATCTATCTATCTATCTATCTATTATCTATCTATCTATCTATCTATCTATCTATCTATCTATCATATATCTATCTATCTATCTATCTATCTATCTATTATCTATCTATCTATCTATCTATCTATCTATCTATCGATCTATTATCTATCTATCTATCTATCTATCTATCTATTCTATATCTATCTATCTATCTATCTATCCATCTATCTATCTATCTATTCTATATCTATCTATCTATCTATCTATCTATCTATCTATCTATCTATCTATCCATCTGTCTATTCTATATCTATCTATCTATCCTAGCAAAAATCCAGCAGGATGGAGAGCATCAGATGCCTTAAATCCTTATCACAAAGGAGTGAGAAAGACAGAATGATTATCTAGTAAGAGGAGGGTAGGAAAAACAAGACAGAGACGGAAAAGAAACATTTTACGTAAACAAAATTGTAACCAGACAGGGCTTTATTGCAAAACAGGACAAGCAATGTCCTTTCTGCAGTAAAACATACCGGCCTGATCACTAACTCAGGTCAAAATCTGAGCATAGGAAGCCAGAATACCTGGGATGCATCTTCTGGGACTAAATGAACTCCTGCGCACCTGAATAAGAGTTACGTCACCCCACCCCAGTCAATCAAGAAGGCTGAAGATCAATACCAGGAGAAGAAACAAGAAAGTGGCCCTTCTTCTTCTTCCTCTCCCTTCTGCAATAAAAAACCTGCCTGATCGCAATTTATTAAAACAAAATAAAAACAAAAAAAAACAAAGGTATTTGTTCTGCTATAAGCTAAATACATATGGAAGATGAATGAAACAAATACTTGTGCTTGTCAGAAATGTATACAGTGTACATGTGTATAATTTATCAACTGGCCACAGCAGAACAACATGAACAACTACTTTCCTATGGAAGTGAGCACAGTGGGGCGTCACTCGCCCATCCTCCCCTGTATGTGAAGCAGAATAGCAATGTGTGTACAGCACTTGTTTGTTCTCCTGTCACTGAAAGCAACCACAAAACATTGTTTCTAGCAAAAGTCTGTACGGTACATTGGACAGGGTCACAGCGAGATAGAGAATGACAGGGTAAAAGAAAGGGAGATGTAGAATTAGGCAGCTTAGGAGTAAAAGAGAGAAAGGAAGAAAAGAAAAAGAAAAAGGGGTGAGAGAGAGGACAAAGGAGAGAGAATGAAAAGTAAGAAGGAGAAATAGTGAGGGGCGAGAAGAAAAGAAAAATAATACCAGGCCTGGAAAAACACACACTAAGGGTTCTGATATTTAAAGCACTGGATCTAATAATTTTCAAACATTCCCTGGTAGAGAATCTTCCAGCTTCATGTGCTTCAATGACAGTAATTGATTCTCCACCAGGGAATGTTTGAGGGAATGTCAGATTCCCTGCTTTATAAATAGAGCCCTAAGTAATATTTTGGAACAATTAGATGATTGATTAGACAGAATCAAAATTGCAAATCAATCAAAATTCTTCAAAACCTTCCAATCGATGATCATTTTTACAATCTTGGGTCCGAATGTCAATCAAAAAGTTGAAAAGGTAAAAGGTGTTTATTTCATTCTTCTTTCTTTTATTGTATTCAGATTAACTAAAGTAATGGTACATTGAATTCTTGTTTTCAATCACAAGGAACAATTTAAATCAAATATATGGTGATTGAAATACTAATGGCAAATACCAAGAGAAGATTATATTGTATACAGTACATCCAGCATAGAGAGAGAAAAGGTGAGAGAAGGAAGGAAGAAAACTGAGAGATACCAACACAGAAAATAGCACAGATAAATTGCTATTAACATCTAGGAGGAAAATTACAATTTAAAGGTCTCTGTAGGATTCCTTTATACAGCGGCATATGTGCTTGCACGAGAATGAGTTGTGCACAGATAAATTGTTACTTCTAAATCGATTTTCTTTTTTGCCTACAAATTGAATCTCTGGAGGTTTCCCTATACAAAGGCTATATGAAGACTATCAGTTAATTAAAATGACATTTTGTGGTTTTCTAACAAGAACAGAATTATAACTGGATTCACTGTATCATCAATATGACAGCTACCACTACAATAAAAGAGGTCAGTGCACATATAAGCGGTGACCCTTTCCTTATAATTATACCCTTACTCTAACTCAATCCTGGGGGCTTATAGCTTCTTGATTGTGATAATTACTATAATTTAGGATTAGAGCCATGATATAATTCATTATCTTTTACTATTGCCACAGGGATTCATGTAAAGTCTCCATACTCCAGTCTCCAGTGTCAATTGTCTCTGGTCTACTAACAAGATGAGATAATGAACACTATCTTTATAATGAATAATAAACCTTTAACCTAACGATGGGCACCAGTGGGGCAGGAAGCTTTACCCTGCTTTGTATCCCTATAGGTCAATGCACATTATCTACCCACCTCTAAAGACATAATTATTAATCTTATTCAATAAATGTTCTTAGATTTAAATACCTTTGTATCCGAGAGAAGAACTAACTCTACTGAAGTCGAATAAATATTGCATGAATTTGTAATTGTTGTTTTTGGGCCTCTCTGAACCCATAGGCAAGAAACCTAATCTACAAATAAATTACACATATAGGAGCTGTTACCTATCCAAAAAATGTTATTACTGTCCATCCAATCCTAAGATTTATACAGTACCCAATTCTCCTTTGCTGCATTTTGCTGTGCCTAATGCTCCTTTAATGAAGAATAAATTTAAAATTTGTATTCCCATAGAATACCCTCCAACTTACCCTCTACATTTCTAAAGAATATCATATTTACATTTTTCAATTCAAAAGATGCCGTTTCCATCCCCAACAGAGATTACAGATGATGATTTGCATGTGCACTCATGGCTCAGATAAGGATGCTGACAATGGCTAAGGTTTGGGGTTATGTAGATATGGATCATTCATTTTTCTAATTTCACCATTGAAGCGCAGCTGCAGGGACACCTGCTTTTGCACAGAAATACTTTCTAGGAAAGAGGGATTTAAATACCTATTAGGTTATTTTTTGCACCCACCTAAGGAGATTTCCTTTTATTTCTCATCCCAAAGATGCAACCAGAAATAGGAAAAAAAACCTTGCCAATTTTAGACAATTTTTATCCCAGAGAGTTGTTTCCAGGACAATTATTCCCGTTGGAAGAGTTTCTGGTACTTATTTCTTAAAATGTTGGCTATCTCCTCACTTTCTGTCTAAGGCTACGTACACACTTGCAATGGTTCTGGTCTGATAATCGGCTCAGGGCCGATATCCGACAGGAATCTGGCATGTGTCCATCGTCTGAACGACCGTCCTGGCAGATCCACGGACGATGGACGATGAACAATCATAATGGAAGTGGAAGGGGAGAGACTGCAGAGGGGTGCCGCTCCATCGTTCTCCCCCTCCCCTCTCCATAGAGTAGAATGAAGCTGAATGTACAGCACTCGTTCATGCATCCTGCGGTCCTTAGTTGCTGGAAAGGATCATGAAAGATCCTTTCCAACGTCAGTTATTGCACGCGTGTACCCAGCCTAAGTATCAAAAGGGTGAATCTCTCCGGCAATAAAAACACAGATAGACAAAGCTTCACAAAGCTTCTAACCTTTCTGTACTTTATCTAAGACTATTGTTTTTTGCACGCAGTTTTGGAGTTTTCCTGTTACTTCTCACCCAAACAATGCAACAGGAAATAAGAAAAAAACATCTCCAATGTGAAAACATTTTTCATCGCAGAGAGTTGTCTTCAGAACAGGTGTTTCCACTGTAGGTTTTTCCCCTACCTATTGCACAAAATATTGGATTTCTCCTAACGTTCTTTGTCTTTTGTAATGGTCACCAGGACAAATAAAAGGGGTGAATCTCCCCAGTGGGCACAGCAATGAATTGACAAAGGGTCTATTCCTTGTTTACTTTAAGTATATACTGTATAAATATAAGTGGGTATTTCCCACAAAGCTATCACCCTGAAAAGAATTGAGAAGACCCTTGTACGTTTCAGCATTGGCACACATGATTATAATTCACTGAAATGATCACTTTGAGCAAATCAATACTCAAACAAATTGGTATAACAAAAGTTGAACTTTTGGTTGACATACATTTTATTATCAACACAAGTTTTTCCTTTGACTTGATCAGAATATATTTTGTTGGGGTGGAGAAATAGAAGTTATAATATATTTTAAAATGTCACTAAATGTTACATTTTCAGAGTCCGCAGCTGAGTTCCAGACCCTGAACAAATCATAACCAGAAACTGGACTTCAGTTCCAAACACATGACATTTGTGAGAATGAATCAAAAATTGTTTTCTGTTAGCAAAATAACAATCTTCAAGGAAATAATTTCTATAGTAGTTGGGACCTTTTTGCACTTACAATTTTGATTTTTTTTACTGCATTAGCTTAGAGCAGTGCTCACATTTTTTGAAGTACAAGTGCAGCTTTAAACATCATCGGAAGAGATCAACATGATATTTAGAGAATGTGATGTTACAGAATGTTGTCAGAAACTGCCGATATGGAACAGGAGATGGTCACAGACTTTGAACATGCTATAAAGAATGCCTAGGGACTGCAGATATTATAAAGACGTTGGTCATAAAAGATGGCCAGAGACTATGGGCATAGCATGAAAGATGTCTAAAGACATCCGCAAATGTGCATACAGAAGATGGTCAGAGACCACAGATGTGGAACAGGAAATGGTCACAGACTACAGGCATGCTAATAACGATGGCTAGGGACTGCAGTCGTGATATAGAAGATGGGTATAAAAGATGGTCAAAGACTGCAGAAGTGGAAAAGGAGATGGCAACGGGCTATGGGCATGCTATAAAAGATGGTCAGAGACTGTACTTGTGGAACAGGAGATGGTCAAAGACTATGGGCATAGTAAATGATCAGAGACTGCAGAGGTGGAGCAGGTGATGGTCACAGACTATGGGCATGCCATAAAAGATGGTCAGAGACTGCACTGGTGGAAAAGGTGATGGTCACAGGCTTTGGGTATGCTATACAAGATGCTTAGGGACTGCAGATGTGGAACAGGAGATTCCATGAACAAAAACCCAAACTTTTTAAATATAATTTACAATCGTTGTTTGTAATTTGTGAAAAGCATCAAATATTTATTAAAACAATTTTAATAAATCAAATAGAGAATGAATTCCTGAGTTGCCTTAAACACCAATATTTCTGATCCACTGATTGGACGCTTGGACAATCTAAACTACACAGTAAAGCAGTGGTCCATCACAAACACATCCCCAGTCAAGCTTGGGCTGGTTATGACTGTTCTGCAATAAACCAAACCTTACACTGATACATCATTCTGGCCCGGCCAATCAAGATTCCCACCTTGGGATAGGACCAGGTAAAGATGGTGGCGCTGGTGAAGGAGGGAGGAGAGGTGAGTTTCATTAACTAAACAGGCAGTAAAGTTTGTTTTATAGTCTGCCTAGAGACATACCCTTCAGACCCTTCAGCAATAGAGAACCTGCCTGATCAAAATTTTGTATAATTTTAGTTTTAGTTCAGGTTTAGTACAGACTAAGGCCAATTCTTTGGAAGGAAGCCAAAAAACCTACCAGTATGTTTTTGGGTGAAAACCAAAGAGCCTAGAGGAAACACACACAAACATAGGGAGAATGTTCAAATTCCAAGAAGATAATTTGCTGACTCAGATTCAAACCTTGAACCCCAGGACCACAAGGCCAGTGTTAGGCTCTGTACACACGTGCAATGGTTCTTGTCCTATAATCGGTTTAGGGCTGATATCAGACGAGAATCTTGCATGTGTTCAGTACTCATCGTCCATCATCAGAACAACCGTCTTGGCGGATCCATGGATGGCTAATGATCCTAATAAAAGTGAAGGGGAGGGAGCGGAGCGAGGTGCTGCTCTGTCATTCCCCCCCTCCCCTCTCCATAGAACAAAACGGTGCTACAGAGCTCGTTCATGCATGGTGCAGTCATTTTTCATTGGAAAGGATCGTGAAACATCCTTTCCAATGACAATTATTGCACGTGTGTACGTACCTTAGCAATTCTATTGTGAAGCCATTAATAATAGTATTTTTGTAATTGTAGGCTAAGTTCTTAAATTTCTCTTGCAAACTACTGTAAAGCAGGGAAAAGCAGTACATGAAACTCATTCATGTGTGTTGCAGTGCAGGAAGCATGCTAATATGACATAGAAGAGTGCCAGGCAGTCCATCAGTTTCTGCTTCTGCTTTTAATATATGTGCCTGTGTGTATTTGTCGGTGGGGGTGAGGAGTAAAAGGTAAACTGCAGCAGAAAAAATATTTTCCCTTGTTTTTCTAGATGGGACTGTTGCATGAAAGAGATGTGTTTATTTCAGAACTTGATAGATGGAATTAAAAAATCCATGTAGAAAAAGTACAAATCCATGAGTAAAGCAGCTCTCTCTATATATACTATATTTACAGTATATATATATATATATATATATATATATATATATATATATATACTAAACATTTATTTATGTTTTTCTATGCCTGCTTGTTTTTTTGTTGTTTTTAAAACTCAATCTAGCGGCGAATTCGGCCGTTCCCGTTCTCGAAATTGTAAGCGAGAATGGCCGGTGTAAATTTGCTGATCGAGTTTAAAATTTAAAAAAAAATGTTTTAAAAAAAAAAAGATTGCAGGCTGCACTGATCAATGAATGCAGCGCGGGCTGCATTCATTGATTAGCTCAGTGTGCAATCCCGGGCACTAGAGGTTAAATGGGTTACAAGTTTCCCCATTCAAAACCTATAGTGCTCTCTGATTGGCTGAGGAAAGCTTTAATTAATTAACCTCTAGTGCCCGGGGATTGAAGTGGAACTGCAGAACTCTCAATGGAGTTTCTCCATTGAGAGTTCTTCTGCAGTTCCAATGCGATCCCCGGGCACTAGAGGTTAATTAACCTCTAGTGCCCGGGGATCTTCTCAATGAATGCGGCCATGGCCGCATTTGTTGAGAACAGTGTGCGATTAACCTCTAGTGCCCCAGGGATCGCAAACAGGAGGTTCCCAGGGAATGCTGTGAATCCTCCTGTTATAATTTCCTCAATATTCCGATGGGTTCGCCGAAACTCTCGCTTATCCCTATTCATATTAATCAAAGTAATAACCATAATAACTGCATTCATTGATTAGCTCATTGTGCGATCACTGGCACTAGAAGTTAAATGGATTACAAGTTTCCCCATTCAAAACCTCCAGTGCTCTCTGATTGGCTGAGGAAAGCTTTAATTAATTAACCTCTAGTACCCGGGGATTTTCTCAATAAATGCGGTCATGCCGCATTTATTGAGAACAGTGTGCAATTAACCTCTAGTGCCCCAGGGATTGCAAACAGGAGGATTCCCAGGGAATCCTGTGAATCTCCCGTGAATCCTCCTGTTATAATTTCCTCAATCTTCCGATGGATTCGCTGAAATTTGGCATTCTCGCTTATCCCAATTCATAATAACCATTACAGTATTTATTTGACTGACAAATATTACATAATGTATTCCTTTAATGTTTTATTTCTGGAGTTTAGATTAAACTTCACATGTCAGTCATATCAAAAACAGTGAAAGGCAGCTGTATTTCCCTGCTGAGAATAAAATATTCTGAGCTAAACATTGGACATTGGAGCATGACACAGAATTGAACATTTTTGTGCTGTCAGTTTAGAGGACACTAGGTCCCTGGGTCACATGCAGATTTATTGCGAACTAAACTTGACCCTGCACTTATCACTCAAATCACAGAGCAGCAGAAATTATAATGCGTATAAAAATATTTTAAAGCAGAATAAGAATGACTAACACGGTAAAAGCTTTTTGTCATAACCCAGATTTATAAAAAAAAAAAAACGGGTTTAAGGAGTTGATGAGAAAGGTAATTGAATTTTAATGAATTTCAGATGAAAAAAGTAGTTATTAAGTGCTATATTAAGAGCATGTTTTTCTAAATTCTATTTGATTTCATTTAAATTATTTCCCTAGGGTGTATTTTTTCAGGTTCGAATTATATGAAATACTGGTGGAATTATAGGTGTTGTGGGACATGTGAAGGGGGGTTGCCATCAACCTCAGCCAGATAAGACTTGAATAACATGCACCTATGGTCACTTTGGCTCGCTTTGTTTTGTTCAAAAGTAGACTTTGACATCCTAAAACCCATACCTGGAAGCTTGTGCATGGCCATTTCTGTAGCAACATTAGAGAAATTTGTTGTAGCTACAGCACAAGCTTAAAAACCCAGACAGCCACAATAAAGCTTTAGGGAAATGGCGCTAGTTTTGGAATCTTCCCCTTTGAACCTTCTGTATCATGTATGGTCCATGATTGCTTGGGCAGGTAGTATCTACTTTACTGGGTGTACTGATGAACAGTCGATCAGTTTATGATCTAGGCATCTATGAAGTCTGCAAAACCCTAGTAATGGGTCTCAAAAACCTGGGTCTAATCTCAAAGGCTTGGTTAATGATTTAGGTACAAAATGGTGGCCTTGAGCAAAATTTGGAAAGGGCTGGATATTACCAACAGTCCACCATACCAGATACGAGCCACAAGAGTATCATACACATAAGTTTCCAACTATTGGCCTAATGTGGACCCCTAAAAAAGATCCTTGTTCTGAAACACTGGTCCGCTTCTCGCATTGTTGCAGAAGAACTGTCAGGAACTAGTGGGCCTGGGTACTTTGCCGTGTCTGACCCAGAAATGAGGCTTGCACAAGAACCTGGATGGCAGATTTAGTTGACTATGTTTTAAAAAGTAAGTAATAAAAACACTGCAGAATGAGTTAGTAAGAAATAATATAATATAACATATTATATATAACAATATAACATATATACATATAACAATAATATATTTTCCTGGAAGTTTTTAAAGTGTAGGCAAACCATAACGATGAATTTATTATCTGCTTTACTGAGTGTACTGATGATGCAGTTTATCAATTAATAATCTAGACACGTATAAAGTCTGCAAAACCCTCCAGGAATGGACACTGGTAGCAGGCAAAGACAACAACGATATATATGCTACTGTATGACCTTTCTATTAGGGAGTCCCGGGCACTTCTTATGCAGTCTTTGTGCTTCAGGATATAAGAAAAGGTGATACCTTTTGGTGCAAGCCTCACCACTCTGAGGAATGTAGTGTTGATGGTAACATACTGTATGCATAGGTAATCGCATACAATAAAAAAGCTAGACAAGATGTCAGCAATCTTATAGAAAACCTGTTTTTGTGCCTAGTTAGAACAAAGCAAAAAGTTTGAGCCGACCCTAGCAGCACATAATCAAAGTTCTTTTACTTTTCAACTGCTCTGTTCAGTTGCCATTGGCCCTTTTAAATGTATGTTCCTTGAAAACATTTCATAATTAGGTTTCCAGTAATCACATTTTTCAAAAAGCAGCCATTCATTACTCAGGTTGCGCCAGGTCTTTTGAGACACAATAAAGCTCCCAGTGACCTGAAATTACTGTACATTGGATCACTTTTATAATTCTTTAGAAAGAAAATGATCATGAAACAAGATCAGTGATTACCAAACACCGGATCTATAAAACATGTTGAATAAGCTATTCTGCAGCGTACAATTCATGCAGAAGATGATCAGCAAGGAGCAAAGCATTCTGCCTTTGCCTGTGTTGTTTTACCTTAAGAAGCCTGCGGAGAAACATTTCAATATAGCTTCTGGAAATTACATTAAAAATGTCCCTGCTATATATGATTAAAGCAGGAAGAAAGCAAAGGAAAATAAGTTAGTATCCGTGGGTGAAATTAATAGGCCACGACATTGGACTAGGAAATGTCATTCAAAAACATATGTTTCAGTAATGACTATAAATGGATTTATGATTAGAAAGAAACATGATTAAGAGGGAAAATATAGACTTTGTCTAAGTAGACTGTTTTTATCTAAATGTACAGTAAAGCATATGGAAGGAAGGCTTTTTTTCTGAAGTTTTGTTACACGGCATTGGGGGAATCTTGTACACATGCTAGATTCTTACTCAGGACCATCACTACCATTCTTCTTGGGTGACGATTGTCTAGTATGTGTACATAGCTTTACAAAGCAGGAAATACAATTTTTCATGATTCCTGTTCTCAAATCATAGAATGGCAGCAGTGGTCTACCCTAACCCCAAGATTAATGGGTCCTTACTGCAGCCAAGGCAATTTTTTTAGTACCCACTTCAGGATCCATTTAAATATTCATCTTTGTCTTCCATATTCAAATCCCATGATTTATCTCCTTACCAGACAGTACCCAACCTCATTTTTAGTAACATCAAACCAGTGCCTGCTGTATGTATCCATACCTGCTGATTAAGAGGTCATTCTTTTAGGTACCTGAACAGTCTGGTAACATTAAAATTAATCTTTCAGAAATCTGCTTGGTGCTAACTTCAACATACTTAGTGTCATGCTAGGAGAACTGGATCCTCTAGAGGGTGCTACAGCTTGCACAATAGTGGGGTGAGTCTTGAGAAGGGCCAAGGTGCAGAATCTAAGCAGCAGGCAGGTCTTCTCCAGAGCCTCTAGTGGTGAGGATGTCGTGCTGCTTGCTGCTGCCAGATTGGAGGCCTTGGGCACACCAGGGTGGCAGGAGGATGCATTGTACTAAATCACTAGGTAGGTAAATAGTCAAGCAAGGCTGGGGTCGAGGCAGGCAGCAAGCAAGACAAGTCAGGAACAAAGCCAGGGATCAAGAACCAGAAAACCAGGAAATAGAAACCAGTGACATGGGGTTTAATTGCAGACACAGAAGAACACAGGAAAAGTACAAGTGAACAGGCAGAGAAATAGACAGGGGAACAAGGGGTTAAAACAGGAGCTGCACTAGGAAAGCACTCGAATAAAAGACAGGTGTACAACAAATGCTCAGCAGAGCTAGGAGGCTCGGCACTAGTGGGGGCAGGTTGCACAAACGCTGAGTGCTGTGTCTGAGCTAGCTAAATAGCCAGGGATGATAAAGAGACTATTTCCTAATTGGCCGGTGGGATGGGCGAAACTGAGAAAACTTGGTAGAGCAGGCACGCCCGGGGTCAGAACTGCGAGCATGCACAGAAGAGAGGTTCTGGTGCTTTAGTGAGGAATAGGTAAGTGTGACACCTAGGCTTAGTGCCAGCAAAAAGGCCTTATGGCACCCAACACAAAAAAAGCACATCCCCCTCTCAAACAGTAACAGAGGATGTCTTTATATCCACAGTGTTGAGGTGGAAGGTGAATACAAGAGTAAAAATGACAGCTGCTGTCAACTAGCCTTTGGATTACCACTTTGTGGTCCAAGGATAATTAAAAACGATAGGGGGATAACAATAGCTAAGAGAAGAAGGAGTTAACAAAATATTTATAATAAATATTAATAATGGGTAATGGGAGGGTAAAATTGTGTTTATGCACTACCAACATATTTCCATATAACAGTTGATTATGAATGTAGGCTGTGATCACAGCTTTCATTCATAAATGACTCAGGGTTTGGCTGTCACACTGGTTGATCAGTCCTGCAGAGAACATTGGGAAAGCTGCTTCCCCAGTGAGTAGATTAGGAGTATGAAGACAGGGAAACTGAGCGCCACTATCATTGAAACAGAAAGACGTTAATATACAGCTCCGCAAGATAAGGAAATTAAGCTGCACTACTGTTTAGCTCAAGCAAGTCCTGTTCTAAAGCTGTGTACAGATGTCAAATTTCTATTGTTGGAAATGGTCTTTCTTGATTGATTCCAGTGAAAGTAAAATTAATGACTCTGTCCACACAGCAATGTTTAATTCTATAAAGAGGGAAAGAGGGATGATGAGCAGAAGCATATTCTGTATAGGATATATGTTTAGTGACCCACCACAGTGAGTCACTAAATAACATTGGAGGACCACTGTAGGTAAGGTAAATGTTTAACCCAAGGCAATAACAATCATTTATCTTGGGTGAGTTATAGAGCATGTGTTTATACATCCGGTTTGGCTTTAACCAATCTATAGACATGAGATAACCGTCCAAAGCTAGATAAGCATGTCAGATGATAGTTGCAAAAGGTGAACGGTAATGCTCAGCTCGGACAAAAATCTGACATGTAAGGCAGTCTTCTGATGTCATTTAACAACCAATTGGGAATGGCCACTGTTCACGATTGAGGAGAGCACAGTGGGGTGCCACTCACTCATTCTTCCCCTCCTCATAGTGTGCAGCACTAGTTAGTTCATCTGTCACCGGATACTATCACAAAATATAGTTTCCATTTATAATCCTCTGACGTCCATCTAATGTCTGTATGAGCCTTTAGTCTTTCCTCTTAAAACCGGAAAGTGAACCTGTCCTGTTGGGAATAACTTTACCGTGTGATATGAAATATTGGCATACTCCTGGAAGAATATAGCCAAACATTGCCATCTGCAGCAGTCCAGTTGTGCCTACTCTAGGTCTCTGGATGCATCAATAATCAATGAGTGGCAAATAATTCAGTGGCTGTTACTTTGCCCCACTTGCGATTTTATGGGCAGATAGTAAATGCCATCTATATTAAACGCAGCAAGAAAACAGACTTTGTACAGCAAGTTGGCAAGTACAACTAGTTTAGCACTTCAAACAACTGGCATCATTAATGAAGAAATAATCCTGTTGATTCAAGTTGATGTTACTCCATACCCGCTCTCTTCTGTCGACATTAAAAACTCACATTTTGGCTTGGTGTCCTCTAAACAGACTTCAAGGAGAATAATAATAAAAAAAAAAAAAAAAAAGACTGGACAACTTGCCAATGTTCAGAAGCACTTTAGTTTGGCTCTCCGGATAGAGTATGATATTGATTCAAAACGACTTCAGACAAGTGCAGCTCGTTCAATCCATTGGATAGTTTATAATCTGTACAGCGCAATAATGATGAGTTATACACTCACTGATTTAATGTGGTAGTAAACAGTGCATTTCATAAATCAAAACTGTTAAAAATCAAACAATTTAGGTGCTGCTATAAAAGCTTAGAATTGTATAGGTTATGTTTTCAAACCAAAAACTGATCTAAATAAATAAATAACTTAAAATAAAATGCTTAAGCTCCAGTTCACACCTTTGCGGTATAACACACATTATAACGGTATAACACACTAACATGGGTCAATGCATGTGTACTACATTGCAACTATTTTCAATGGCCCTGGTTTACACCTTTGTACTGCATTGCCCAACATGGAGCAGATGCAGCTTTTGTGGTAACACCAATTAAATGAATTTTGATTTGAATAGCAGTGCATAAAAACATATGTAATACGCATTTAGGGCACTCCAGTGCTCCTAAACTGGCAATCTTTGATGAAAGACAGCCCTACAAAGTGGAGAATGCATGCAAATATATAAAGTTTAAGCTTGGTAGGGATATTAAACTGTAAGCTTCATCAATGGATTGGGATAGATGGAAACAATCTATGTGTTTCTAATGTTCCAAGTCAACTTTACTCAACCATGGTTCTCTGGAACTCTATGGTTCCTCCAGGTTGCTAGAGGTTCCCTAACCTGTGGTTAATTGACCTCCTATTTGATGGTGCTTGCCTAGTTCCAGAGTGAATGCCACTTGGCTGGGCCAGCTGAAGGACACCCCAATGATTGTTTTAGCTCTCTGTAAAGGTGGCAGTCTGAGCACCTATGTAAGGAGGGGCAGATATGCACTGACAACCGATGTTGGAGCAATTTTTCCCCTAATCCTCAGTAGGGGTTCCTTGAGACCTAAAATGATTCCTTTGGGGTAAAAAGGTTGGGAAAGGCTGCTATGAGTACCACAAAACATGCTAGCCCTAATTAATACTACAAAATACCCCTTAGAGTAATGGCATTTAAGAATTTTCTCCTGTACCGGAAACACTACACGGGATAGAGTACAGAGTTTATTTATTATGTTTTATAAGAAAGTGAAGACATTATACAGCAAGTTGGCAAATATTATTAGTATAATATTAGTATAGCCCAAAACATCTAAAATTATTAGCAAAGAACTGCATTTGATGATTCAAATTCAATCAATTACAAATCAGACAGCATAGAGTAATCGTAATCTGGAAACAGGAGTCTGCGTGGTTGCACGTCCACTCCACTAAAAAGCGATCAGTGTGAATCAAATCATCTGGCAGATTCGTATGTTTGGAGATTCCATTAGTAAGTCCCAACCTCACCCATTAAAACTCATTCACAAATTCTACGTTATGGTGATGAAGAAGTATGACATCATCATTTGGCTCTTGACTACAGCTACTGTGCTCGGATTTACATAATTATTCATCCCTGTGTTTGGCATGTGCACATAAATAGGAAATGAGAATATTTGTTTCCTATGCATTAAAACACAAATCATATTCCCCTGGATAAGAAATTATTAAAAATGTGTTTCCGCCTTTCAGAGCATCTTTAATTTTAGGGCTTCTCCAATACAAAACACGGTTCTTATTTCATTCTGTATTCTCATAAATTTTGTTCCAGTCTGGAGCTTTTTTTAATTAAATAGTTTTATATATATTATACATATTATAGTACATAATTAGCATTATTATTCTAAAGGAATGCAATAAAATTAATTACAAGATTATTTTTTGGACAACGTATTGTGTTTAGAGTGGCTATAGTGCCCCTAGATGCATCCAGAACCATTGGAATGAGAAGGGAAATTTTCCAACAAGGGCAACTCAAGTGACAACTTTGAGCAAGCAATATACATTAGCCTGTTTATCCCTACCACCAACTATTTATATAGAAAGGCACAGACAAACTAATCACTGGGTTTAAAAAATGTATGATGATGGGGAGTCGGGGGTGGGCAGGCCAAGTAAAATGTAGGCAAACTAAACCTCAGTATTATGGGTGTAAAGTTTTTTGTATGTCATTATGTATGACATTTAGGTCTTATGTCTTTATGTCTTATCCTAAACCGCAATATGAAACTTTCTCCCATTTAATGTTTAGTGCTGTGTAATATGTTGATGGAATATAAATACAGTTTATTGTGAATAATAATAATATTAATAATAATAATAACATTAATAATAACCTATACATCAGCTTCTGTTTGCATCAGAAATACTTCTTTCCCCATACATTTCTATAGGAATACAAAAGCAGCTCAATGCAAATCAAATGCAGGTTTAATCTATTAGTCATTGCATTTTGAATGATCTCTGAAGCATCTTGCAAAAGTAGGTTACAATGGGCCATTGACTAAGTCCAACATCTTGCTAAAATGTATTATTAGAGGCTGTATTAAATTTGAATGATCTGCAGTGCTTATTTTGGACTGTACACATCAAGAGTTTTATGTTTCTTTCAGAGGGACTTCTGACTTCTCTTAACATCCTTGCACTTCCCTATAGTTGAGGAATAAAGACAGCCAGAAGAAGAATTTTATCACAATCAGCAAATAATGGGGCTTGCTGCTGCCCTTTGTGACCCTGCAGCTCGGGACACGGGCCCATGTGTGCCATTATGCTACATTTAGCACTGCACATGAACTGAAATACATTCAAAGACGTTTCATTTCTTTTGTGTTGTTCGGTTGGCTTGCTGACCAATTTTCCTTGTTTAGATCCAGCATGTAAAGCATTGACCAAAAAAACATGTTCTCATTGGCAGAGGACTTCCTGTAGATATGTTTTTGACATTTCACAGTCATGTGCTTTGCAAACAGATTCTTCATTTACCGCCAAACAAAACTGTCTGCCAGCCTACAATGCTTTGAGTTGTATTTCTTACTAAAACCGCAATAGGCACACTTTTTTTACTGACATCAGATACAAATATCTTGGTGACACATCTCAGATAGTAAGGCCAATGTTGATGGGAAGATACAAAGACAAAAAACTCCTTTCAGTTTTTACTTCTTCATATAGACTGGTAAATCATTACCCCTGAGCTGCAACATGCAATAAGACTTGGACATCAAAGTTTATTGAACGGAGGGACAATTTGGATGAATAACTTATTGCCCGCAGGCTCTTCCTGCTTGATGGACCAGAAATAATCCTATTAAGTGTGAAATTGGCTAAATATTGGAGTGAAAACAACATGTGTTTTAGATTGTTCATATTATATAAAAGTATTTATCAGAAACAGTGTAAATATTATAGTTAAAAGTGAATGTAACTCTGTATCAGTATATGGATATTTTGTCAGGGTTATG
This sequence comes from Pyxicephalus adspersus, assembly GCF_032062135.1. Taxonomy (NCBI): domain Eukaryota; kingdom Metazoa; phylum Chordata; class Amphibia; order Anura; family Pyxicephalidae; genus Pyxicephalus; species Pyxicephalus adspersus. Next base: position 28,901,240 of record NC_092869.1, on the reverse strand, counting down.
CTTTGGGCCAACTTGAGTTAGCCATATATAGCTCCATACTAGCCGATAGGGCAAATAATAGGCACTGTAGGGCTGAGGATTGATATGAACTATTACAATTGCTCAATATTGAACAAAGGATTTCAAATATATTGCATTCCATGTTGACTACAATGTTTAGAGTAATGTGCAACAAAAATATATTTAGGTTGTATGGCACAAGGTGGGTGTGACGAATGCCCTCTCAGTTCGCACCCTGCGCATAGACTTTCCAGCACGCTCAGCAACAATCCATGCACCAGCAGGCTGGGAAGGCCTGTCACGGGGCAAAGTTAACCATTCTGTTAGCCCTTGCCCAACACACCTTAACAGGTAGACTGCCATCATGTGCTTAGATGCACCGTTACCCTTGACAACGACAGTTATGATTCTGCTTCTTTAGCCTCCTGGACGGTTCATTTCTGTCTGGATCTATATGTCTAAAAGCGGTACATTGTCTTTCATTAAAATTTATTTTACAGTATAATATAATAGTATATTATCCCCTGAGACCACCAAACTCCTTGTACACGCTCTTATCATCTCTTGTCTGGACTACTGTAACATCCTTCTCTCTGGCATTCCACTAACCCGACTCTCTCCTCTACAATCTATCATGAATGCTGCTGCCAGACTCATCCATCCTTCCCTCCGCTCCTCTTCCGCTGCATCTCTTTGTAGTTCTCTTCATTGGCTTCCATTTCACCTAAGAATCAAATTTAAGCTCCTGTGCTTTGCCTTCAAATCCCTCCACAGTTACTGTCCCACTTACATTTCTGACCTGGTAAAAAAGTACTCCCCCTGCCGCTCTCTCCGCTCCTCCAATGATCTACTAATGACTTCCTCACTCATAACCTCATCACACGCACGGTTACAAGACTTCTCTAGAGCTGCTCCAACTCTCTGGAATGGTCTTCCTCGCCCTATTCGGCTTGCTCCTACTTTCTGCTCATTTAAAAGAGCGCTCAAAACTCCTTTTTTCAAACTTGCCTACCTGTCTTCTTCTGTCTGCTAAACCCTCATTACTTCCCACCACTACATATCGCCCATCCTATTGTGTGTGACATTCCCCCACCTACTAGATTGTAAGCTCTTCGGGGCAGGGTCCTCTCCTCCTGTATCACTGTCTGTATTAGTCGGTCATTTGCAATCCCTATTAAATGTACAGCGCTGCGTAATATGTTGGCGCTATATAAATCCTGTTTATTAATAATAATAATAATAATAATAATATGAGTATAATAAAGTTTGAAACACAAAATCATGTCAAAATAATAAAATAAATTAAGCTGACAATAAAATAAACATCAAAATAATAAATAAATCTTAGAGTCAGAGTGGACGTGGTCAGTGCAGGTCCCGTACACCACACACCCACTGACACCCAGTGACAATGACGTAGGGGATTCCCTGGGCACACGTCCCCATTCCTGCTGATTATGCCCGCCGAGTAACGGGACGATAATTGCAAGGCAGTTGATCAACTCTAATGAAATATAAAACAGCTTTTTTGTACCAGTGTGTTATGTACTGTGGTCAACAGTGCTGGCGGGCCGCATATTATTGATTTTATGACAGAGGCTGCGGGCCGGTGGAAATCCGAACACGGGCCGCAATTGGCCCCCGGGCCGGACTTTGGTCATGACTGGACAAGTGGGTCTGGAAGGAAGCTGGTTGTCAGATAGAGAAATACCTGATAAGGGGAAATTTATGATTCTACTCTGCTAGAGAGACAATTTCCAGACAAAGGCATTTTAAAAGAAGACAATTTTTTATTTAAAGGGAAGATAAAATAATAATATACACAATATCACAGCTGGTTTCCTGATGGTGACAAAGCTAGACCATGCCTGTGCAAAATGTGTTGAGCCAATTACAGTTTTAAAATCATGGCAATTATCTTTGGCCATTAGATGGCCACTGATGATGTAACCTCTTAGACTGTAGGCTCTTCTGGGCAGTGTCCTCTCCACCTCCTGTGTCATTGGGCCTGATTTATTAAAGCTCTCCCAGGGTAGAGAGGGTACACTTTCATCAGTAAAGCTTGGTGATCCAGCAAACCTGGAAAGAATTTCCTAAAAGTCCTTTGCTATTTGTTAGCAATTTTTTTGAATCCTGGACCAGAACCAGAAAGTGTATCTTCTCCAGACTTGGATAATAAATCAGGCCCATTGATAATTAACATAATAATAAGAGGGAGAGGAACTCACATGCATAAGAGTCACATTACCTCACCACTGCACACAAAAATGGGCTCTTTACAACATGTAAACGTGCTGTACAGCATAGATCTAAAATAAAAAGCCACCAGGAGCCAGGGCTTTATTATTCTGCCAAAAGAGAAATTGCATATCTCTTTTGTCAGTGAGCTACCTCCTGATGACTTTTTGTTTTTTGAGTTTAGATCTGCTTTAAGAGAAAAGTGTCTTGATAAAAATGCTTGGGAACAGCATGACTGTTAACCAAGTGAAATCACATCAATTATTTCCATTTATACACAGGCATTTTTCCCATTCTGGCATAAAAATGTTTCTTGGCACAATTTCAGGTGAATAAAACAGAAACATAAATTCAGACCGTCCCCTATGCTCTCCATGGTTCCAATAGTTGGCTGAAGAAACCATTCCTGGGGATTTTTCAAAAAAATTAATCAAAAATGTTCTTTTTTTTTTACAAAATTCTAAACTTGAACTGAGATTTCTGAATCAGATTTTTTGTTCCAGCTCAGACTTTTTAGTCCCTTTTCCCCTCTCCTCATGTTGTCCAGCATTCTAACCTTCTCAATGAATGCAGGCCTGCTTCTGATCTATTTTTATCTCCCTATTTATATACACAGTAGGTCTGGTTCTTTTACAATACAAATGTAATTTTATCAGACCTCATTTCAGGAAGCATAGGATAATTTTTTATATTAAATAACCTTCAATCACCACATGCTATATGAAAGAACAGATGTCTTAAATATTCTAATAAAAAGGTTGTTGCCACAGGTCCTTCATTTGCTATGTAAGATCACAGAGTGTATATTATTTATAATGTCCGGTACATTACTTGTTCTAGCTATGACTAATTCACAAAGCATTTAAAAAGTCTGTAGTATAAAAACACATAATAATGCCGCTTTTTAATCATTCATACTTGTATAAATAAATGTATTTAAGAAATTAGGAAAATAGTGTAAGTACCTACATTTACCCTGATCATAGCCTCCTGCAGTCCCTTTATAGCAGATATGGAGTGTCACAAGGAGTAAGATGAGTTTAAGGGCTTTTTTAAATGTGCAGAAAGTAGGAGTAAACCGTATATGATGAGGAAAAGAGTTCCAGAGGCCCAGGACAGCCCTAGAAAAGTCTTGGAGCCGTGCATGTGAAGAGGTTATGATTAAAGGTTGTTGGAGGAGTGAAGAGAGCTAGGGGAGTATTTTTCTACCAGGTCAGAAAGGTAAGTGGAACAAGAGTTGTGGAGGGATTTGAACGCAAATCACAGTAGCTTAACATTGATTCAAGGGCAGAATGGGAGCCAGTGTAGAGAACTGCAAACAGAGCCAGAATAAGAGGAGTGGAGGGAGAGGCACTGTCACAGATGCCCACAGGACCAGGGGATCTGTGCTTGTGTCTGTACCACCCACCTCATATTCCTCTTCACCCAGCTGCAGCCTTGTTCAGGAATCCTGTTCACTGGTCACTTCCTGGTCACTGGATCCCCTGAGAGCTGCCCCTTTACCCCAGAGAACCAGAATATTCCATAGAAGCACTCCATCTGTTGGCAGACATGTGAACGCCACCTGAGCTGCCTCTGCTCCAGCACTCCCTCTGGTGGTGGGTTCTCCTACCTAAAGTCATGTGATTCTCATCTGCCTCATGACCTACTCTAATAAAGGAAGTGACTGGCAACAGGAAATAGCCAGAACAAGAAGTTCCCATGAGCTGTGTTCCCAGATTCCAGCTGTTCCTGTCTGTGTCGCCAGTTGCTAATTCTCTTGAGAACGGACTCTGGCTTTGACCCCGCCCTGACCTCTGGCTGCCACCTGTCCTGACCTCTGGCTTGTTTGACCACGCACCTGTCTCATGTTCCAGCACCTCTCCTGATTCCTATCTGTTAGTAGTCACGTGCCTCTGTGTGCACAAGAGCTGCTTAGACTCTGTGTCCTGTGCACGTCTTTTCCTATTGGTCTGGTAACATGGAGGGTCCCCCATCCCGCCCGGTGGCTCCTATGGGATCTATTTATAAAGTAGTCAATCTGAAACTGTCCCTGGTGGACAATCTTCCAGGTTGATGTGTTTAAATGACAATAATTGATTCTCCTCCAGGAATGTTTCAATGAATACAAGATAAACTGATTTATGAATAGACCCTAAGAGATTTACTGGAAGCTGCCGAAAGCTGCAGCAATGAAGATTTTTTTTTTCTAACCTACAGCTCTACAGGCACTGTAGGTTAGAAAAATAAAAATAAAATCCTGCTTGCTGCAGCTTTCGGCAGCATCCAGAGAAATGAAGATGTGCACAGTCCCAGCTGTCAACAAAGTTTTGTCAAAGAAATCCTTATGATTTTAGGATCACTGTGGACCTTATTATTAAAGCAGTGACAAGTCATAAATGTATTACAAAATATTGTACTCAGCTTCAACCACTACCTCTATTTCTATTATAGAAATAAACATATCACAGATTTTAAACCCTATGGATACAATTGATCTAGAGGAAGGCAAAAAAAACCCTGTACAATTTGCTCCAACGGGAAAAAAGTTATTTTTGATCCCGTGAGGCAATTGGATCAACATTCTCTGTTATCTTTACTTTAAATCTTTAATCTCCAGTTATATTCTGTGCTCTTAGAAATCATCCATCTTTTTCTTAAAGTGATCCATAGTACTTGCTGAAACTACTTCCTGAGGGAGCCTGTAATATGCTAAACTCCATTAAACATTCACATAACACTAAACCTAGACTATATAATATCCATCAATATTATAAAACCATACCAATATGATAATACCACCTGTGGCCTGATAGCCCCTCTAGACTCCTCCGACCCTTGTCTTGTCCATGGGTTGGATGTGTGTAGACATGGCACTGACCGCTTACCTGAAATAACAATATTCTAAGATGATGAATGACAACTGAGTCTGTCTCTGACCGTTCTGCAAACACACAAAACCTTCCTGGCTGCCAAGGGAAATGTTGAGTGCTCAGCTTACGGTGCCATTTTTAATGCCAGTTAGTGAAATAACCAGCACATCCACAAAGCCTGGGGATGAAACAGTTTACTAAAGTTCTATTACAGAAATCCAAACGTTTCTGCAGCCAGTGACAGAACATAAAACATATTACATATTATTCAGTTATCACACCTTAATTTCTGGAATGCATGCTGATACTGATTGATCCCCTTGCCATCCTTAGTACAGGATAATGAAGGTTGGACACAGACCTAAATAGTATTTTTGTCAAGATGCATGATGTTCAGACTGCAAGGGGGTCCCACGTAACCGTATTTGCTAATCAACTTAGGTATATAAGGGAAAGCTCCAGCCTCAAAATAAACTTGTTTTAAGTTGGAGAATAAACATGTAAAAATTAAATTTAAAGGTTTTACATATAGGGGTCAATTTATGTTTTCACTAAAGTTTCTTTCAACTTTTATCCAAAATTCACACATATTTCACACTGGATTCATTAGAAAGTTTTTGAATTGACTTTTATTCATAATTCATACATTGTTTTAATTGGATCCAATGTGCGGAATGTGTACATTGAGATTGGGCAAATCTTGGAAACATTTATAAAATAGACTCGTAGTGGATATGTTTTGATGATACTTTTCTTCTATCCTCTACACCGGTCTCTGGCACAGTAAGGAATGTATTGATTGTTGTAAGAACAAATGTATATATTTCTAGGAGAGAGAAAAATCTGTACAGCACTAAAGGCAAAGCTTCAGTCTTAGTAATGGGTCGCAGCTATTTTAGGTGACTTCATCTGACAGCTGCATGCACTAGATCAAATCATTAGCAAATGTAGCATGCTTCTAGTGCAATCAGGTGAAAAGAACGCGGATTATCTGGTTGCAGAATTGTATGTGCTCCTTAGGTGGTGAGGATTGCTGAAAATAAGTTGAGAAGAGAATTCCAAAAACACAGCTGTAGTTCCATGGCAAAACAAAAACACAATATGAAAATTGCCCAGTTTGTAAAGCTATGCACACACATAAAATTTCTGTCACTAGAAATGATTGACAGTGGCATGAGTATGGAAAAGCGCTGTGCAGTTCTGTGGAGGGGAAGGATGAGCGAGTGGCACCCCACTGTGCTCTTCTCCATAGAAAAATATGATGGTCATGCCTCCTTGGTCATTAATTGATTGGAGGACTGATGTACACATGTTAGATTGTCATCCAAGGCTATTATGGCCAGTCATTTCAGGCAACAATAATCTAGCATGTGTACATAGCTTTACAATCTACAAAAGAGGATCTGTTCATTTTCTTTACCTTTGACAACCAGCTCTGTCTCTAGGTTGTAGCCAAAAGTGGTTTCTGTACCAGCCAGAGTCATGGATTAGCTGATCAGGCTTTGGCAGCCAATAAATGGAGCTTGATATGGGCAAACATTTTTAAGGCACAGGGTGATCAGATTTTAAGCGGTGCATTTTTCCAATACCTATTCTTTTGCTTCCTATTTATTGCTTCAGTTATATTATGAAAAGTATCTTTACTTGGCCAGTTTGCATGTCTTTAAATGGGCCAAACTTTTTTTTAGATTTGGACACTTATAAGGGAGGTAACACCTATAAGATTTTCATTGTTTTAAAGAGGATTTGGTCCCAAAAGTTGTCCTTAATATTACCAATATCGCCAGGAAAAAAGTAAATTCAAATTTTTGACATGCCACCTAAACAGGAATAGAGAAGAAAATCTTAATGGAAACACTTGTTCTCATACCAACTGACCAAAAAGGGATTTATTTTTTTATTGGCAAGATATGTCTTATCATTTCCTGTGTCTGTGGTAAGGAAATTAAGCTGTCAAAACCAAAACCTGACAACAGTTTTATTAAACTAAACAAAAAAAAAAATATTGTTCCTGGATTGGGTCCCCTGCCGTCCTGTAATCCTCCATTTTCTTTCTTCGTCTTCCAGCTTCTGCCTACGTTACCCAATCTCGCATTGTACAAGTGCAAGATCTGTTGACATAGCCTGCTGTAAATGGGGAAAAAAGAGTGCTGATCTCACTGCAAATGCATGGGACCACCATTTGTTTTTTCCCATTGAAGAAAAAGTTCCTTCTGTGCATGCCTAAGGTTGGGTATGCACAGGAGGAGCAGCCAGAAGCCTCCTAGGATGAATGACATTGGTACCAGGTGGCTCTGCGCTTCCATTCTGTCTTTATCACCGCAGCAATAAAGACAGGAAGGGACTGGTTTCGCCCTTATTTTTTTTAAAAAAGGTAATTTTCACATTACATTGTCTACCCATTTGTGTAAAGTAAAAATTCTGGTTATAGGTCCCCTTAAATGTTGCTGTTTGTATTCAGGCAAAATCATCCCAACCTTTGTGATTTACTTTAGATCTTACCAAAGTTAAAGCAAAACTAAAACCAGAATATACTCACTTGTCCCTATTTTGTGTCCCCACTGCCATATTCTTCCGTCTTCTATTCCTCATTCCAATCTTTGGCTAACTTGATTGGCTAGGATGACAAAGGAACCTAGAGAAAACCAGAATGTTCCGGGCATCATGGCAACCAATTTTGACAGCTGAGATGGTGATCAGGCAGTAAAGAATGCTAATGGAAGAACGGACGGTGTCTGTCTCTCTCTGTAATATTGCCATGCCTGATGCTAAATTTTTAAAGTGGCACTTTAAAAGAATAAAATACATTTTAGAAGCGGCCCCATAATCAGCCTGGGAAATCTCCAGAGTAAATTGTTCCTCCTAATTTTATTTATATCCTCCACCGACATTTACTTCTCAAAATCCTCATTCTGTATTTTATTTAATGAAAAAACTTTTAACCAACTTCAATGTTTATTTCCAGTTGGCAAAACTAATCTGATTTAGTTGAATATTTATTCAATATTTGTAATATGCTTTGCAGCATGTTTTTCAGTTACTACAATAAAAACACAGTTGTAACACTCTGTCATGGTATAATTAAGGATGATTTATCTTTTTGGAGTCTTCAATTTTACACAGTCATTTAGCTTCCATTAAAGTTGCAAAAATGATTTTAATGAAAACTAATATTTATTCATCCCATGTGTGCTAATTATCGTCTTTTGTATTTCCAATAGAATCGTAAGTTCTTTTGATCAATAAATGAAAATCTTTTCAATGATTGGTATTTGTGTGCACTTGCCATGAAATCTAGAATTCTCTGATTATTGCTCTGTGAACTGTACAAATGGAATGGATGTTGTTTTTTAAAGGCTTATATGTGTCTAAAGGGCAAGAAGATTAGGACCTTATGAATTCTGTACATTAGATTGCAAATATAGAATATGCAATTCAGATTTTATATGGACACCTGTGATGAATGCAAATGTGCTTTTATATATATCTGTATGAGGACAAAATTATTCAAAGGAAAGTAAAGTGCACTTCTTATAATTACATATATAAAGTGTTATCAGAAAATGTAAACATTATAAAAAAGGGTTGCTTTTCTTAAACAGAAAATGGCTTGGTTTCTTTTGTAATGGGAAAATGCAAGCTATACTCAATGAGCCAGATTTTTTAAAGCTCTCCAATCCTGGAGAATATACACTTTCATTAGTGATGCTGGGTGATCCAGCAAACCTGGAATGGATTTCCTCAAAGTCATTTGCCATTTTCTAGCAAATGTTTTGAATTCTAGACTAGACCCATTCTAGGTTTGCTGGATCACCCAGCTTCCCTGATAAAAGTTTGTCCTCTCCAAATTCGAGAGCTTTATTAAATCAGGCCCAATGGCTCCATGAATAAATAGGTGAGTTTGGACCACTTGGTTGGATTATTACATGCCAACTGATTAAGACAAATCATGTCTACTTTTATAATTTCTATCTCCCATGTGTTGTAGTTTTTGGCAGATGTGTTGGGATTCTACATTACCGATTTCATGCCCTTTCCTTCCCTCGCCTTGTTTGTTGGACCCGTTTCTTCCTCTTAATTTTTTTTTGAAGACATAGTTAATTTCTTCTTTGCCCTATCTCAGTTCTTTTTGCACACTCTTACTTTTTTCTTTTGTTTTCTTTTTTTTCACTGTGTGGGGAGATCTGTCTTTCATATAGGTACGTTGTTTCCTTTTACATAATAAAAAAAAAGTTTTTATGTTTTCTTGACTTATTTTTTACATTATTTTTTAAGTGTGCCTGCTCCTTCTTTTTTCCACTGTAGTGATAAAGACTGAAGAGGAAACCTGCAGCCTCCTGGGATAATTATATCACAAATCCCAGGAGGCTGTTGATCACTCCTACACATGTCCAAGATTAAGCCTTGCTTCATCAGGGGTGTTCCACAAGTGTAAATGAACCGGCGGATGATGTTACACTCTCGAGTGAGATCAATGCTCGAAAGTTTGCATTTGAGAGGACCTGTCAGAAGAGAGTAGCCCGAACTCGCACATTTGCGAGTGAGAATGGGTGCCATTGGCAGTGTAGGAAATAAGGAGCTGAGGAAATAAAATTGAGATCAAGGCAGCATGGGATCTGGTGGGTGTGGTAAGTATATAAAATTAATTGAAGTAGAAAGATGTTGTTGAAGATCCCCATCCCTGTTCAGAGACAGTGGTTCTAACTTAATTTTGATGGCCTCTTGGTTCACAAACCAATAGTCCTTTTTGTCCAAAATATGAAGCTCATTGTCCTGGAAAAACATTTGCATTTTCCTTCAGATGAAAGAAAACTACTGCTGGCCATTTGTATTGAACCTATAATACTGTTTTACCATCTCAACTTTTTAAAGCGTTTTAAAGAAAATTGACACCTTTAGCCATGCAATTTGAAGGTTTAATGTCTGTGAAGACCTCCTAAAATCAAGGATGAGATTGTGTTAATAGAAAAGGGGGATTTAACAAATTTCACATCTCCTGGTCTCCGACAATCAAACACTTGCAGTTTCATATTCCTTGGTGATTGAATCAAGGTGTTTCTTTTGTGTGGATATAAATGCTGGAGTATCTCTAGCCCTGGTAGAACTGATGAAATGTGTACAGTTGCAAAAGTACAAAAGAGTACAAGCTCAGTTGAATGCAACTAACTAATACTAACTAATACGAATCTTCACAGGCATACAGCAAACACACTTCACTAAAACTACACTGTAACTCCACTTTTGATACATATTGATTTCCCATCAGTGAAGTATACTGCAAAGTGCCTCATCAAGATGTACACAGGACACCTAAAAACTTTTATTTATACTATAAATTTTTGAGGTTCTCATAAAAAAATCCTTTAAATAAACATGTGATGATGAGGAAAGCCCCTTGTGACGTAGTTTTTCAAAGTAAAATAAAATCAATATAGTTACTATACCAATCAAGCCTCAAGGAATGATATGGCTTGATATTGTTTGTCCCCATGGCTTAGATCTTTGAAGACTTTCTCCTCTTCATCCCCATTTTTTCATTAAAGTCCTTCGTTTGCAAGGCTTCTAAACCAAAGTCTATAACAACATGCCATCAGCTGCACATATACCACTACATGTGACTGTGTTCAAATTATATATTGTATTCAGATGGGTTTGAAAAATCCAATTGTATATTCCAAAGGATCAATCACAATAGAGACCACTTTAAGCATTAATGAAAAATATTCTTGAAGCATAAAAATCTTGATGGATATTGAAGATATCAACTTGAAAAATAATCCATAGAGAGGCAAAATCAGCTCATACAACTACAGTAGATGGAAACTCTTAACAGTAGTTTATGTAGCAGGAGGATAATCAAAGTTAAGTGTATTTTCCTCGACGATTTAAAGCTAAACTCTGAGCAAACAGATGAATTATATAAATATGAGTGTCATTCGAATATGATGAAAAGGTAAATGCTAACAGCAGGAGAAAGCAGAGGGAGCAGAAAGATCGGTTTGCCGATCCAATCAACAGAAAGCAGATAACACCAAAGAATTTTTACAACAAAATACAATTTGGTTTCAAATTCACTCCAAAGTGTAAAAGGGTTTGATTTTATATCAGGTTTTCTAATACTATGTTCCCATTGGAGGAATTTCCTAGTATTTACCTTTCTGAGAAACACAAAATGAGAAGGGTTTTCACTAGAGGGTACCCATTCTTCCAGTGTTCTAATGACAACTATAGGATTATCATCGTATATGGACAATGGAGGCATGGAGAGTCTCCCCAAGTAGTAAGGCTTTCCCATTCAATTGTTTCGGCAGGCTTGAGATGTTTCTATTGCCTCAGCCAAGTTATTAGAACTTTTGGCTCATGTTGTTATGTTTCATTGGGACCCCCACCAAACACAAAGTCAGTAGAAGGGACTAAAGAAGTTCTTGAATGGTTGGAGATATTCAGGGATGCATAAGGGATATTTAGTACAGACCTGATCCAATATTTCCCAGGCATTCCTGGGCCCCAGGTTTAATTAAAACATGCTGAATGCTGTCATCCTGGAGTCCTTTCAAATGTAAATCTGTAATTTAGTTGCAAATCTATGCCTATCCTATGATCTCAGGTTGATAGTATTGCCAATCGGGAAAATAGCTGGATTTTACAAATAGTTAGAAGTGTTGTGGATATATTTTTTCTTCTAGCTGCAATTTGCCCATAAATGTATGGGAACGTTGTGACATCTCTAGGAATAATGTGTGTGCACCTAATTACTGAATGCTGTTGCTGAATAGTGCAATTCTAGCAATATAGTCAATTCTTTAATTGTTGGGTATCTCCTCTGAATAGCATGCTATGCCCATAATTATATGAACAGATGTACCTTCTCTGGTAGACATAGAATGTACAGAATGATATAATTAGGGTAAAATTATCTCCAAATATCCTTTCGAGTTAAAAGGATAACCATTAAGCATACTGTGCATGATACAATGTGATGAATTATCATTGGACTCATCTGGATATAGAGAATAAGTAAAGCCCACACTCCCTACATTCTCCACCTATGATGCCCATACAAGAGACTTCTTAATGTAGATTTAGGATCAGCCAGAGTTCCTTGAAATCCATATTGTTCACCCTATATTACTATCTATTGCTGAACACCTACCAGGTGACTTACACATTGGACAAAGTGATGTTATTATCCTTCCACTGAGATCTGAAAACAATGAGTATGCCAGATGCCACAAAATTTGGGTTGTTCAGCACTGTCGGGATCTAGCTAGAAATATTATGGTGTTGCTCTGACCTAGGTATCGAGCTGGAGACAGTTTAAACTTAAGTATATATTCTAACTTCTTCAGAGGTCCTTTTATAACAGGTAACATGCAGAAGTTTTACATGGCGGATTGGATGTGTTTTTGTGCCAGGCATTATGATTGAGCTTGTGCTTGAGGTCTTACATACTTTTTTAGTGAGCCATGAAAAAAGCAATGATGATGTGCTAAGTATAGCAACTAGCAACCAATACAATAATCTAAACCTTTATTGGTTGCATTGAGTTACTACACATTTTCATAACTTTACTGAATAAGATTATATGCCTAAATGCATAATATCAATAATATACTGTGCATTTTTCATTGTAGAAATTTTTTTCTCTGCACACTTTCTATAATATGTGCAATATGTTTATGGTCTGGATTACCACACTGCATACACTGGGCTCCAATGTAAATATATTGGACCGCCACACCCTGTGCTGCATGCTACATACTCTGGACTGCCATGTCCCATACCCTGCTTTGCACGTTGCTCTGGAATACCACACTTTATACCCAGTGCTGCACGCTATATACGGTGGACCACCACAATCCATATGCTATGCTGCACGTTATATACCGTATTTTTTTCCGTATAAGACGCACTTTTTCTTCCCCAAAACTGGAGGGGAAAACTTGGTGTGTCTTATACGACAAATACCGTGTTAAAAAATAATTAAAATAAGATACTCACCCGATACCCGATCCTGCGTGCGTCTCCTCGATGCTGGCTGCAGCGTGTGTCTCCTCCTGGCTGCAGTGCAGAGCGAAAGAAGCCGGCACACGCGCCCCCGCGATTCTGAACCTGGAAGCACGCCGGAAGCAAGCTGATTCCTGCCCTAACGGAGTTACCCGGCCGTACAGTGGAAAAAAAGGTAAGTGAACGGCACAGAGTGATCAGAAGGGGAATTTGAATGGCACAGAGTGATCAGAAGGGGAATTTGAATGGCACAGAGTGATCAGAAGTGCACAATCAATGGCACATGGGTGATCAGAAGGGGAATACGGTATGAATGGCACATGAGTGATCAGAAGGGGAATAATCTTTCAGAATCTTTTTTTTCTAGATTTTCCTCCTTTAAAATTGGGTGCGTCTTATATTCCGGAGCGTCTTATACAGCGAAAAATACGGTATGTTCTGGACTGCCAAACTCTAAACCCTGTGCTGCACAATATATACTCTGAACTGCCCACCCAAATGAACTGTTGCTGCACATATGTTCTGGACTTCAATACTTCATACGGTGTGCTACAAATGATACGTTCTGGACTGCCACAATCTATAACCTGTGCTGCACAATATACACTCCAGACCACAACACTCCACACCCTGTGCTGCATGCTATATACAATGAACTGCCACACTTCATACCCTGTGCTGGACATTAAATACTCTGAACTGGCTTACTCCATTGCCTATGATGGTAAGGCACATGCTCTGGACTTGCAAACTCCACGTCTGCATTTTATACTCCGCACCTTTCTCTCTGTACACTGTGCTATATGTCATATTCTGCATCACTAATCATGTAGTTACATGAAGACCAGGAGTGTTTTTTTCCCAATTTTATTAGAATATTTAAAACTTTAGCAAGTATGTAAAAAAATGTGATTTATGAGCTGTTGAGCTGTGTTTGTTAATGATGGTTATGGATTTGTGTGCAGTCTCGGAGTGCCTAAAACTTTCAGGCAAGGGAGAGCATTCTTTAATCCCACTTTCAACTGAAAATCCCAAGGCACATATTTAATCCAGGTTCTTAGCTTTTAGCATTCCTTTTCTTTGATAATGTACTTATAACTCTATGCAAATAATCTTTGAGAATGCACAACATTTTCTTTTCAGTCCACCACCCTGGCTTCTTTTTAAATGCATCCTCACCCAAAGTCTGTAAAAAACTATAGCAGTTTACATTTAAAAAAATGAATGGGTGTTTTTATTGCATTAAGCTTTTAAAAAGATCATGAGGAATAGCCTTTTCAAATGTTTTTTAAGATCTCCTGCAGAGTTTAAGCTGCAGAGTTTAAGGAAACGCTTGTTTTCACCACAGTACCCTGCAAGGAGTGATGGGCTTTGCCATGGATGACTCCCAGGTTGCGGCACTCAGACACATCAGAAAAGGCAGCCAAAAAGCAAGGCACCGGTATAATAGAATCCGGGCAACCCAAGGTTCAAGATGGGCAGTGAGTAGACATGGGCAGGAGTCGGTAACTAGTGAAGAAGCTGCCAGGAAACAAAGAAGGGTTTTGTGGTAACAGAAGACACTTAGGGTCATGGAGGTCACAGGAGACACTAGAGATAACAGGAGACATTTGGGTTCACAAAATGTACTGAGGGCCATGGAGGTCACAGGAGGTTACTAGGGCACAGACATATCAGAAGGGGAGCTTGGCACTAGCTAAGCAATGCATTGCTCAAACACCAAGTAACGCACCGGGATGCTGTAAAATAGCCACACAAACCTAAATAATATATAAATAAATATATAGATTACTAGAAATATAGACAGAGATAGGTAGATTTATAGGGTCTGATTTAGTAAAGCTCTCTAAGGATGGAGAGGATACACTTTCATCAGTGAAGCTCTCTGAGCCAGCAAATCTGGTATGGATCTGGTCCAGGATTTAAAACATTTGCTAGCAAATGATTTTAAGAAAACCATTCCAGGTTTTCTGGCTCATCCAGCTTCACTGATGATGTGTATCCTCTCCAGCCTTGGAAAGCTTTAATAACTCAGGCCCATAGATGCAATGCAATCAGAATCCAGTATCTAATTGTAGAGCATAATGCCAAAGCCTGGTGCTCTCTATTTTGTACTGTGTCCAAAAATGTCCAAATCTTGACTGAGATAATATCACATAATAATATACTATACCATGCTGTGCAAATCTGGAAAATAAAGCTGCTTTCAGAGAGTTGTATGCTTATAATAGGCAGTAAATTCAGTATACCAATCATCTTGCTTTGATCTCCTGTCATTTCTTGCATATGGTATATTTAGTTTCTTTGTGCGGGGGTCTTTGTCACCATACACAAACACTTTGCTATCATTTACTTTCATTTCTTTTATACATCTGGAATTGCAGGGCATGTTGAGTGCAGACAGCTGTAATGGTATGACTTAGCTAAAAGAAACCTTTTAATGTAAAAAAAGAATAGCTTGTTATAATGGCCAATGCAGTGCCCACTTCCAAGGAAATGATATAATGAGAGTGGAACTGTGACCAAAATACCAATTTCAAAATGAATAGCCAATTAAAAGGTAAAATATACAAAAATACCTTCAATTACCTTCAATTCCAAAATTCATCCTATTATTTAGATGGCTGTGTTGGCCCCCCATCCCCAGTAAAGTGCTGGAAACTCTTATTAGGGGGGATAAAAGAATGACAATGACCAGTTATTCAGGTCAAAAGGGACTTACAGTACATGTCATTACATGAGCACTACTCACTTATGGAAGATTTCACACCCCCTTGGAATAATAAGAGGAAGATGCAGTGACATCATCGGACTGGCTGGAAGACATCAAGTAAAAGGTATGCATATTTTTCTAACGAAAAATTACTAGAGGAAATGGGTTGCTTTGGGTAAATGGGTGTTGGCAAATGACTGAGGCAGTAACCCTGGAATTCCACATTAATTCTTCAGGCCTCTCTGATCACCAAAACAGACTCCTTTACAACCCTTGTACAGGTAGTAATCGAGTTAAGGACATCCAACATACAGACGACTCCGAGATACGAACGGGCTTTCCTGCTTGCTTGTGTGCAGGGCGGAGGCTTGATGGGGAGGAGGGGGCGGTTCACATTACTTGCAGAAGTCTTTTGCTGTTCTGTAAGTAATGTAAGTAAGTCTTGTAACTCTTTAATGACTAAGACAAACACTGCAGTTATTTCTTTTTGCATATCAAAGCACAGCTTGCTCCAGAAGTTAATGAATGTCTGGGCTCCATAAAGTTTTTTTTTTTTATGCCTATTATGTTGAGACAAACATCTGTCCTAATTGCATTTATTAAAGTAATGTACCTGTTCCGACCTACATACAAATTCAACTTAAGAACAAATCTACAGGGCCAGATTTAATAAAGCTCTCCAAGGCTGGAGAGGATACACTTTCACCAGTGAAGCTGGGTGATCAAGCAAACCTGCAATGGATTTCTTCAATGTCATTTGCTATTTGCTAGCAAATGCTTTGAATCCTGGACCAGATCCATCCCAGGTTTGTTGGATCACCCAGCTTCACTGGTGAAATCAGGGCCACAGTCCCTATCTCGTATGTAACCCGGGGACTACCTGTAATTAAAATAACATAGATTTTTTTAACTGTGGGTCCTTCGTCCTGGTGGCCTGGAGCAAGAAAGCCTTTGATAGGGACATTAACCATAATCACAGTCAGAGGCAGTGACAAATGTGGGTCATTTATGTTCTCTTTACTGCTATGAAATTGAAAGTACAATATTAATGGAATAAAACAAATAAATAAATAAATTGTTTAAGTAAACATGTGAAGCTATGATATATTTCATATCAAAACTATCTGGGTCTTCATGTGGATAGTTTCACAACATATTCTGGGAAGTTATCATCATCAGTGGCTGACCAAAGCCCGAAAGACTTCGAGGGTTGCAGGGGTGACAGACTACTGGAACTATGATCACTGGATAGCACTTACGTGATCAAAAATCTCTTTGCTCTGACTCCATTAAACATAGTGCAGAATATGAATGGATGGCAACTTGAGAGTATTTTCTGCGGATGTGTACTAAATACTCCCTTTGGAGGTCAGACAAAATCATGTTGTGGTGCTGGGATAACTCAGCTTTGTTTCATAAATGTATTTCTATAAAACATTAAAAAAAAAAAAATCAAACATAACCATCACAGGTCTAATGTCTGTTTCTGCCATAGCTGAATACAATCCATACACTCCAGGACTACAAAGCTTTCATTAAGATGCTACAGTCTCTAGAGATGCATCAGGATATTAGTATACAGTATGGGCAAGTAATAGTTTCATATAGATGATTCAATTCAATGAACAAATAAAAGGGAATAAAATGTGTACGGTCAGCATAACTGTATATAATGGATTCAGCGGTGAAAAAGCCATAAATAGCTAAAACGAGCATAATTCATTCTTTTTAAATGTATCACAGAAGAGCCACTCTGTGATCAGGCAATATGAGATCTGTCATTTGTCTGTATAATAAGTGATTTTTATGCTCTGTGCTGCCTGAACTGTGCTCACCTTATAGAGATTAAGTTTGTATGGCTTATCCCTGGCAGATAAGTGTGGAGAGGGTAATAATGCAGAATTGTCTCCCTCGTTGCAAAGTACACTTGTCTCTAAGTGCTAAATTTGGTCTCCCAATAAAAGATTTAGGGTTTTTTGCAAAGGGCTTTATGGGGCTAATAGGAAAAAAATATATAAAGATGTCTCCATTAAATGTATGTTAATTCACTATCCAGAGTTATAAATTTACTTTGAAACCAATGTTCAGCAAGGTACGGTATATCCATGACATCCACCAAAGGCCTAAAGATGCAATCCAAACATTATCCAGGGCCAACGCTCTTTGAAGATACTATACACTTCTTTTTGATATTGAAGCATAAATGAAAAGTTTCAGCACCTGTTAATTTTTTGTTCTGGACTTCTGGATCTGTTTACTGTGGTCAGTAATCTCTATTATGAAGTAAAATTGATAACCATCCAGGCAACTGAAATTTTATAGAGTATAAAAATGAAAACCCCTATACATCTCATGGTTTAGCTTTTATCCTAATGGCCATTGGCAACACAACAAGAATACCGGGAGGACAGAAACAGTATTCATTCTGGGAATATATCATTACATAGAACAATAACATATATCATTAAATAAAATAGCATGAGTAGATTTTTGATCAAAGATACTCATGTTTCTCTCATCAAGTTGCAGAATGTTTTATTGTGACCTGTTTCCACTGTCACATTTTATTATTCTGGCTTTCCTGTAATTATGATATTGCATTACGCTCAATGGCAGCACAGCTAATTAATCCTGTATAGATGCACTTTAAACTTCCAAGCTGAACTATACCGAGATCAGGAACATTCTGCAACAAATATTAATAATAATCCTGCAATACTGAAATATGTTGTGTCACAGAGCCATGAAAAGCATTATTCATGAGTTCCAGTGAATTTCCGAATAATGAGGTATTTTTGAAAGTTACATTTAGAAGGCAAGAAATTGTCTAATGAAAAGGCGAAGTAAAATAAATTAGCACCCGCACTGTTATGGACTCATAGACTATTAGGGGGCCATACAGAAAGCAGCATCATGGTATGGCCCTATACACGTCAAAGAGGGACGAATGCTAAGAGCTCAACACTGTATCTGTATCTGTAAATATATTTATTTAGCCAATAAAGTCATCACCTACAACAACTTTTATTCCCCAGTCTATGACCAACTATTACTCAGCATAAGGCAGAACCTGTACTTCGCACTGATCTAACACCATTATTTGAAGTTATGGCTTCATTGACTTGGCTTGTTTTTAAACTACAATGGCTGCAGTATAATGGGTAATATATACACAGCACAGAGAAATAAATTAAGATTATTCATGTATCTTATCCAGTAATATTCTTGCTGTGGCTGGTAATTTCGTATCTTATCATCTGGAACTCGGAAGGTTATCAATCTTTGTTCCAGAAACCTAGAACAGAAATGAAAGGTATGGGCAGGCTTTGCAAACTTACTTAATATTATGAACTTTGTTTTATAAACTTTTTTGATTTGGGAAATGATAAGAACACAATACAGCTAGACATGTAGGCTGTTAATGGTTGAATAGCCCAGACTCTCTGTGTGTAGGCCTTAGATATCCCATGTTTATAGATCCTAGGAACCCCATTTTTGCCATCTATAGACACCTTATGTGTGTAGACCAAACACACATTATTATTGGCCCGTGACACCCCTTATTTGTATGCTCCAGGCACCCCCTGTTTGTAGGACCAAGGTACCCCAAGTCTGAAGAATGTTTGTTGACCCCAGAAAGGGTTTTGAAGGTTTCAAGGCCCCATGACCTCCATTAATATAAGCCCCAAACACTTCAAATTTGTAGGTGCCAAACACCCCCTGTTCTAAGTTTTTGGATCCCAGACTGCCCATATTTGTAGACCACTGGAACCCCATGTTTACAGGCCCCAGATACCCAATGTTTTTAGGCTCCAGACACCCCATATTTGTAGACCACTGGAACCCATGTACTTAGGCTCCAGACACCCCATATTTGTAGTTAGGCTCCAGACACCCCATATTTGTAGACCACTGGAACCCATGTACTTAGGCTCCAGACACCCCATATTTGTAGGCCACAGAAACCCCATGTTTGAAGGCCTCTAATACCCAATGTTTTAAGGCTCCAGACCCCCCAGTATATATGTAAATCACAGGAACCCTATGTTTCAAGGTCCCAGATACCCCATGTTTGTTGGCACAAGCTCCCTACATGCTTTGCTACAAAATCATTTTGCATTATTTTGTCAATCAGTACTGACACACTTGGGCCAAGCTGCAACGTTGGCACAAAGGATGCTGCAAGTGTTGACATAATGACACAATCTATTATGTTACGTGTGTTGTGTTCTGTTATGTTTACATTAATACAAGTCTATTCTTTTCTATTTTAATGTGCAGATACCTAAAACTGGATCATTAGAAAAGATTAAAACATTTGATTGATCTAAGTAAAATCCGAGCATCTATCCTGAGTAAAGCAATTTATTTCTATGGTAAATCAAGCCCATTGACTGCACTACCTGACTCCAATTACCTTCCTTTCAAATGCCATTATGTGTTTTTCATCAGTGACCCTCTTACAACATTTTTGTGACTTTAAAATAATAAAAGTGATAATAAAGCAAAATTGTGCATGGAAGTATAGTATGATTCCCTTATGAGATCAGATTGTATTTCAGGAGACATTCATGTAGAAATCCTGAAAAATCCCTAGGGCTAAATTGCATTCATTGATTTGGCACATCAATGCAATAAAGTAATGCAGGTCTAATGCACATTGCAGGAGTATTGCAGTGCATGCTAACCATATCTGTGTCTTATAGTGACGGCTTCAGGAAATTGCTGCACTTACATTCTTTAGTACTTTCCTAGGTGTTGGCGACCCATTTAGAATAAATAACTGAAATAACACAAGTTTGGATGGGCCCTAGGGCCATTTCGAGAATGGTATGTACCTGCATGTCTTTGGTCATTGTCACAAAGAAGTATGCAGATTAAAAAGTCAGAATTTCATACTTTTTCTAGGTCACAAGTTTGGAAAGTACTGAACCTGCCTTGGGATAGACTACTTCTACTTGAAACCTCCTTTAGAAAATGAATGGAGGTGACAGCAAGTGGTTCAGCATCACTCACTGCTGCCTGCTGTAAATCTGCTGCTTTTTTTTTTAGGAACCAGTACTGCACTGTGAGTGACCGGGCCCCCAGGGTGCCAAGCTGCAGGACGGTTTCCTAACCAGAGGTCATTGATGTCTAGGTCAAATATACCAGCATCAGCGTTTTGAAATGGTAACTGTCCATCTGATAACAGATCTTTCCATTTTTCCAGATTTAATAGCTATATATATATATATATATATATATATATATTAATAGCTGTTTTTATTTGACTAGCTTTAGAAAAGGGTTTGTACAGGGGTGATCAATGTTCTGATTGCCATAATATATTCACATTGATTGGTAATGATCAACATACACTTTGTTAGTCATCATCAGCTTTATGAATGTGCCCCCATAACTCTATAATTTGCATCTTTAAATTAAGACTTTTTTTGTTTTTAAGTTTTGTTTTTTTAGTATAGACGAAAGGGATAAAAGCTGCCCCTTTGAGCTGCAGTGCCTTTTGCATGCTGGATGCCTATTTTATCAATGAAGCTACCAACCCGCAAGCAATCACCATGACATGACTAATATTGAGGTCACATGATTATTAATCTTTCTAAGAATTGTTCCAGGGTCCATTATTAAACAGATTGTGGGTGGGAAGAAGTTAAGTGAAAGACACTCAATGATTGGTAAATGCTTTGTTAATGCGAGAAAAGACCAGTTTAAAAATGTATAAACTAAAAGAATTAATTAAAGAAATTTAAGCCAATGCTTTTATATTTTCTTTTTAATATTGGTTTATTTTGCTAACAAGAAAAGTTGCGTATGTACATCAGATTCCAGGCTGCTATGCATAGAATATTTGGCCACCAATTCATCGGTATTGCTAATGATTGTTGTACAAACATGCAAATTCCCATTGGGCAAACTTGTGTGTACCTTATGCAGACCAAAGCGGAATGTGGCAGAAACTGTATAAAACAATTGTGATTGGATTGGGTTTTGGTCATTATCTTATAGAGTTTTATGGTCCAATCACAGGTGGTTTGATCAGGTGATAAATGTCCACATTCTGTATATACCTCCAAATTGAGCGCTGGAGAATTTGTACATTGTGCTTGTAATGCATTATTCCTCCCATGTGTACTACTTGCTATATAAATGTAGATGGAGCAACATGCCAATTGTCTCCTTTATGGAAACCTTATAAGTACTGACAATGCAATGCGAAAAAAGTTTTTTGTTGCAGGCATATAAACATTTGTCACAGAACCCCAAGGGTTCTGTGTCAGCACCTCTTATATTCTTTACTGGTCTCAAAGGCAAAGCAGCTTCCAAATTACCAGCTGTGCATGTAGGCCTTCAGTAAAATCTTTATTGCTTTATCTTCATCTTAGTCCTGCAGATGCATAATAAAGAGCAACTCTGGACAGTCTCACACCATTCTGGAAACACTTAGTGCACATTTATACATTTAGACTGCTGCAGTGCATACGTGTGGATGTTACCATGTGCTGCATTAAGCAATCACTTCATTTGAATGGGCTACCGAATGCACCACAGTGGTCCATTTACAACAGCGCAACCAAAATGCATTGTCCTATGGTGTAACACGATTGCATTCGCTCAAAATACATCATTTTGTGTTTTATGGAATCTCCTTGCAATCACAATTATTAGGCTTTTACTTCTAAGCAGATCTCTATTATCATGTTGCCAATAAGAAGAATGCTTGAAAATGTATGGTCTTATGGTCTTTAAAGAAAAATGTAAAGACTTATGGGGAGCAGTCATAGCTATAGTATACAGGTGAATTTTAGGGGTAAAAGGGGTGTTCACCTTGAGCAGGAAGGGAGTAAGAAAAGAGCAAGATCTGCAACCTCTGATACTGATGTTCACAGCACATAGAAGGGGGTCACATTGGCATTTTCATCCAGGGAGCTAAAGGGCCTTGTTCCATCACTGTTTGTGATTAATAACTAGATGGACAAAATGATCACTAACCAAAGAAAGAAATGGTTACCTATACAGATTACAAGCCTGCATAAGCAATTAATTCTGCAGGATAGCAGAATTCCCATTGATTGTTACAAGAGGCCACTACATGCTTCATGTCACTCCACTTGCGTCCCTAACAACTCCTAGCATTAAATTTAGCAACAAAATTGAGCTACCAAAATAAACCTACAAAGTGTTCTGCACATCTCATGCATATCCAGGTGATTGTCAGCAAAAGATTAAATATTCAGACACAGTTCACATTTAGAATTAGATAAGGCAATGGTTGCATTATTGCAGGTGCCCCGTTACCCTTTTGCCAGACCTACTTAGTAAAGCAATTGATTGGCCAGAATGGGTTTTCCCAGCCAATAGTTATCATTTCTTCAGTGACAAATCAACATCTGACAACTCCAATTCCTTATTCAGAAAAGAAGCAAGTATCTTCATTTAGTGGATATTTGTATATCCATTCACAAGGTTGCACAATGTGCATCATAGTATGTTGCTTTTTTTCTGAATGGCACCCCAATACACATTGGACCTAATTTATTAAAGCTCTCCATAACTAGAGAAGATACACTACCATGGGAAAACCTGGATGTTCCAGAAAACCTGAAATGAATTTGGTCCAGGACTGAAACATTTGCCAACTAATAGCAAGTTATTTTACAGAGATATTTTCCAAGTTTGCTGGATGACCCAGGTTCTCCCATGGTGGTCTATCTTGTCCAGTCTTGGAGAGCTTTAATGAATCAGGTCCGTTGCATAAACAAATGCAATTACTGCAGTCAGTGCATGGCAATTGTTTGATGCACAGCACTTTAGCAAAATAATATCATTGGTATAGTCCAACCGATCTCAGCCAGGGAACCTCAAGAGGTTTCCAAAGGTTTCTTGATCTGTCATTAAATGATCTCCTAGTTGATGATGCCTGCATAGTTCTTGAGTCATCACCACTTAGTAGAGCCAACTGCATGACACTAATTATCTTTTGAGTTTTCTATAAGGGTGGTGTTCGGGCCAACACTCACAAGGGTGAACATTCTTCCCACTGGCAACCGATGTTACAGGCTTTTTCCGCAAATAATTGGTTTTAGCCAGAGGTTCCCGGAGACCCCTGACAAATTGGATTTAGTAGGGGTTTCCTAGGACCTGAAATTTGTATCAGGTACACATATTCTATGGTTTGCAAATTCCCATGAGTTGGTTGAGAATAAAAATGGCTGTAAACCTGTTTTTGTGGTCTCCATTAGAAGTAGATACAGGTAATTACTTGGATATGCGATTATCCACGTTTGCCATTGTATGTCATGGATTTTGAACCAGGGAGTACCTCCACACTCCAACCACTAATATGTATACTGGGCCATGTGGATAAATGGCTTTTCCACACAAAGCAGTAACAAAACATCGAACAGATTTAACATTTTACTCATTGAACTTCCATTGATGGAACAAATGAAGCAATGAAAGGGATCATTTCTAAAAGCCCAGATATTGAACCACAGCTATTCCAATGGTTTATGTAAACAAATAGAAATGTCTGCATTGGGCTCATAAATCATTATGTGAGTTTCTGACAATGAAAAAAAAAACAAAAAACATATCTTTCCTTTTACCACTCCTGGCCCGATGATTATAATCACTACCAAGATACTTACTTTTCATTTTGCTACAGTATATCATATGGAACAACAATTTTATTATTATTGCTTCTTCTTTTAAGAAAAGTCGACAGAAGACGATGATAATAATAAAAAACAGAAAAAGAGAAAAAAAATAAAAAAAGACTGAATGTAGTAGTAAAAAACCAGAAAACCCAAGCATTTAAAAATTTTGTTCGGTTATTCCCAGGAACGGTTTTTTACAGATTGCAGGCAGGATTGCCAAGAACTTTATAAATAGGCTAAATTGTGGAAATCTGTCTTTCCCATGATTTTTTTTTACTTAGACCATGTAGCTTAATGACACAGGAATAAAGCAGATTTGTTTCTAGTTTCTTAGTATGGGAATACTTGTGTGTCCATCATATGATCCTATCTCAGACCTCTCAAAGCAAACCGTTCTGAATAGATATGATGACCTCCAGACAATGCTGGATGCCTGGCCGTGACTCTGGCTTCTATGTGATCTGAATCATTCACCAAAAAACTGAAACATATTTTTTTGCACACTAATTTACACTGCAGAAATGCATTTTTATTGGGCTACCCATGGAAAAAATACAACACACAGCACAATATGGATGTGTTGCCAACTACTGTACTTGTACATTGGGATGTCATTTTCAATTAATGGCATTATGTTGCACCACAAACATTGTGCCATGCATTAATGTGCATTACAGTAATACATAATATATCTCTTTTTATTATTTGCGTTTTCACAAGACACAGGTGTGAAGCCAGCCAGTTGTTATCCATTTGTTTGCTCTAAGTTACTGGGTCCAAGAGACAAAGCAAAAGGATCAACATGACAGCCAGGCAATTAGCAGTCAAAGGAATCAGTCCTATGCTTTTTATTTCATTAAGAGTAACAGTAACAAGCAACAGGAGGTGATTCTAAATAGCAGCAGCATTTAATTATATTCTAAACCGACATCACCTATTATGTTACAGCAGGACATTTATAAAACAGCTTTAAATACAACAGCAGATGGATTGTAAGAACTGTGGGTACCTAAAACCACAAGGCAGAGAAAAGTGAACTGACCCAAGTAAGCAAAAAAAAATCCTGCAATTTTCAAAAACAAAAAAATGATGAAATCTGCCAAAATGACTGCAAACCCCTGATCTATATTTCTAAATCATTTCAATTTTTTTTATTTTATCACATACAGCCAACATCATAAATAAAAAAAACTGGCCTCTACTATCTTAACAAACAGCAACGATTCTAAGTTACCAGCAGAGAAGTTGATAGATTTTAAATGTATTAATCATTTTAAGTTGGAAAGTAATTTATGATTATGAATTAAAATAAAATGTTGCATGCAGAATAGTTTTTACCAAGCAGAAGACTCCAAAGTAACATCTGGATGATGAGGATGGAGAAAGGGAATCCCATCGCTTG
Source organism: Pyxicephalus adspersus (assembly GCF_032062135.1). Lineage (NCBI taxonomy): Eukaryota > Metazoa > Chordata > Amphibia > Anura > Pyxicephalidae > Pyxicephalus > Pyxicephalus adspersus. The sequence continues at coordinate 28,875,371 of NC_092869.1, read as the reverse complement.
TGATGCTCTGCGGTGAGTTCTAGGCAAATCCTTATCATGTGTCAGCTTCCCACCCTGTATTAGTATATCCTCTGTGTTGTCTATGAGGTTACCTCCCTGGCTCAGCCAGACTGATGCTGCTTAGAACTCTTCCAGGCTTATAGATGCATCTACACCTCCCTATACTGTCATGCACTCTGAGGTCCTAGAGCCCTCTGTGTTCTGATTCTTGGGAATTCTGCTTCTCCATAAACAGGCCCCTTTCTGCCTGCCCTTGTGTGACCACTTCACTGATGTGATTACACCACCAGCCAGTTGCTGTCTTAACAAAGCTTAAATTCAGACATTTGTTCCAATTTATCCCTGAAATCATCCCCCTGGCTGTACAGCCCATCACTAAAGCCAACCATGAGCTAGACAATACGAGTACGTGGGCTGGGTATAATGGCTACCTAATGTTATTCACTTTTTTATCATTTGTATTCTCTTTGAGGGAGAGCCAGAGAAAAGTTAGTTCATTTTTAACTGCTTAGAAAGAAAACTTTTTAAAGCTTCATTTTAAAAATAAAAAAAAAAAATCTAAATAGGTTTAAACTTTTTCTCAAGAGCTTTGGAAGATTCTTCAGCATCTGACGCTTCTAGGTGTTTTGGATTTTTGTGTCCTCCCCTGATCACCTATGATTTTATTAGCTGGCCCCTGCCCCACGCAGCAGTGGGCAATTGGAACCATAGCGCTAAGTGGGGACCAGGCAATAAACACACCCAAAAAGTGTTAGAGACTGAAGATTCTTCAGCCACAAAGTCCCTTGAAGTCAGAAAATTTGGGGATCAGCATCCACCATAAGGAAGGGTCAGGACCTTTTTCAGGTGCCCAGTGTGCAACTGCATGGTTGGTAGCTCCTAGATGCTGCTGAGACATTAGAGTACTAGATGTGATTCGTCATGGACTTCTAAAGATTCATTATAATATTTTGTCTAATCAATTGGTTTAGGTACCAAAAGCCTATTTAGCCCAAAATTGGACTAAGTATTATGAAAAAACGTGAATGGAAGCAAAATAACTTTTTAAGGCACTGAAAGAATTGTTGTAAATAAAATCAATGTAATTTTTATTTGAATACAAAATCGTTAAAAATTAAAATGATGATCAATATTCATACAAAAGGTTTACTTTTCCACTCTACTTTTTGGTAGAGGAAGTTACAAACTTATATTTGAAGCATAACAGAACGGGGTCCAATCCGACATCCTGTATGCTAAGCAGCAGCAAACTGCACTCTCGGTAACCACTTTGCACACTTTGTAATTTTAGTTGAAAGTACAAATCCTCAAACCATACCCACATGCCAAAAGGGACTTTTTGCCTTTGGGAACCGCATTACAATCTGTAAATGGTTCCCAACCTCTCCCAGACTCTAGAGTAGCCTATGGCAGAACGCTATAGCATTTTTTTTATGAACTGACACTGATGATATTTTGTAGGGTGCAGAGTTTAAGGCAACTTCTAGTAGTGAGTCATTGACCTGGAACAAGCCTACAATCATTGAAGTTTGAATTCTTCTTTGGCTACAAGAATTTCAAGGTAAAGGGATCATAGTAGTGTAGCAATACCAGGATAAAAATGACTATTTCATAGCCACTGGCAAGTTTTTTTGGAATGCTATTAGGAATGAATGCATCATTGTGCCAAACCCAGCCTAAGTGTTTAATTGTTGTTTGATGTCCCAGTGACAGTGAACATTCCCTATTCTAGTGACAAGAAACCTCATTGCACACTTAAAAACTACCGAAATGCCACCCAACCTATGTCTTCCCCATTGATTCCAAATTATTACTCTAACATGGAAATGTTTGCCAAAATTTAGGGGTCAACTAATTTTAAGACAAAGGGAAAACTCATCGTTTTGAAGTTTCACCTACAATACCTCCGGTGTTATATTCAAGCCACAACTTTTTTTCCAGGGCTGATTCACATTTTACCACTCTTGAGCATTGGATTAGCTTCTGTTGTGTCACTTGCTTAAACCTTATGGATTTTTTGTCCCACATGTAGGAACACCCTAGCACAGCAGCATCAGCATCTTGGACTGGGTAGGGTAGAGAATGATGGGAGAGATTAGGAATAGAATTTTCTCTCCTAGTATGAGTGTCTCTGTTGGGGGGGATGGGGAAATGGGGTGCTAAATTTAAGACAAATGATATGGAAGCTAGCAGGAGGATCCAGTGATTGTTGGGGACTCTAGGGATTGGCATTTCTAGAAGGGGTAGTCTTGCTGCACAGGAGGCAGAAAACATAGGTATCTGGTTTTAAAGATAGAATACTTTGCATGCCAATATATTACAGCAGTATTTCTCAACCAGGGTTTCATTGAACCGTAGGGATTTTTTGAGCAGTGAGCAGTTTAGACCTCTCAGGTCAGTTACCATTGACATCAGTTATCTGTTTTGCTATCTGTATGGGTGACATTCTTCCCCCTGGATAGCAATGTAGGAGACAATCTTCCTATTGACCACCACATGATAAACCTGGGCAATACTGGGCTTTGTTGTTTGGGAGTTTAACAATTACTTTTAGCTCCAAGGACGGCTACAGTATATACAGGTGAGCTCTGAATACTTACCAATTTACAAGTCTTACAACTTGCTTCTTTTTTTTTTTTTTTTTTACAGCAGGTCATGGTACAATAAAATTCAGTCCTCCTCTGTAATAAATATGGACCAACAATCCCTGGGATGATAGGAAGAGGGCAATTATCACTAGTGTTCTCTCAACCTTTGTGATAAAATACATCTGGATTCATTCATATCCTCTCAGCATGCAGATCATTAAGCTGAAAATATGGAGCAGGAAAGATAAAGTCAAAACAAATGAGGCAAGTATGAAAGATGGGCAGGATTTACTGATTTGCAGTCTGCGGAGCTCTTCAAAGTTCCCCGATAAAACCATTCAATTAGGTATTACCAGAAGATAAGGCACTAAAAGGGTCACTTCATAATAAGGTGTAAACAGCAGCAATAGGATGTAACTTAGAACAACCGGAATATCATCTTTCATCAGCCGACTCTGCGTCACACTAATGTAGCTTGTACCTGCAGAAGGACCAGTCATCCTACAGAAGATTTAAAGGGAACTTGTAACCAAGAGCACAGCAGTTAAATAATTGAAGTAGCATTTTTCTAGCTTTGTCTGATTATGTGAATCTCTCATGGTGATGTACAAACTTGTTAAGTCTTGACCTTTTTTAGGAAACGGTAGTTGTCAGACTGATATTCTGACCCACTAGCTTTAATATGAAGAAAGAACAGGTATGAGGATTTGGAAAGTCAGGTTTAAATAATTTTTAGCAAAAGTATTAAAGCAATGGGGTCAGCATTAGTGTCATGGTTCAGTTTCCATTTTCAAGACGAGGTCAAAAACTGCTCCCAAAATTTTCTTGTGATGTCCCACTGTACAGGTAATCTAATACATTTTCAGGCAAGATGCCAGGCAGACCCTGCATCCCAATATTCCTCTGTTTCCCAGTAGCTTGTAACTCCCAGCTTCTCCAGAAGATAGACCTAAAGCTTCTAGTGCAAGTGGGTTCCTCAGAGCCCAGCACGACTAAGGCTACGTACATACGTGCAATAATTATTCTTAGAAAACGAACGAATAAGGACTGATCAACAATCATGCACGATTATTTTGAACGATCGTATTGTGCACATGCTATAACGATACGATTGTTCAAATATAATTCACCAATAATGTACACACACTAGACACAATCATTTGAACGATGCAGGAAGTGACATGTACAGGAGAATGTGTACCACAGAATCATCCAAGATCACTACAGGACCGTACACACAATAGATAGCTAATGATTGTCGCCCAATCAGATCCACCGAGACGGTCGTTCGTTTCCAGCGGCATTTCTCGTTCATCGGTGTCGTTGTGCACTTTTTTTTGTTAACGATTATCGGACGATCGGACGTTAGTCATTTGTTTCCAACGATAATTATTGCACGTGTGTACGTAGCCGTACCTTGGATAACACTTCACTCCCCCAGGACCATTTCAATGGTCTCAGGTGTGTATTGGCCATCCCCTGGTTTGCATACAGTCCAGCTCTGCAGCCTCCTAACACATGGCAATCCTATCTTCAGAAGCCACAAATAGGCCCCTTCTATTTTCCTATCCATGCAAGTCTTACTTTGGTAAGCAGCCTTCACTCCACCAGGACCAATCCAATAGTGTCAGGTGTGTATTGACCACACTGTAGCTTGCATGCAGTTCACCTGTACCTCCTAAACACATGGCAGTCCTATCTTCAAAAGCCACAAACATGCCTCCTTCATTTTCTTACCCATGGATGTTCTACCTTGGTCAGCAGGCTTCACTCCACCAAGATAAATTCAGTGGTCTTAGGTGTCTTCTTGAGGAAGACAGCTATCCCAGGCTTGTCTGTAGTCCAGCTACATAGCTTCCTAACACATAGCAATCCTGTCTTCAAAAGCCACAAACAAGCCCTTTCCATCCTCTTACCCATTGAAAAACTTGAAGAAAAACCGTCCAGATCGGTTTGGTGCAGGTACATTTTATGAACACATTTATTAGTTTTATTGGCATATGTCCCTTTTGTAGCCCCCTCCACGGTCTATATTGCTGGTAATACTCTTACTACATACTACAATACCCTTGCATTGACTCACAACTCCTTTGGCATAGAAAGCCATGCAATCTAAGATCATTGCAGCATCATAGGGAGATGGGTTGAATTGGCTAGATCCATGCCTGCCGGACCCAGCCCTGTCCCTGGAAGGAAAGTATAAATGGAGATAGAAATTCTTCTGTATATTAAAATGTTCTCTATAACCTCTCTGCTTACCAGTACAAACCTTCCAGGTCATTGATATGGTGCTGTCACTGCACCATGTTTCTTTTCATGTTTGTGGAACGGTATACTGTGCATTAACAGTTCATTTATACAATACAGTGCAAACAAGGTAAGTAAATGTGTAAGTAAACACTGTTGAGATCTGAGCTGAAGTTGTAAAATCTCTTTGGAAGAAAGAAGAACAGAAAAAAACAGAAATCCAACTGGAGACATTTTGACACAGAATTCATATTTATTAAAAAAAAAAGATTTAAATGGCTTGGACTTGGCGCCATAATTATTTATTGGCCAATCCAACCAACAACTGTTGACAGCTGTCATTGACAGGTATAATGTACAGCTCAGCCAATCCAGCTGGTGGACATTGACAGGGGACAACATTCACCAGCTGGATTCCCTATACAGCACAGCCAATTCAGCCAGGCTGCACTTACATAATTCCCAACGTCGGCCACATCCCTCTGTAACAGACAGAGACAGGCGAATGCTGCAGACTGGCATAGGATGAGCCCAACTTTTGCCCATGTTAAGGATATCCAAACTTGGAATTTGAGATTTTCAGAGATTTCTGGTTGGAGGACAGAAATTGGAGAATGGCTCAGATCCAAGCTGAAATTTCCCATGTATTGTAACCATACCCATGGAGGAGCAGTTTTGACAATGGGGCTTTGTATTGATAGGAATCTGGAAATAGAATACAAATCAAGATAAAGGGGTTACAATTTAATCTACTGAATTGCTGTAAGTCAATATATTATGTATTTTTTTTAAACTTTAGAAAAAATGTTAAAATATAAAGGATATGTCACCGTAAGCATGAAACCTAATTTTTTTATGCAATCAGGGATAAGTGGGAGTGGGATCTGCATTTCATTTATAACAGTATTTGTAACATCCGACAACAAGTTCTGAGAGTGCATTAGATCGTACTTTAATGTTGTTGTAATGTGCCAGTTTTTAATTTCTTAGGTGGCACTACATAAGGCAGGTAGGATTTCTCAAAGCTAATGGTGCTGAGCAGCAGCGTTAATGATGCGCCATAAGAAATTGTGATCTGAGTTATGTTGGCTGAAATTTACAGAATTCATTGCTATCTAGGGGTTGGAAGTTTACCCAACACTGTCTCCAGTTGATCACTGTCTACCAAATTTTTTCTCAATGTATACACATGATCAGCACCAGAGGTCCACTGTTTCCTGTAATTACCCCACTGGCATTCAAATCCAGATTGTGGCCAATATTGCTGCACTATTGTTTATAAACCTGATATTACCATGCCCTCCGACATCACAGTAGCCCACAGCAAATGTAAATATTGGGTTGTTAAATGGAGTTTTTGGTGACTTGATGGGCCTGCCATTTTATTGGTTAGTGAACTGCTCCTGAAAAGTACAAGACAATGGAAAGGCAGAACTGCTGAGTTATTTACCATCCTGATTTTTACCATATAAATGGTCTAACAGGCACTTAACAACTTAGCATTTACAAGGGCAACAGGTAGCAGTGACAATAGGGGGCAGGGAAGGATTTCAAACAATACTTATTCAAACAACACAAATTCCTATAGTTGATACAGTATTGCAAAACATCTTATTGTGAGACTCATATGTATTATTTTTTACACTCCTATTGGTCAGTCTAGGACAAGAAGTGTTTTGGGACTACAGAACACTCCCTCCTCTACATAACATATAGGGTATCTATTCTGTATTTTCCTAGAGGTAAAGGGGTAATAACAATGCACGTGCATAGGACACAAGACAGCACTAGTTTTTATCAACCGGTATTTTTTTTTACATTTATGGAACAAGTAAGAGAACAAGTAAGAGAGAGTAGTTCTAGCACATGATCCTTTATTTCTAACCATTTTCGTCACGCTTTGCTGTGTGTGGCGCACTACAACACGGGTGCATTTCAATGAATGGCATAACAACAGTGAAACACATATTATATACAATGCAGAAGTTTAAATGTATCCTTAGAGCTCACATGAATATAATATATACCCCATCAGTTCTGAAAACCATAATAATACAAAAAACTGATTAAAGCATAAATTGAAATAATATCTGTATGTCACTTCATTATGTTTACGTGACAATTCATTATATTTCTTCAAAGTCAAAAGTCAAAGTATTTTCTGTCACTAGCAGTCATGCGGAACCAACTTGCTAATTTTTTTTTTTTCAAGCCGCAATCATAGCTGACTATGATCTGCCACTCACTGATCCAATTTTTAAAAACACAATCTGATTGGTTGATTTCATTTTAGCCACACTAGAAGAAATGTGGTTAACAGTTTGACGCAGGAGACGTGCCAATAAAACTGTCTGGGACCCATTTATGCAGTCCGGCCATGTGATAATGCAATTCTCTTTGATGTTTATCAGAATTTAGAATCCAGGGTCAGATGTCACTTTGTTTATCAAAATTAAATGTAAAAATCTTTACTGTTACCACAATGCATCCTATACAGGACAAATATATGGGAAGGATGTTGGGGGGGGGGGGGGGGGGGGGGTGAAAAACATGTGCTTGTTGTATTAAAGACCTCAAAGTCAGAAATGGTAACAAAGACTAGAATTATTGAAGAGTAAAACAAAACCTGCCCTATAAAGAAGTCTTTATTTTTCTATACAAGATTGGATCTTGAGAAGTTATTATGCACCAGGGGTGTGTGAAGGGTAAGGCAAGGAAGGCAGCCACATACGACCACCATGATTTTGAAGGCTCCCTATTCAGTGGCCCTCACCTGCCATTAACAATATTTGACCCTTGCCCAGACTTGCTTGTTGTGCCTTCTCTGTCTAGGTTGGTCTCTCTTAACAGCAAGAGCTGCAAAATACATATACCTGGGTATAGACAGCAGCATGTTTGCAGTACTCAGCCATCAGCACTTGGAGAAACCATACATGGAAACTGTATAGACGTTTTTGCTGCTTAACCTCCTGAGCGTTACACTGAGGTCTAGATTTCTGTACCAAAAGCGATCCACTGTTTTTCATGAAATTTTTTTTTTAAATTGTAGACCTGTAACTTACA
>NC_092869.1:28862182-28866128 GCF_032062135.1 Pyxicephalus adspersus | reverse complement strand
TCACATTTACAGATTGCATGAGAACCTGTTCCTCTTGCATACCAGTTTTATAGCACTACTGTAACGTTTGGGGGAGACAGGGCCAATAGGGGGCGCTACAGCCTGCACAAAGATGGTGTGAGCCCTGAGAAGGGCCAAGGCCCAGAGTCTTTGTGGCAACCAGGTCTTCTCAAGAGCCTCTAGTGGTGAGGATGTTGCACTGCTGGTTACCTCCAGGTTGTGGTCCTTGGGCACACCAGGGTGGGCTGGATGTAACACGGTACCAAATCACTAAGCTGAAGATTTTTCAAGGAAGGCAGCAAGCAAGAGAGGTCAGGTCACAAGTCAGGGGTCAAATACCAGGGATCCAGGAAATAGACAATGGTTACACAGGGGCCACTGCAGACACAGGGAACACTAGAGACACTGGAAGCAACAGGGGGCACAGGTGACATAAGAATCCAAAGATTAAGAAGAACACTGGAACAGCACAAGGGAATAGACTGGAAACAACAGACTGGGCAACAAGGGGTTAACACGGGAGCTGGACAGAGGAAACACTGAATTAGGCAACAGGTGTACAGGAACTAGCTCAGGAAGCTAGGGGCTCCAGTAGTGGAGACACATTGCACAAACTCTGAGTGCTGTGTCTAAGCTAGCTAAATAGCCAGGGATGATTAACCCCCCTAGCATTCTAATTCTGTCAGTTTTTTGATGCAAAAAATTATACAATTTTTTTTGCATAGAAATTAGATTTTTATATTGTGGTATGATAATTATATTCATTTATTATATTATATTCATAAATTATAATATTATATATAATAATAATTATAAAATAATAATAATAATTATAAAATATGTACTTTTATTTTTATTATGTGCCTTCAAATTTTCCACCTGGCCACACCCCCAGAATACTTCACGCCACTCTCATCCCCAGGAAGATGTCACATCTTCACGGGTGATGCGAGTGGGGATGTCCTGCCTTGTGCATCACATCTTCCGGAATATGCAAGCAGCAAGGAGCGTTGGTGAATGCAGGGTGTGAGCCAGGGCGGGACATCGCAGTGATGCGAGTGGCGATGTCCCCCCTTGGCTCACACCCTGCATTCACCAACGCTGCTACTGCTCGCATCATCAGGGAGATGTGATGCAAAATGCAGAAATCCTGCATTGTGCATTGCATCTAACTGGTGATGCGAGCAGCAATAGTAAATTCCGGGGGTGGTGCCAGCAGGAAAAAAATGTACTATTGCTGCTCGCATCACCCAGAAGACGCGATGCACAATGCAGAAGTCTTGTATTGTGCTTCGCATCTTCATGGTGATGCGAGTAGTGGCGTGGCAGTAATCTGCACGGTAATATGCTTTTAAATTTCCCGCCCAGCCATGCCCCCTAACATACAGACGGCACCGCAACAGCCGGGATCACTTGGATTGCGGGGTGCAGATAAGAGGGGCTTTTTTTCTTACCCCGAGTTGGACTCGGGATTACCGGTTTTTGCATTTAAAAAATCCACCCTGAGTCGCACTCGGGATTACTGCTAGAGGGGGTTAAGAAGGTATTTTCTGATTGGCCAGCAGGCTGGGCGAAACTGATAAAACTTGGAAGAGCAGGCACGCCCAGAGTCAGAACTGCCTGCATGCGCAGGAGAGAGGTGCTTGCTCTTTAGTGAGGAAGAAGTAAGTATAACAGCTACATTGCTTATATAAAAGACCTGTACAATTTGTTGAATGGTTTCAGACGTACAAATACCTGAACTCACAACTCAGTATTCAGATATTTTGTATGACAACATTATCCCTGAGGAAGCCAGTTTAGGCAAAATGTGTCAGGAAATACTGAAATAACAGTAACCAACTACTGGATACCCATATACTAGAAAATCATGCTAATAACAGTATCTGTATCGAGCCTATTGGCCAAGTTCTAAGTTCTGTGTTATTTAGGCTTTTCTTGCTTTTTTGTCATATGTTAGCTTTATTAAGAATTAAACAATTTATGTGTGCCAAAAAGTCTTCTTTCCTCTTACCTTACTTTAAATTGATATAGCTGAGTCTAAATAGATTTACGCTGTTGGTAAAAATTGATTTACATATTTTCTGATTAAATCCAATGGGAAAGTGTATGAATTTTGGGTAAACATTGGGTGACTCTTGAGTAACATGAGGCATTTAGAATCCATTCCAAAAGAATGCATCCTGCACTGCATGGTTTCACATTTTTATGAGACATCCTGGAAAGCAGCAATGAGATACAGTGATGTCACCCAAGCCAACTTGGAGTTTGTAACATTTTAATTTAAAGGACAACATGGACAACATGAAGGTATACAAATGGTTGTATCTCAAAGCAATCTGAAAAACAAGAATTCCATTTTCTCTAACATGTTTGACTTGGAATGGATTTGATAAAAGGAATAGGATAATAAGAAAAACACACAGTGAGGAAACGGGAAATAAAAATACACCACTGCAGCAATAAATGAGATCTGCAGATTATAAATCCGATGCAGACCGAACTACAATGGGAATTGTACTATGCAGCAAAGAAAACTATGGACCTTAAATTGAAGACCCGTGATTCAGTCATTTATTACATGGGCAGAAGTAACACATCTATTCAAAAAAATGTACCTGGAGTTCTGCTTTAACGTGTCTCTTTAAAAGACTTTGTTTTTTCTTCTTTCACTTTACTATTAACAAATGCAATGAATTCATATTCTCATTTCCTGTTTTGACAATTACAACTGCTGCTAATTAGACTTTCATTAATCAAACTGGAATCACTTCATTCAATTTCCAAAGAGGCTGCTTGGATGATTACCTATGGAACATTTGTTTGCTGCAAGGGTTTGCATGCAACTGCAGTTTAGTGCTAAATATGTATGTTTTTTTTTTTTGTAAATTTTTTTTTTATTACAAATATTCTTAGTTCTAATACAGGTAGTAAAAGGGATATGTACTCTCTGCTATACATTATAAAGAAAATTATTGTACAGTAAATTAACAAAGTCATGGGCTCAATATATTTTTTTTTTGAACTTCAAAGTGAGTTAATATATCTTTAATCATTCATTGCTAAAAATTGACCCTGTGCCTCAAAACTTTTTGCAGTTTTGCACTTACCATGGAATCTTTAACATCTGACTTCTGCTTATCCAGGAAAAAAAATGAATAAAATATTAAAAACATCTTTTACTCTACCATGCTTCCAGAATAATTAAGAACAGAGATTTCCTGTTAGTGTCTATTTATTGTCCTATTACCAGTATGGGGCCATAAAATACTGCATTATACCATGAGAGGATGGACTAACATGGATGAACCTGGGTGATCAAGAAATCGATTTCTTAAATTAATTTGCTATTTTTTAGCAAATGTTTGCAGTCCTGGACTATTCCAGGTTTGCTGGATCACCCAAATTCTCCCATAATAGTCTATCTTCTCTAGTCTTGGAGAGCTAGAACTAGACTCAATGGGCCTGATTTATTAGAGGTCTCCAAGGCTGGAGAGGATACACGTTCATCAGTGAAGCTGGGTGATCCAGCAAACCTGGGATGGATCTGCCCCAGGATTCAAAACATTTGCTAGCAAATAGGAAATTATTTTTAAAAATCCATTCCAGGTTTGCAGGATCACCCAGCTTCACAGGTGAAAGTGTATTCTTTTCAGCCTTGGAAAACATTAATAAACCAGACTCAATCTGTCTCTTCTACAGTGAAGCATTCTTGTCTGCCTCTTTGCAAACTTTCAGTGTACACTCTCAGCATTCCTTTGTTATGGGATGAACAAACACGTGCACATGTACGGAAATACATCACACTGGCTTAACAAATCAAGATGGCAGAATATGCCAAACAAAAGGGAAGACCAAGTAGAGAAATCAGTGCTGGCAGGGTTTAGCTCCCAGTGTGATAAATAAGCTCAGGTAACTGAGAAGGTGGAGGTGAACATTGGAAAAG
>NC_092869.1:28855707-28860594 GCF_032062135.1 Pyxicephalus adspersus | reverse complement strand
AGAGACAGACAAGCTGCGAGCAGGGCAGCAGCCTCGGCCATGCTGCCTGCTACTGTGGCGTCCCCCTCTGTGGCTGGGAACCCCAGGGACACCGCGGGCTCGCAGGGCGGGTAAGTTCCTTACAACGAGTCTCTGGAGGCTCAGTTTATTTTACACTACAAAGAATGCAGCAGCAGGTTTGAGACTTCCTAACTCGGCTTGAACAGCATTGCCTGACTCCAATTTAGCTCCATCAAATGCAAATGCCTCCTTGACATCACTGGTAGTTGATTTAAGTTTAAGGATAACTAGGTCATGTGTTTTTAGAAGACAAGAATTGGTTTTATCCTTTCAAATAATTTATTTTTATGAAATGGGTTGAGTTTCTAATATTGCTTGGAGTGAATGCATAAATAAAGCTTCTTAATATGAATCATTGATATTCAATACAAAAACTAAATATAAGTGAATTAGGGTTCTCACATTGATCATTTATTGTGATGAAGAATTTGTCAAATTTCTAAAAACTTTGTTAGATTTGTTCAACAAATTAAAAAAAGTTCTTGCCCTGATACAGTAAGAGTGAGCATTGCTCAGCAGGTCAAATAGTGTATGTAAGGCAGAGTAACTAGATATAAAACAAAAAAAAATAGTATATTTCAATTTTATTAATATTTCAGAAAAAAACCTTAATTTTTTATATCATTATATAATAAATAAATTGTAATAATGTATCATGGATCTTTGAATGGGCTTAAAGTCTGCACAAAGAAACACCCCAAGGCTGTGTGCACATGCTAATTAACACTGGGGAACAAAATTTTTTTGAGTTAGATCTTACACTTGTGTTTTACTATTTTTTGGGTGGTGAATCCAATCGGTTTAGATAAAAATGTACGCTTATAGCTTTTCCTGGAGTGTTAAGTGTTAAGGACAATCCGCTGGATGCTCAATAATGGATGCTCAACAATAGTCAGCCATCATATGTACATTGCATCTACCCTGATCCATGACCTTCAAATCTTGGTGGAATCATTCACTTTGCTCGTCACTGACTGCACCAAGGTTTTCCGGGAAGTTAGAAAGGTGGCTATGCAGAAAATGCACCTTGATACTCATATTCAACCAAGCATTTTGAAGCTCTCCATGAGTTTCTGGACAATTTCTGTGTAATTATTTGCTAATGTGTTTCCAAGAAAGTCCTTGACAATGGCTTTGAATGATAACCAAGCATTCTTTTTTACTTCTGACATTGTCCTGATAAAATGTTCATCTTTGATGAGCTGCCGAATCTGTGAATTATCAAACACACCGTTTTCATGTGCAGAGGCGGGAATATAATATTCTTTCTATCAACAAGTGTCTCATGTAGAATGTTCGGATCACCTGGTTTTAGGGCAGATCTTGGAGACCAATTCCTTTCCACCCAATGCCTCTCACGAGCTCTGCTGTCCCACATGCACAGATAACAGGGATACTTGGTGTATCTACGTTGCTGACCAAGAGGGAAGCATACCATTTTAAGGTCAACACAGATGACCCAATTGTGTTAGTGATATTGCAACAATTCAATAACTCTCTATATGTCTGCATATTCTTCACAAAGAGAAACTGAATGGTCTATTGGGACTGACCCAAATTAATTGCCATTGTGAAGAAGGACACACTTTTAGCTCCGCTATGAGCTATTGATGAATAGTCGCTATTCAGTTGAGTTATATATTGGAATTCCTAATTCCTACATTAAACCAGGTATGTTATGGCAATACACAAAGCCACTGTCTGTTCCAAAGTACTGCAGAAATGAAATTTCTCTTGTTAAAAAGTACGATACCTTCCTTCCTTTTTCAAGTAAGTTTTTCTCATGCAGTCTTGATGCTGAAGGAGTTCTGAAGCCTTCTTCGATAGTCCCAAATCACGTGCCAAATCATTCAACTCATGCTGATCAAATCCCTTACAAACAGTAAGTTAAGTCCTCTTCAATTTCAAACTCATAATCATTGTTGTCACCTAGTTCATCACCATAATCATGTTCTTCAAGAGAGGGTAGTGTAACGAAAACCAGCACTGGGACTTTATCTGAATGAGCCACTGGTCATATAGCCGATAGTAGACGAGGATACTCTATGTACATTTATTCTTCTTGTTATATACTGAAGTTTTCACTATACAAAAGTAACAGTCACTGAAATGATCTCCCGGCTCTCGCCAAACCATAGGTATACCAAATGGCATCTTATCACGTGTTCCCTTTGTCTGCATCGGTAAACCCCCAACAAACTGTTTGCACACCTTATGAGGTGCCCAAGACAATGCACCAATGCACTTCATAACCAAGTGTCACTTTGAAATATGCCAAATAGGCTTGCTCTACAAATGTGCTGATGTTCGCCCTTTGACTGGGAATGGTGAAACTACCACAGATATAACGAAAGTAATCAGGGTTGTTTAGGCACTTACAACAAGAAACAGCAGAGCCAGACATGACCCGAAAGAAAGCAAATAAGTGTGTAAGTAGAATTTTGCCTATTCACTACGTAGAGCAGCGCACAACCTCTGACCACACTGTCTTGCATGTAAATGAATAGTCTATAAAAATCAATGTTACAATATTAGCAAAAATATAAGCGGTAGAGAAAAAACCTGACGTGATAGAAGAAAACTAACTGCACTTTCAGAATCAGCATACCTATTTTAGTGTACATAAGTTTAATAATTGAAGTCAACAAAAAATTTGTTCAAAATTGTTTCCCAGTGTAATTAATGACCACAAAACAATCATGATGGTCTTGGACTAAAATCTAGTATGTGTACAGGGGTCCAATTTCCTACGAAGGTGGATGCAATAGGGAGCCTCCCACTCGTCCTCTCTAAAGAATTGAACAACACTGTGTGTACAGAGACAGAATTCTAGTATGTATACAAAAATTAAAGAAGAATTTGTCAACTACTAAGTAAATAGTGATAAGAAGTGGGGTCTGACAACACCATGGGTGGCAACACATGGCCACCTTCATATAGTAAAAATGGGTATTTCTGTGCCTGGCCCAAATCAAATATGCTTGACTTTTGCAATGCTGGAACTTTTAGACATGATTTTTACCTAGTACGGGGCTCAGAAACTTTTTGATGGCAGTCCTGGGGCAATGATACAGACACATACTATTGCAGAGAAAGGGCACCATTGGTTTCTGAAAGATAAAAACAACTCTAGATCCAAAGATAAAATATCAGTTTTATATTGACTTGCTAGTTAGAGCATTCATAAATCTTTCTATCAATTTCCTAAATATCTAATTTTCTAAATGTATTAAATCCTTTCCATTCCATTAGTATTTGTTAGTTCTCCTATTTATTTTCTCTGTCAACATCCTGAAGGCATGAAATAGAAATTACTTGGGAATGGCTTCAGTGTATCTACATCCAACTAATAGCTTTAGTTTTTATCATGTTGGTGCATAGAATGTTCTGTTTTACCAATTCTCTGCAAAGTATCATTGTTATGACTATTTACAGGTATTATGTGGTAGTATTTTATTGTATTTTAGTGTTCCTTAATAAGCCTGTCTCACTACTTGAATTCCCATATTTCCTATAGACCTGTCAAGCATTCTACGTGATCAATTTGCACTTCCCTGCAGCAGTAAGTGTGTTAATAAATTAGGTTGCACATGCTGTGGCAGGCAGACACCTGCAAACTATTGTTTTACTGTACTGTCTATTGTTTCCCAAGATGTTTTTTAAGGTAATTGTTGGAAAAGAATTGAAATTTGATAAACAATGGGAAATACTATATCTCTGTATTGCAATACATTATACCTTTAAAGTGTTTGCCTAGCACTGTTTGCATCAATTGGCCATAACATAGAACATATATATTTTTCTTTGAAATTTTAAATTGGTCTGCCCATGCATCTGAACACCCCCCTAAAAAGTTTGGATGGACCTTACACTTTGCTTCCATAAGGCAGTACAAGTTCCTCTAACCAACCTTTACATTGAGGACATCAGCATTTTCCCCATCACCTCTCTTGGCAGTAGATATTGAAGTGTCGAAGTATATCTAAACCCAATCACTTAAATCTCATATAAGTAATACATGTTTAAATGTAATTTTTTCATTACAAAATGTTTTTCTCTAAATCTCTATCTTTTGCTAAAAGAATACCTGATTATTCTTCCATAAAGGTCCCTCCTAGATTGTAACTTTTTTGGGACAGGGTCTTCTCCTCCTGTGTCACTGCCTGTATTTGTCTGTCATTTGCAACTCCTATTTAATGTACAGCACTGCATAATATGTTGGTGCTATATAAATCATGTTATTATTAATAATAATAATAATAATAATAATAATATTAATAAAAATAATAATATTGAGGCACTTTTTGCTATAGTGTGACATCATGGTGCTCCTGTATACCTAATGTGCTCCTGTGCTGTCACTTTGCATATGTGCTACTGATAAAAACATATTTTGTTTGGGTTTTAAACATTTAAAAATGCTTTTGAAATTTAAAAACTCTATGTACTACCATTGTGATATTATTACGCCAGTCTAAAGCAATAGTGTACAGCAGGGGTGCCCAAAACGTTGATTGCGATCTACTGGTCGAACCCAAAAGCAACACAAGTCAATTGCGGTGCCCTGGCTTGCCCCTCCCTGCTGTTTACCAAAAGCCCTTATGTACGTCTATAGGGATGCTGGGGATGTCTTTCTGCGTGTGAGAAGGCTCCGTGTAACACTCGGGAGTGGGGAGGGAGGCAAAGAGGTTGGGAGGGCAGTCTGAGGTGAGCAGTGTTGGGCAGCCCAGTCAGTTCAGGCTCGGTGTCAGAGTTCAATTACCGAAATACCTTTGTACAGATTAGCAGTTCTTTTTCTCATGTAGTACGTCATTCTCCTATGACAGG
>NC_092869.1:28834315-28852217 GCF_032062135.1 Pyxicephalus adspersus | reverse complement strand
AGTGTAAAGCTGCCGGAGATGCGCGGCTCCGGCCGCGATCTTTTTCAGTTGCTGAATAGCGCGACGGCGTACGATTTCGGATCGCGAGTACAAATGCGCGAGCGATCATCCGATTCTGCTTGATGAATCAGGGGCAATGTCTCATTAGCTCCAGTACTTGGTATAAATATAAATAAATATATGTTTAGCATTTTTATTGTTGGTGGATCATTTTGACATAGTCATTTTAAAAGTAGCTTGCAAGCCAAAAATGTGTGGGCACCCCTGGTGTACAGTCACCGCTGGAGTGAATGAATATAGACAGAAAGCTCCTGCAAAGATTATAGAGAAGAAGCGCAGTGTTGAGATTTAAAATAAATAACCATGGCATCAGTTTAAACCTTAACTGGATGACATTTAGTTTATATATTTGATTTACCTAAGGTCAATCATACACATGGGACGTTCTTCCCTTAGCAGTAACATTTCCCTACTTGTTGTTCTCTTCCCACCATGTTTTTGGGGGCCTCTGGTTGACACTTTTAGCATGATTCTGAATTAGGAGCCCCGTGCTTGGCATTGTTAGGAATGTTCCACATAAAACAGTGCCATGGAATATTTATATACAATGAGTCTTGGACATGGCATGGTGACTCTGCATGTGCTGCGACACATATTTGTAATGGGTTAGGAAAAAATAATTTTACTGTTTGATAAGATTAGGTAAATTAATTGTTATCCAAATTCTAAACACAATTACACTTTAAATAATATTTGTTGCAGAGCAAAATAGCTTTGCACAATGCAGGCAAGATAAATTCCAATGTGCTGTTAGAAAGTTGTCTGTACTTTAGATATATATATATATTTAATATGGTCAGAAAGGCTCAGTGTCTTGAACTACACAGGTGCAGAACATGATATGTTAGCAGCAGGGTCTGTCTTTATATTAAACAGGGCTCTGTGGTATCATTATTCACCATTTATTCACCAAGTGCAAAGCTCGAAAATCCTGTATACTCTGTAAAATGTCCCTTTGCTAAAACCTATAAGTTCAGGTGTTCTTTATACATTATACTCCCTGACCTGCAGGATTTATAGCTACTGCACTGCTATAGTCATCTGTATATTGTCCTGGGAATGGAATTCTGGCAGCTATTCACTGCTCAAACCTTGATAACTGCAGGTGCAGAACAATTATCCAAGGAACCTTAATGCCCTACAGGGTCAGGTCATGAATACAATTGTTTACAACAACCTTTTGTTGCAAGGAGAGTGCAAGTGGTCCCTGGAGTTCCCTTTTCAAAGCATAAGGCAGAGTAAGTACAGAAATGAGTGTTATGATAGACAGCACATTCAAAGTAAATAGGCTGTAATGCATCATAATACACAATTTTTCGCTCCCTGTAATGCACATGTTCATAAGGAATGAGAACATACATACAGTGAAAAACAAGATATATAAGTTCATATACAGTACAATGATAAGAACTGCATTAAGACTCTCATATCACAAGACCTGTGACCATATTCCTATTTACAATGGAAACCAGTCAGTTTTTCTTTAGGTACATTTCCCATTTCATCTTGTTTATCAATAGGCAGGGTACATTTTCCCTTTTGAGAACACCAACATATTCTTTATGTTTTGCTAAAGTAGTATCCCCATTGGAATCCACCTCCATTTGGGTTAATGAGGAGAACACAAATCCATCCATCCAGTTACCAGAAATTTCTTTGGCATCACTGATAATATTGAATGCAGAATTGCTTGCTAAGATTATTTCCTGTGCCCAAGCCGGTCAATAAATAAAGGGGAAAGTAGAAATGTATCATTCCCAAGAAAAAAACAAACTGTTCTGTGCCTGGATAAAGACATCAGGCAGTGCTAGGTTATTGTATTAGTATAATATCAGTGGTCAAAATGATGAATGGATTTTCTGTTATTTTGCAAGTTTGGTTGTAAATTAGGAATACTGAGGAAAAAAAAGCTAAAGCAGTGTTTCCCAAACTTTAACAGGGGGAACCCTTGAAATAAAGTTCAGGGCTTTAGGGGACCCCTGCTATAATTACTATATCCACAGCTCAGTGTAAATTAGCATTGTGGTTATTGGGAAGAATGCCTTCTACATTGATGGCCATTTGGAAAGAATGTCAGCCTTAGAGATAGCCAAAAAGATCATTGGGATTGGGTAAACTGAACTGTCTGAGAAGCACAAATTGTTCATTGCTCATGGAAACCCTAGTAAACCTCTGGAGGAACCCTTGAGAAACAATGAGCTGGAATCAAGAACGTTGATGCAGGAATTCTACCAAGGTTCTCTGTAATCCCCAATAAACTAATGGGTGAAAACCTCTCTACTGTCCTAACAACTCTCCCTGTTTTTACAGATGAAATAGAATCTTTCAATTGGTAATGGCAAACTACACTAGATGTCCTGTATTTATGTTCATGATCCTACATCTAGTCCCTACAGAATACACTTTGATTCAACAGTGACTTTCCCAACATATCTTCGTCTGTAGAACCTCATTAACAATCAGGTAGGAGAACCTTTCACAGTAGGAACTCCTACAAACAAAAGAAACAAGTATGAAAACCTTACATGTAGGTTCATTAATGGATTCCATCCTGACTGCAGTTCTTTCTTTTCTGAGCATCTTCACAAATGTCTAATTACGCCATTCCTCATTTAAGATGTTTTACCCTTATCCTAAACAAAGAAAATGTTAAACATTAAGGGATCCAGATCTGCTAAATCTGTTTTCCTTGTTTCTTAGTACATTAGGATATGCAAAGCTTATTCCAGGCTTCAGGAATGTCACACTAAGCTGAGAACAACAGCTAATCAGTCCCTAAGGAAAATATGGAATGCCTAATAAACACATGTATACTATTAGATGTCTAGATTTGGTTCACATATTAAATGAGTATGAAAGCTTCTTTCAACAAATTACAGCATCTGCACATAAATAAGAACTGAACCTGGTAATAGAAAAAAATGTAACAGTTGGATCACATAGGCACAATATTACTGCCAAACAAATAATAAATAGGTATATTAGGATGCATGCTGTATCATTGACAATGGATTACAATAGATGAAAACATCTATTGATTACAGTAAGTTACAATAGATGAAAACATGGACGCTCATTCATTTCTATTGTTATAGATTTTCTAATTTCAATATCTAATATTAAATACATTATAATTGTTTTCAAGTCTCCTGCAGGTGTTAAAATAAATAAAGGACTTGCCTTCAATCCTATGCTGCCCTTCACAGTAATACTATTTCACTATAAGATGTCCTTAGTCTTCCTGGTGGCCCAGGTTTACTCAACCTAGAAGACTAAGTATTGCATTGTGAATTCTGGGTTGTTTGCAGGGCATCCTTTAAAAAAGACAGAAGAGATTGGTTCTAAAGTCATCACTTGGCTTCAATTTTTTTTATTTTTATCAGATTTTCTTATACAGACCCCCATTAAGTGCACCTGTCCATTCCAATTGTGCTTGCCTGTGGGTACTCTGGAGCAGTATTTTTCAACTGGGTTTCCATGGATCTCTAGGGTTCCTCCGGGGGTTGGCAGCTGTTCTTTGAGCAATAAACAGTTTGGAGTGAAGAGTTTCAGTGCTACCAATGCTCTTTTTGATCTGAAGGCTGACATTTTTCCTAATGGCCAGCAATGTAAGAGACAACACACTAATGTACTGTGAGCTGTGTTTATAGTAAATAAAGCAGGGGTTCCCTGAAGATCTAAAATTTATTTCAAGGACTTCTTCATGTTAGAATGATTGAGAAAGGATGCCATAGAGTATAACTGCTTTCGGTGATCCCGGAAATACTGGAACACTCTTTAATGGCTCCTTGCTGCATCTCATATAATACAAATGCTAACACTAAAAAATTTATACCAGCTACAAATCACAAACCACCCTGCCCTGGACTATGGACATAGTGATGCAAGCAGTAGTGAAAAAAGAAATACTAAAGTTCAGTTCTTCCAGTGATTCCTTTTGGAGAACTGTGTGTTTGCTGCAGCTGCGGATTACATAGAATACAATTTGTGGTGAATTCACAGAACTTCCACATAGCTACAGCACTGGCTTGAGAGCATAAATCACTCAATGACTCATATTACTTATTGCCTCGACCTTAATAATCTTTAATAATTAAATGGTCTCAGTCCTCTGAATCTGTATCTCTTGGTAGATTCATAGAGAAGAAAAAATCTTAATAAATTCAATTTTCCTTACCAGGGAAAAACCCTTCTTGATTGCTAAGTATAATACACTTTTGGGAGTAATAGCCATCACTTTAAACAAGCTGCTAGTAGACTTCTATAAACTTCTTCACTTTTCAAAGCTTGTTGAAAGGATGGTAGCAATGTGTTATGCACTTGCAATGTGTTAGTCATTCCTCCCGTTTAAAGAAAGCTGTTCATAGTTTGCCAAAAGCTCTGCAAACGCTTTGCCCCATCTTGCTGAAAGCTTTACTCTACTAAAGCTCATGTGAGCAGGGCTTAAATGGTTGACTATTGCCTGTGGCTCCATGTTGGGTAGTCCTCAATGGTATACATACTGAAAAGAGTTCCATTTATGATAATAGTGTGTGAATCTACTTCATGGCTCATTTCCTATTTGAATCCAACATGAATTCTGGGTAAACTTTGGATAAGTTTTGGGTCTTTCAATAAATCAGAACAAAGAGTGGTGACCCCACTGGATCCACTTTAAGGGCCAATTAATATTTCCTCCTGGCAGTATATTATGCGGAAATCTCCATCTGCAACTTGCAACATTGGCTACTGCAGTTCCTGTCTAGATCCAGGGCAGGTCCCTTTCATCAGAGCCCTGTATATAAACCTTAATATGGAAGCCTCATAGTGGTCCTGATTCTTAGCAACCTCGTCAGCTTTTTCCAGCTTCTTCATCAATGAGCAGATTACCATGTGTTCTTCAACCATATTGTTTTTCTTCTCCAGTGGAGGTCAAGAGCATGGTTGTGTTCTCTGGATAGGGTGCCTGTCATAAACTAATAATGACTCAAAAAGACATATTGGAATATACAGCAATTTTTGAACCAATATGCTATGCAAACGTTCTTGCTGTTGGTAAATAATACACATCTAAAAATTCAAATGTTTTGGATAGAGTGCAGGTTGTAGCCATTTAAACGACATGTTTTAACCATTTTCTATTCCATACAAAATGTATTTTGGTTTTAAAGTATATCTAAATCCAAAACTTTTAAAAGTATTGTGGATAGAGAGGATTAAAACTACTTATAAGGGCTAATTCACACTGGCACACCAGGAAACCTTGCCTCTTCGGGAGCCGCGGGAAGCCAAGTGAAATCAGAGAGGGAATATTTTTCAATGGGACACAGACAGCTATAAACACCCAACAAGCTTTATCTCTCCTGGTATTGTGTTGAACTCAGATTCTTCAGTGACTGCTCTTGAAAAGAGCAAATTTTGGGCTCCCTGTCCACTTTGAAGGTAAGTATACAAAGTCTTAGGAGTCTGTTAATTGTTTTTTTAGGACTCATCCAAAGTTTATTTGAACTTCATATTTTATTCAATTCAGAAATGTATGAACCATAAACAAAGGTGGATTCACACATTTTCTAATTAAATGTGTACATTTTTGGTAAACATTGGGTAAACATTTATTATTGATATTATAAGGGCCTGGTCAGCACCAGTCCTCACCAGACACCATTCCTTCAATCTAACACCGTAGTCTTCACCTAAAGCAAGCCCCCGCTCATCCTTGGGAGACTGGTTGCGTCTCCCAGCACTCGGTTGCCCCCAGGACTTACTGCACAAGGGATGGTGTCTGGGGATGAGCTGGCAGCAAGCCAGGAGCCCACAGATAGCAGTACCAAGATTCCAACAGAGCCAAGTCCAGAATACAGAGCAGAGGTCATACACCCAATATCTGTCCACCAAATGAAGTACACAAGGGCAAGT
This sequence comes from Pyxicephalus adspersus, assembly GCF_032062135.1. Lineage (NCBI taxonomy): Eukaryota > Metazoa > Chordata > Amphibia > Anura > Pyxicephalidae > Pyxicephalus > Pyxicephalus adspersus. The sequence goes on along the minus strand of NC_092869.1, from coordinate 28,846,262 downwards.
CACAAGCAATGTCTAGGTCACAGGCAAAGGTCGGTCCAGGCAGCAAAAACTCACAAGATCAGAAACAGGCAAGGTCAGCAACAGTAAATCAGACAAAAACACACTCAAGCACAGATTAGCCCAGCTATATGCTACAACAGGCACTGATGACTAGGAGCAGAGAGGCTATAAAGTCCCAGCAGCCGATTGCAATGCAGGAGTCAGGAGCTGATCAGCCTCTAGAATCCCCTTCAGCTGTGCACAGCCTAACAATGGATCGCTGGACAGATGAGCATCTCCTAACAGATATGATGTTATCATAATTTAATATCATATATAAGATGATATATATTTCATATGTATCACACATAACAATTATATATAATATCACATAATATAGTATCATGTATGATAATGATTGACCATGACATGAATTGATAAATATGATATGAAAAATAACTATGCAACTTCTGTTTTTACACAAACAAATAATTTTAAAGGATAGATTTGTTCTTCCCAAAGAGAATGATAAAGATATATTGTATATTTTTCTATATAATATATTTTTATAAATATATTATAAAAAATATTTGAACAACACTAGTTAAGATTATATTGATAATCATAATTATACAATAAATAACCATGCAATAAAGGAAATAAAACAAATAATTTTCAAAAAGTTTTCATAGCATAGAAAATTAGAAATAATTACACAATTAATTATTATTTTAATAAAACATATAAACAAAATTCTGTAATAAATATCTGTATAACACTATATTTATACAAACTAATCACTTATGATGTGAACTGTACATATTAGTCAGTAATTGGGAAACCAATTCAGCTGAATAAAAAATGTCTGGAAAACGATGTCCTCCTCCTATTACAGAGGATTGTACAGATGTGTGTTTGTCCTTGATTGTGGCTTGACCTATTAATATCAAAAGTTATCTGTAATCAAATACTTGTTTTCTTCATCTGATCACTCTAAATACATTGATTTCCCCAGAGAAGTCAAGGTTTGTGCGACTTCAATGTCCATATGCTGCCTCTAGCACAAAAAATAATCTCTATTACTTGTACAATAAGGAGGTTAATATACTGCAGAAATACTGCCTAGAATCCTGAAAACTGAAGTTGTATTATTCTATAAATGCAGTGTGTAATTCAGGCAGGTGGTTATTGCAGAAAGAGACAGCATTTGTTGCAAAGGTTGCCCCTAAATCTTAACTTCCCTTGTATGTGGCGGGACTTTGCATACTTGTTCTGGGTGAAAAATAACTCACTTACGCAGTCCACAATATTAACCTTCTCAAGTAGTGGTATCAGTAGCCAGAATAATACCTACCTCCCCAGAGTAATGTCAATGGCCATAACTGTATAATAGTGGTTAATAAGAAACACAATGTTACATCCTGCCCCAGATACGAGACTCATGTGCCCCTTCTTTATCTTCATTGACACCAGTCCCTTTGTTGAACTTGTTGTAATATTGATATGATCATTTTACTGCTTTTACAGCTTAAAAAAACGGATGGGTCAAAGACGAAATTCTTAGCATTAAAATTAGATTTAGCATTTAAACCTTTTTAGCCATATTTATATTTATAGCCATATATTTAAACAATTTAGCCATATGCTAATCATGCACAGTCAATCAGGCCGCGGGACTATGACAGCTGCCATTTCTGGTGCCTGGATTGGGTGAACAAAGACAGAAGCTCCATCCACCTGGGCAGAGCGTCTGCCTTTGTGTTCAGCCCCAGTAAAGATAGCCAGCGCTGGAGTGGATCATTATGACTTTCTAATTTTTTTCCTGTTGTGTGGCATAGTTATTTTCATAGATTATTTACCCCTTTCTAGGAATGGGTACAGGGGTACTATGTATCCATGCACTAATTTCCCTGTGGTGTGGGGGTAGATATCTGGGGGCCCCTTATTAAATGTGGGCTTCCAGGTTATAAAAGGCATCCTGGCCACAGACCCCACCCCAACACCAGGGTCAATTTACCAGGATAAGGCCCTATCCTCAAACAATGGCTCTTGCCACCGTTGAGGGGTACACATCAGTAGGGGTCTTATTCTGCCGAAGTAAAGACATTCCCTTCCTTCTTTAGTAAACCAGATTCCATTTATAAAAACAATGGGGGACACACATGCTTGATGCCCATATTTCTTATCCATGACGTTTCCAAACTTTTGAAAGGGTCTGGTTTTAATTATAGATGGGACCTAATACATTTTTTTACTTTTTTCTTAGGCTCAGATTTTTTTCTTTTGAAAATTATTAATTGTTTGAGCAACAATGTAATGGTGATGAACAAAAAGCAAACCTATTGACAATCATGGCTTCCTCTATAGCTAAAATGAAGTGAGTGAGAGTGAGTAAAGCTACTAGGGATGAGTAAGAATGCCTCCGGCATTTTTGGGAAAATTTCCTTGCACTTCAGATGGTTCCACGAAATTTCAGTGAACCAATTACGCGAAACCATAAGAAGATCGAGAAAATTATAACAGTAAGATTCATAGGGGATTCACAGGATTCCCTGGAAATCCTCCTGTTTGTGATCCCCACAAACCTCTAGTTCCCAGGGATCTTCTCAATGAATGCGACTGTGGCTGCATTCATTGAGAACAGTGTGCATTCACTCTTCTCAATGAATGCAGCCACAGCTGCAATCATTGAGAAGATGCCAGCAAAGGAGGACCTCCTATGTAATTTATGTATCTCTTACAAATGATACATTTGTATCTCTAACAAATGTATCGTTTGTAAGAGATACTAATATAACAATCTCAGGGGGTTCTCCTGTGCTGGACATCTTCTCAATGATTGTAGCTGTGGCTGCATTCATTGAGAAGAGTGTGCGATCCCCGGGGCACTGGAGGTTAGTTAACCTCCAGTGCCCGGGGATCGCAGAGGATTTCCAGGGCTGCATGATGCAGCCCTGGAAATCCTCCTGTTTGGCGAGAGCTCAACCTCTCAGCGAATCAGAAGGCTGTTCTCGCTTACATTTTCGGTAAGCGGGAAAGGCCCGATTCGGTGCTTAATATTCTCGCTTGCTCATCCCTAATAGTCACCCAAGAACAGAAAGTGCATTATTTGCAGGTTAAAATACAGTGTAAATAATAAACATCTTAGAAAAACTAAGGGTTCTATTTATAAAACAGGAATCTGACATTCCATCAAACATAATTGTTATACACACATGTATATATGTATTATATCATGTGTGGTTTTTTTTAATCACTTTTTTTTAGAAAGAGAACAATTTATGAAGTTTAGAAAGACTGCAACCCACTGAGATACATGAAAAAGAGAAGACATAAACAAGCAGAGGAGGTAGAGACAACACAGACACAGTATAATTGCCCACAAATAGACATCATTTGTTTAATTAACCTACACATGTTCTTTACAAAATAGGCAAAGAGAATTCAGTCTTTGGGGGATGTTGCCAGCTTATAGTCCTAATGGTCTTTCTTTTAGAGTTAAAGGATAGTAAGGAGGAGATCAAAATCCCAGATCCATATGCTCCTGTCTAAAGTTTTGATTTAAATTATTCTTAGTATATGTCCTGAGGCTGGAAACAATAGCGTGAGATAAAAATGGTGATTAAATCACTGTATAACTTATTGACATATTGTGCTATGTTGTTTGTTATTATGAACTGGCCTTGAATAAACTTCAGAGGAATATATGGAATGTTCCTCTGAACAATATTGATTGCAGAAGAAAAGAATGACTGGGGAAAAAAGAACGGAATACTGAACATTAGCATTCCTTTCAGTCTTGTACAGTTGTACAGGCACCTTTCCTGTACTGAAATTGCCTACTCTGATTTCATTGCACATTGTCATTTTTGTATGGTTTGTATGAAGTATAACCAGCAGCAGCTCAGCTAGAGAGCAGCTTATTTACTGACTGGAGAACATTCAGTGTCATCAAGCCCTATGCTTCACACCTTGACCTGCCCTATTCATTCATTCAATTTCATATCAATCATTAGGACTCATATGCTGACATCATCAAAGCTCGTTGTTTTTTTGAAACTTTGTGCAGCACCTTGTTGGCCCCTGCCATTTTGGTTATCACCACCATATTACAGTGTTATCCTCTTCTAGTAGTGCTGGCTGCTTAGGACTTGCTGACGCTCTTTAGATTAGGAGAGGGAGCCATCACAGTATCAAAATTAGGTAACATTGAAATGGCATCAGGGATAGACAAATCGATTTGTACATGCTGTACAGGATCGCAGGGTTGGATCCTGGAGGGAAGGTACAATATATTGGTGCTGGCCCTGTTATACTGGTGTGTTGGGAAAGGAGTCTGGGATTGTATCTCCATTGGGCAATATATTGCTGTATTTATACTTGTTGTCATGGGACCCGGATTTGGGACTGGAGGGGAAGGATTGGGTGGGCCTCTTCAGTCAATCCAAGTACACATGAGGACTTTTACTTGCCCAGCAGGAAGGTGGGAATCCCATAAGGCCTCAGGTGTGCAAGAGGGAAAGGGAAGTGGAATTGCAGGAAGTGGCCTGCAAACAAGCTTCTGGGGAACCAAGCTAGGGTGGTGTTGCTGTTACATGGGAAGTTATGGACTGTGTAAACCCCAGGCTGGGGATTGGACCCTCACAAGAGACTTGTATTGGACTCATCCTTATCGTGGGGACGTTCTGATGGACTATGGACACTTACACCACTAGGCTGAAGTAAGCCATTTTCTGTTCTGTTTTTACCTCCCTGAGTTGCTGAAAAGAAGCGTTTTGTTTTAGTTATTCCAATAAAGACTTGTGTTTGTTACACCCTTTTGGTGAAAAGCATGCTGGTTGTGGTCTGAGCTAATCCCCAGACTCTACAATGCACACAGGCCTTTTGAGACATAGGGGAACTTTTATACTTCATGGGGTGTTATGTGAAAATGCCTACTGTTGAAGAAGGTTAGAATACAGAGGCATTCTCTATGATGGACTGTTTTACAGGACATGAATATCTCAATGGTGTCGGGTAGGGGACATGACCATTATACTCCATCACTTGGTAATGGGCAATAGTTAAATAGTAATAGTTAAATATTTTTTTCAAAATGGTCCTTTGGTGACAATTTCTGCAACTGGCTAGTGTTACATAGTAAAAAATGACATCAAGAAATATAATTAGCCTGAAAGGGATTTAATTATTAGCCATAGCTCCCCATGTAACCTAACCTTAAATCCATTTACTTATTTACCTCTACCTGACCTGGACCTTCCCAGGTAGGGAATCTCACCACAATGAAAGAATCTGCAAAATCCTACAACATTTTTATAACTGGTGAATTGAATCTCCAACTAAATTTAATTTGACAATGAGACAGAAGGATGGGAAGTGTGATAAAAATTCAAGGTAGTTATCTACTTGAAACAAATCTAAATGAAAATGAATGCAGCCACCTCTAAAGACCATTGAGTTCCACATTTGCAGTTTAATTCTCTCAGTTTAATTAACTCTCTCCTTGACCCCCTCCAGTCTGGTTTTAGAGCTGCCCACTCCACTGAAACAGCCCTTACTAAAGTGGCCAATAACCTCATCAGAGCTAAGTCTCAAGGCAACTTTTCCCTGCTCCTTCTCCTTGATCTTTCCTCTGCTTGGAGCGCCAGAGTGTTCCAGGCTGGGAGAGGGAGCGCCAGAGTGTTCCAGGCTGAGAGACGGAGCCTGAGTGTTCCAGGCTGAGAGACGGAGCCTGAGTGTTCCAGGCTGAGAGAGGGAGCCGGAGTGTTCCAGTCTCAGAGAGGGAGCCGGAGTGTTCCAGGATGAGAAATGGAGCACCAGAGTGTTCCAGGCTGGGAGAGGGAGCACCAGAGTGTTCCAGGCTGGAAGAGGCAGCGCCAGAGTGTTGCAGGCTCAGAAAGAAGCCAGTGGGTTCCAGGCATGAGAAGGGGACAGAGCCCCAGGAAGCCAGCGGCCAAACAATACTACAAAGTTGTGAGTTAACAGTACTGATATAGTGTGTATGTTAGAAAGAGAGGGCACCGAGTGAGGTAGCCAGGTAGTGAAATTTTTACTACTGCATTTCGCTACTACTGTAATGTTATTCTCATAATAATAATAATTTAAATGGCTGCTTGGTGATGTTCCTTAGTTTAGGTTTTTGAATATAACCCTTGTCTGTTGGTATTAGAATTAACAGGTTAATTTAATAATAAAAAAATGTCAATTGACCAAAAGAAAAATAAATCATATCTAAAAATACTTTGTCATCCAAAACAGAGGCATTGGGCTTGATTTATTAAAGCTTTTCAAAGCTGGAGAAGATACACATTTTTATCAGTAAACCTGGGTGATCATGTTAAAATTATTTGCTAACAAATATAAATTGACTATTTGTAAATCCATTCCTGGTTTGCTGAATCACCCAGGTTCACTGATGAAAGTGTATCCTCACCAGCCTTGGAGAGCTTTAACAAATCAGGCCCATGATCCGGTCTCTGATGAAACTGTAAACAATACCATGATGTAAAATGTACATTGTCAATCAATGTACTTTTAAAGATAACGTAGAAGAGTGAAAAAAAAGAAGCAGAATGAGCAAGTACCTCTTATTTAGTGTGGCCCCTTGCATTAAATTGTAAAACAAAAGCTATGCAGGATAAAGTTAGCTAGCAAGGTCCAATGGACCTGATTTAATACAGCTCACTAAGACTGGAGAATATAGACTACTGTTGGAGAACCTGGGTGACCCAGCCAACCTTGAGTGGATTTCTTAGATCATTTACTATAAGTTGGCAAAGGTTTTCAATCCCAGGTACATTATTTAATAAATGCAATTAGGACAGATGTTTGTCTCAACATATTATTAGACAGAGTGGTGTCAGTTACTGTATGAAACTTTATGGAGCCTAGACATTCATTAATTTCTGGAGCAAGCTGTGCTTTGATATGCAAAAAGAAACAACTGCAGAGTTTCTTTTGGTCATTAAAGAGTTACAAGATGTTGCGGAACAGCAAAAGACTTCTTCTGCAAGTAATGCGAACTGCCCCCTCCCCCCATCAAGCCTCTGTCCTGCACATGAACGAGCAGGGAAGCCCTGTTCGTATTTAAGAGCTGTCCGTATGTAGGATGTCCTTATCTCAGGGACTACTTGTATCATAATATTCCTACAGCAATGATCAGAAGATCCATTCACTTCAATGGAGTAACTATTCTGCACAACAGCTGCAAACAGTATTAAAAAAAAAAAGTTGCAGTGTCAAATGGCTTAGATTGAGACCTCTTTGAATAACGAAACTCGGGCTAGCACATTTGTTAAGATTTGGGAATCCCTCACCTAATACTATATATAAGGATATTACAGTCTTTTGAACTCTTTATTCTGTACTTCCTAATGACTTAGATTCTGGTTGTGACTTTGGGGACTAATATATTATTATTTAGTGACATCATTTGAACTAAATTAATCTGGTGTTCTTGTTGTTTTAACATTGAATGTGCTATCTCTTTTTTATTTCTGTTCCTATGTAAGCACTGTATCATACATTTTATTGTACTACTTCTTACTATACAGTTTCATGTTGTTTCAGCCTCCAATTACAAAAGTTCCCAAATAAAAAGTTGAGGTGCGTGGCCCATTGATATTCATTACAGCTACAGTTCTTTGTTTGTGAACAATCACATAGCGTTGATCATAGAGGAAACAGGATTAAAATTGAAAAGGTGAGCATTCATATCACTAAGTGATGGTAATCTGTAAAAAAACTTTACCAGAAGATACAAAATGGGCTGACGCTTTTATAGCTCCTGAGGGAATCTTAAGCCAAGGCCACTGCCAAGTAAAATGATGCAGCACCAATCACTTGGCAAACAGATGTCAGTCCAGGATAGATGAAGGTTAATCATCAGTGGACCCAGTGGATCTAATACTCTACAACTCCAGTTACCATGGCACATTGCAGAGGCATGTTGGGCAGCAGAAAGGTTGGTTTCTTCTATCAGATACACTTCCATCAGTGAACATGGGTGGTCCAAAAAACCTGAAATGGATATGTTCCAGGACTGAAAATATTTGCATTCCAAGTTTGCTGGATTACCCAATTTCACTGATGAAAGTGTACCCTCTTCAGCTTTGGAGAGCTTTAATAAATCACACCTTGTGATGAGTATGCTTCTTACTAAAACAGGGCTAACTTCTCCTTAGATAGATACCATACTAAAAAAAGGAAAGAATGCAAGCTTTGATCATATATCAAGCCCAGCCATTGGTGAGAAAACAAATGCTTGAACATACTGGTTTATATATTTATTCAGAAAAACAGGACAAATATAATTATTACTAAAATAAAAAATGTATAAATTTACACATTTTTTCAAGAAATTATGCAAATAAAATGCCAGATGCAAATAAAACCTACATATTATAATAAGCATAGATGTGAATTCTTTATATTAAAAGTATTCGATACAAAGAAATTGTGGGTGTTTCATGACTCTCTTCAACCTACTCCAGAGGAATCCTTTAATTTCCAGGTCTCAAGGAACCCCTTCTAAAACAAAATTTGTTGGGTGTCTCCTCAATTAGTGATCAACTCCTCAATTAGTGATCAACTGGAAGAATGTTCCCTGTGTAGTGGTGTGCTGAATGGCATCCTAAAGACATAAAATGGTCACTGCTATCATGTTGCTGGCCCAGCCAAGTAGTGTTGGCTCAAGAACTATGTAGGCTCTAATAAATGGGAGGACAGTCATCCACAACTCATGGAACTCCAGCAACATTTGGAGGAACCCTAAGGTTCCATGGATTCCTGATTGAGAATGGCCGCTCTACACCTTCACCTAGACCTATCTCTCAGACTCCACAATGCAGATTTTTTTCTTTTAACTATACAAGTAGTCCCCGGGTTACATACGAGATAGGGACTGTAGGTTTGTTCTTAAATTGAATTTGCATGTAAGTCGAAACAGTTACAATATTTTAATAAATGCAATTAGGACAGATGTTTGTCCCAACATATTATTAGGCAGTGTGGTGTCAGTTACTGTATAAAATCCTCCAGCCTATTCCCTTGTGCTGTTCCAGCGTTCCTCTCTGTCTGTGGATATTCCTGTGTCATCTGTGCCTCCTGTTGCTTCCAGTGTTTCCTGTGTTCCCTGTGTCTTCATTGGCCCCTGTGTCACTGATGTCTATTTCCTGGTTCCCTGGTATTTGACCCCTGGCTCGTGACCTGATCTCTCTTGCTTGTCCTTGACCCTGGCCTTCCCTGACAATTCTTCTGCTTAGTGATTTAGTACTGTGTAATCCTCCTGTCCACCCTGGTGTGCTCAAGGACCACAACCTGGCAGTAACCAGCAGCGCTACATCCTCACCACTAGAGGCTCTGGAGAAGACCTAGTTACTTCTTAGACTCTGCACCTCGGCCCCTCTCAGGGCTCACACCATTTCTGTTGAAGCTGTAGCACCCCCTACTGGCGCTGGCTCTCCAAGCTTGTCAACACCTATATATATGTATATGGTCTGTCCAATAAATATCAAGACTCACTTTTTTTTACTTACATGACAATTCTCCCCTTCAATATACTTTCCATGCACAATAAAGCATTGATGCAGTCTTGTTTTTCACTGGTCGAAGGTGTGGAACAGATTAATTTCAGCTGTTTCAAGATATGTGATGTTTTTTTCTTTACTACATCCATTTACTCAAAGTGTGTTCCTTTAGGCACCGATTTCAATTAGGGGAAAAAAGGTGCAGCTTTGTCAAAACACCCTATAATAATTTTCGGTCACTGTTGTGCCCCATGTCACAGTAACAGAATGAGCATGGCTTTGGAATAGGATTTTTTTTATTCTTGGTGATGAAGGTGTTTCCAGTGCATTGATTGTCATTTTGTTTCAGGAATTATACTGGAAGATCCAGGTTTCATCACAAGTGATGACCTTTTGAAAAAGGTGCGGGCCCACCTAAAGTTACTGCAGAATGTCAGTGCAAATTTCCTTACGGCATTTTTTTTTTTTTGCTCTGGTGTAAAGTTTTAATAAAAACTTCAAACTGACGTGTTGCTTAACTTTTAAACTTATCATGATTTCAGCACTTGAGGTGATACACAACTGTATTAAACAGTGACAACATACTAAATGTGACTGACAACATACTAAATGACAGAGAGCGCAATTGCTTGTCGTGCATGTTCAAGCATTCATGGCTCATATTAGGTTGTTACTGCTTTGTTTAAGAGATAGAAACGCAGTCACATTTTTTAATAGACTGACCTTGCGTAAACTAATGTTGCATCCATCTCCTTTTCTTCTCCTTAAATTTCTTTTGAATAGCAATTGTGGTATCTCACTCCGAGTTAGTGTTAACTTTGAAATTCCTCATGGAATACAGGCGCTAATGTCTGCAGTTACAAGTGTGATTATGATCCCAAGAGCTGTGCACATTTACACTTCTGCTTCATATAGGAGTTTTAACCCAGCCTGCTGAACCAACATATTCCTTTTCTCCTTGGGTGAAAAGAGAACACGTATCTAAAAGTTGTATTGCGATTGTAAAAAGTCATTTTACCAAGACAAATTACAGACAGTTTGTTTAGATTGATCATATTTCTTTCTTCTTTTTTTGTGTTGCATTGCATAACACACATCATGCAGATACAGATCGTGACATTTGCCAACTTTTTGTCTCCTTAGATTAACTGAATTTATGTGTAATTGCCAGCTGGATCAACATGTTGTGTAATTTTTCCTTACACGCAAAGACTGCAAAATCTTTCATTTCTAGTTCCTGAATAATTTGTGCAGATCTTTCCTGAGTGTTCCATTAGATTTCCAATACCGGAAGACAAGACATTCAGTATTTAAAGATACTTGTACTGGGCAGCTTGGGGGGCTGCCATTGCTGACCTCTGCTGCTGACCATTGCTGCTCTCCTTTTCATAAATAGTACCCAGATATTCACTGGCTTCAGTATTTCTGTCAATGACTCAAGCTTCATAAAAATGTCCAAATTCTGTGGAAATTATTTTTATGACAGTTCCAGTGGTACCAACATAAATAAGTACATGCGGTTCTTCTTTTCTTTAGAGAGGAAATAAAAAATACAGTGGTCTTTTTTGGTTGGTGGTTTAGTGATCTGCCACGGCAGATAACTATATGTTATTAATAGATACTACTAGATTTTTAAAATGTTGGGGGTGAGGATTACACAGTAAAACTGGTATATCCAATTAGTCGCTACATTCTTTGTTTAAAACATAATGTATTATAACATAATCATACCAGTCCCTGCCTAGCTATGATCAGAATTTAATTTATTCAAGAGACACACAAATTTAAAGCTCATTTGATCTTCCCTTTGCCCACCTCATAGACATTGGGCAGAGGAGAAGTGCTGGATCATAGAGTCAAATATTGTAATATCAGTTGCTGTCTGTTCTTTGCCAGACTTCATTTACTTGTAATAATCTCAATCAGATATTCTACCTTCTTTGGTTTATCAATATCATATTTTGTTATAAAATCAGAATTAGAAAGTAATATTATCGGTAAATAATACTATGGTTAGATTCTTAAAAGTGGGCCAAAGAGTACTTTATTATGCCAGATTTTTCTCCTTACCCCCCTGTCCATTCTGTTTCTGAGGTCCCTTGATAATTTAAAATGGCAAAACCAGCAGAGGTCATTCAGCTCTCTTAACGTGCAATGACAGGCATGTGTCAGCTGCCCCCATTATCGTCCTCCATTAGTTGTGCTTTCTGCAGCTTCAACATTCCATCTTATAAGTGACCAGGATGTTCCTGCTATGAAAAGAGCTTTGCCCTGTCACCTGTCAACCTCTATTTTGTCACTGCTAATCTGGCTAGTGACTATAGGAGCCATTACAGCCCAATCTTATAGAATGACATAGTTAGAGCTTCAGGAAGATTATCAACCAAAATGTGAAGAGTACATACAGAGAAATATCGTACAAATACAGTAAAACATTCTAC
>NC_092869.1:28825217-28832360 GCF_032062135.1 Pyxicephalus adspersus | reverse complement strand
TTCACCCTAAATTGCACCAAAAAAGGTAAAAACTTAAGAGTTACACCACAGATTTCGCCAGCTCCAGTTAGCACTTTTGACTATAACAGCACAGCTTAGGTTTTCAAAGTTGCATCTAGCACACAAGAATTTGGAAACAATCCCTTTTGGCCTGCAAAGCCAAAATTAAAAAAGTTGGGCCAAATTCCACGTGGCACATTTTGCCAAAAACCCACCAATTCAGACAAAACCCCCCAATTAACAGTGGCCGAGGGGGGGCTTGCCCAGCCACTGACCTGGGCACCTTGCAGTTATTGAGTTTTCGTTGAACTCCTCTGTATCTCAAAGTATTTTAAAATCAAATGTGAGGCCATCCGTGCAACAGTTAAAGCTTGGCCAAATGTGAGTCATGCACCACTATTACCTAAGCATGCCAGCAAATTCACAACAGAGGAAAGGAATCAATATGCTACAATGGTCCAAAGTCCAGACCTCAACCCCTCAAAAGTCCAAAGTCCAGACCTCAACCCCTCAAAAGTCCAAAGTCCAGACCTCAACCCCTCAAAATGCTGTGGCACAACCTTAGGAGAGTTGCTCATACATTAATACCTTACAAACCTTGATGATCAATGTTGTAAAGAATAGTGGGACAAAATACCTCCACAATGATGAAAAAGAATGGTAAATTAATACAGAAATTGAATATTTCAAGTTATCGCTGCTAAAGGTGGTTGTACACAATATGGGTAAAATATAAATGAAACAGTGGAACCTGTTGTGTGTTTTATATCTGAGGTTAGATTTTAATAGTTATATAAGTCAACAGGACATTTTTAGTGTAAATTGTATGTGGGTTTTGTAGTATTTTTAATGCTAGAAGCTTGTTAGTTTTTTTTTGTATCCCATGTCTAGTTTGTGTGATGAAGGTAATTATATATTTCATGATATTTGATATAATTATCCTAAATGTACGACTAAATCTAGTAGCAGTTGTCTGTATTTTTATGTTACAGACAATATTACCTTTGATTGAATTAAGTTGCCTTAATACCTAGAAAGTGTATGATCAACCTTTTATGTGTGTGGTTCCTTCACAACAATCTTGCCCAGTTACCGCAGATCTTAGGAAGATATACAAAGTGTACTTCAGCTGTCCACTTAGTGACCACGATAAATGTTGGCCTCCACCAGTCACCTGTACCGGTTCCTCCATTGGGCTGCATGACTGGCTAAATCAGCAATTCAATTCAATCAGCAAGGCAGCAGTTCATTTACAATCCCAATTGTGTGAAGTGTGTGAAGCACCACATTGTCTATCCCATCCTGGTTTCTGCAATCAGGCTTACCTGTCACTCATAAAGAACCATTGCCTGTTCCTTTACCACCACATAATGGATTTGCTTCTGTAGAAGGTGATGAGGAATACAGTGAAGGTGCCACTGGTTACAATAAAAAAAATCATCCAATCCTAATTACGTGGTCAATGAAGATTCAGAACCACAGATTTTTACACAAGTAGAGCTAAGTGATCTAGTTCATTATTTATATCTTAAGACAAAGCAGAATTTCTTTCTTTTAGGCTTAAGCAGAAGCACTTGCTTGCTTGTGTTACTGTAACTTACTACAGAACACAAAAAAATAACTTGATACCTTTCTTCACTCTCTAAAGTTCTTTTTTAAAACATTTCAGCATGATAAGTGAGCAAGGAGAATGTTTTCACCAAGACATTCAGTCATCGAGTGTCGCTACCAAGGGTTATGGGCAGTACAGTGGTTCAGTGGTTAACACTCAGGCCTTTGCATCGCTGGGCCCCAGGTTCAAATCTCAGCCATGACAATGTTTGCAGGTTCTCCCCATGTTAGTGTGGGTTTCCTCCCACACTCCAAAAGTATGCAGTTATGTTAATTGTCTTCCGCCAAAAAATTGACCTTAGACTGTGTTAAAGACATATGACTATGGTAGGGACATTAGGTAAGAAGAGAAGTGTGTTCCCCTTACTAGAGTTTTACAGTGAAGGTTGAGCCACCTTTTTAATTAGTCTAAATTGGGGCAATCAAATCAAAGGAGGGAAAGAAAGAGGTTTTGGGCTCACAGATAGTTTTGAGAAACAAAATTGTTGTATTTAAACACATTTAGTAAAGTAAACAAGTTCAGACAGATCTGTACCTCATAACTGTTTGAGACTTTACAGTATATGGGTAACATTGTACATACGTATATTCAAGGAATACAAAAAAGGGTGATGAAGAAGACCATGCAGAAAGTGTAATAAATCCAACACGTTTCGCCACGAATGGGTTTCCTCAGGGATATGATGATAAGCAAGCTTAACATTTTTTTTTTCGTCCCTTTTTTTTATGTTCTAATACATTAAAGCTTAGAACTCAAAGAGGGGTTACGTAAATTTTCACATGACTGTACTTAAACATTGCATTGTGACTTGCTTTCCAAGAATTACCACTGTGTAAATTCTGCAAACAGTGGTGCCGTGAATTTCAAATATCTGAGAACCACGAAAACTGGTTACATTTTTCCAAGCATGACCAATGAAATTTCACAAGAGCTTGCTCTACCTCTTTATGCGACAAAAATGTCCTTTATATTTGTCAGAAGGATATGGGTAGTAATCAATGGAAAAATGAGGTTTTCAGTTGAAGAACATTCACAGAAAGAGGCTGGGTTGTGTAAGCCATATTACTGACTAGGAAAAAAAAAACATGGCTACTGAATTAAGGAACCCAGCGACAAAAAAAAAATGGAATGACATTAGTAGTCAGAGTGACTATACTGCATCATGTAGCATTTGTCAACACAGCCGAGAAAAACCTAATAGGAAACATCAGGTGCACACATAAGATAAGGAACATGCTTAATGATGATGCAGGAAAAACAGAAAAGATCAATACCTTGTCTAGGGCATATGTTGTGATTAAGCCACATTCATATGTGCTAGGTCTTTGATCCTACCTTGCACTGTAATGTAGAATCCCGCTGCAAGCAACCTGTACATAGAGGTCTTAGCAAACTAGAGAAGAACAAAAAAAACATAAATTAGGAACATATTGCAATCAGTTTGTGATCATGAAATTGAACACAAACTGTTTGTTTGCAATATGTCCTTAATTTATATATGCAAACCCAATCAGTAGGTCTTGTGATCCAGGAACTTATAGCTGGACCCTTGTATAGTCAACACTGGGGTGAGGGGATACAGCTTGGACCCCCAGTGTGTGATTGGACACTAAAAAAACATCAGCACCCTAAAACAGCCCCTTACCATTCCATATTTGAAATAGAGGGCCAATTGGCTCCTGGTGCCTTCCCTATTTCTCCCAGTCACGTAAACTGTGGTTGTGCAGGGCAAAACAACACATTTATGTAATGGCAGGTCAATTTCTTATATAAACTCACCTTTTCTTTATTCTTAATAATCAATTTGGAGCTGGGAGTTAGGAGAAATACCAAGTAGCTCTGAATATATTAGGTTGCCCTTCTTAATCTCATGTGACAACACTGCAAGTCCTAACTTTAGTGTAAACCTATTGGTTTGCCCTCAGTGGATTTGTGGTTATACTGGGACAAATAGGAGAGGAATATTGGGGTAGAAACTTGCATCGGCCTGCTTGCTAGAAAGGTACAAAGATGACTCCATTGAAGGTGATCCATTGGCCCATCTGAGCAATCAGTTGCTTGGCATCTGCTGGACCCACACATTCATTACTGATTGATCTAACTATATGTTTTCTATGTGTACAAACACTCAACAAACATACCATAAGCCCATTTGTACTTTCCCCAAACAATATACAGTAAATGCTTAAATATTTATTTAAAAAACACAATAACTTACATTTGCAAATGTAATTAGTTTGATCTCCCTGGTGGCCAAAAAATCCTCAGATAAAACCAACAGAAAACACAAATTTTAAAAATGAAAAGAAAATGCAGCATTAATAATAAAGCCACCTAATTGTGGTTTTGCACCAATAAATAACATCATCTGCACTCCGGGGAAAAAAAATGGATTATTGTACCATACACCAAGTCCTGGAATAATGGAAAATATACAATGTGATTTCATACTGAACATAAGTGAACACAGTCAGAGTGGTGATTCTATACCCAGATTGAAGGGTGTTGTTTTTAGGCACAAGATCCAATGTATATATGCACAATATGAATCTAACACTATAAAATACTTTTTTTGAATTTCTAAAACAATGTTTATAGGCCCAACAACTAAACAACTAATTCAATTTTTATTTAACTGTACAACCACCTGCAATATATAGCCACGGATTTGTGTAATTTGTATGATTAGCTTAGAAAGGAACATGCAGAAGTTCTTCGACAAAGGTGACATCATCCTTGTTTTGTTAAAAATCTGGGAACAGTAGAATACTCCAGGTCTTACTAAGAAGACACTCCCAGCACTGTGCTGCATCATTTAATTACAAGATTTGGAAATCTCACAATTTATGGGATCCTATTGGCAAAGGGATGATGTCCTCACCCCTCAACCCCACTGGAATATTTTTTTAATGTAAATGCTTATTTTAGTACTTACAGTGGCATTTGCCAATAGACATGCGTGGTCAGAGGTTCTTTTTCAGCTGTTCGGCCTTCTGGTGCCTCCTCTTTATGGTCTTAATTGGTGCATAGTGTCACATAGGGGTCCTGATGGAGCATTTAAAAGCTTTGGGGCTCTGCCCTTTCATGATTTTTGCCACCTTGCATGTGACTGTAGTCCTCCAACAAGTTGCTGTCTCTACCTTTCTTATGCCTGCTATGTTCCAGTATTGGCAGCTTACCTCCTCCTGTGATTGATAAAATCACTCACACTGCAATCTCATTGTAACCTAGATCTCATCCAAGTTTGTTATTACACTATAGTATTTAGCCAGGCTCAGACCTAATGCTCACTGCCCATGTTTGTGATCCATTCTTGTTCTGCTGTAGGTGCGTCCAATGCCAGTACTTGACCATTGCTTCGCCTTTGCAATTGTCTGCTGCATGGACAAACCAGTGTTTTTAAACCTAAGTTTATAAAAGTTGATGTTGGGTTCTGTTCCCTTTCAACCCCAAGCCTCCCCATTTGTTATTGCTGACACTTATTACATTAAATGACCAATACAGGAACTAGAAGAGAATGAGGAGATTATAATTATAATTTTTACAACAAATGTCAAGTTAGGCTGCCTGCATCTCTATATCTACTAGATGTATCAGTAGTAGGTAATGGCAGGCATATTTCAAGCTGTTCTGCAGGTTTTAGGATGCTATGTGCAACAAATGTTTCTTCAAGTAGGCCACAATGTCATGCATACATTCCTATAAATGATACCTCCATGGGTACTTTTCAGGGTAACTCGCTGCATCAATTCATTTTATTTAGGATTATGAAATCATCTTCTTGGGGATATAGAGAGCAACAATATTTAAACAGAGGTTTTAAAGCTTCCTCCTTACCCCATTGGTGGTGGTGGTGGTGGGGTCCATTCTCTTTTGTTTTATTAGATAGAAACAAATGTTAGAAAAGTTTTAAGCATGCTCTGCTGTATTCAAAGGTAAATAAAACAGTGCTAGTTTTATTGTTTTACTGTATAATGTAGACCAGGATCCCTCAAACTTTTTAAGCCAAATACCTAATAACTCAAATTGTTACTATAATGAGAAGAGGTTAGAGGTTAGGTCTCTAGAAAAGATTTATATCAAAATGTCAGCAAAGTCACACAAAGACAAGCACCATTGGCCAAATTAAAAAATGGTAGCCAACCTTTTTGGACCTACGGACCACTAAACTTTTGGGTCCTGGACCACGCAAGTGCTTGGAGCCGTGTGTCACTAATAAGGGAAGAAACGTCCCGCATGATGCTGTCATTAGGAGGTCTAAGCCTGCGATGGGAGAACCTGCGATCAGTACGGGAGACATGGTCTATGGCTCTGGCCGATGTACACCGGCCTGAGCTGTGGGCCATCAAACATTTCTCAGACCACTGGTTGGTGACCGCCGAAATAAAAAACAAACAGTAAAACATATATGCCTCATTTATAAATCAGTAATGTAAAGATTTTATTTTCTTATTAAAAATTAAGTGTGAATAGGAACAATGATGCAGCACTGCAACAAACATGAAATCAAGGAATGGGGGACCCACTGTGCCAACAATAAGAAAAGTCAGCAAGGAAATGTGCATTTGGATCAGATATCCCCTGGTTGAATTTCAGAAACACAATGATACATTACATATGAGTGTTGTATTTATATGTATTTATTTTATTTTACTACAAAGTGTCAGGGGGACATTTTGTTACCATCAGTATTATTTTATCTTACACAGCAAGATTATCCATGTTTATTTTATTGACCGCAACCATAAACAGTGTATAACAAATTCTTCAAGACTCAAGAACCATGGATACATTAGAATAAACCATATCTAATCATGTGAACCACAAATTATCTACAGGGGGATATACAGCAACAGGGTGTGTGGGTGGCTTTAGCTCTCAGTTTGCTGTTGAAGATAAAAAGAGCTACAAACTCTCATTGACAGCTCTGTGCAAAGGTCAAATATTAATAAAACAAATTGGGGGGTGACTTGAAAGGGAAAGTCATCCCGTGGGGCATTTTCTGTATCTTATGGTCTGATTCTGACTTTGCACCAACATACAAGAGGGTGCTGAGAAGTTCCTGGCTTTGCCGAGAAAGAAGATATTCAATATATTCCCCCTAAGACTGATGCACTTGGTACAGCGTATTTGCAGCTTTTCTAGACCGTTCAAATAAAAGTCCTTTGGTTGGGCCGCAAACCAGCTCTCAACAGCATCTTTGACGTCAGAAATGTCCCTAAAATTTTGCCCCTTCAGGTGTTTCTTCAAATTTGGGAACAGATAATAGTCCAAAGGGGCCAGGTCAGCTGAGTAGGGGGGAAGGTGGACCAGTTGAAAACCCGGGGTGTTCAATTTGGCAGCCACAACGTTGGACATGTGCGCAGGTGTATTGTCCTGCAAAAAAAGGATCCTTTTGGTCAACTTTCCATGGCGTTTCTTCTTAATTGCCTCCTTCAGCTGATCCAGGAGTTTAACATAATACTGTCCAGTGATACTAGAGCCCCGAGGTAGGTAGTCCACCAACAGAATACTGTCTTTGTCCCAGAAAA
>NC_092869.1:28808843-28823797 GCF_032062135.1 Pyxicephalus adspersus | reverse complement strand
GTGGTTCTGCAGTACTCAGGGAGCAATTTAATTGATGGGAGTACAAAGAGCACAGGATGGTATCAGCTCACAATATTTTTAACAGCAAAAATAGGCCAAAGAGAAAGAGTTCATTGCCAGAGTTTACGTACAGGATGCTCGGATTGGAGATGGATTTGAAGGCAGCGTAACTCCACTGAGCATTTGGGAATTGCATTAACACTGGCCACCCTACGGCTGAGGAAAGATGACCATGGGAAGACAGCAACTGTGCTTGATAGAGTAGCCACACTGTGTCATCGGAGAAGGCCAAAAAACAGGGTAAGCCTGCTATTGTGATAAAAGCTCCAAGGTCCCACTGTGGCCCCCACTCCCCTTGGCCATAAACAAAACATACAGCTTCCCATGATTGGCTATGGGAACAGGGGTTGAACAGGGGTGAATGAAATTCCTAGTGGAGCTGTACCAGCAAAAATCCAACTATGAATTTTATAGTTTGATCTCGGCAACTAATCACAGGTAGCTTTTTTTTACACAAAGATTCATAAAAACACAATGAGCCTTCCAGTTTATTTGAACCAAGGCAATACAGAAAAGAATTCTTTGAATTCAAAGAATGAGAAAGGTAATCAATATTTCCCAGCAAACTTGTCTACGGCTATGATTGTAGATGATGGTTCTGTATCTCATTCATGAAATCATCTAAATGCAGATGCCATCCGCATTCTAGCCTTACTCTATTCCTATTGTTTCAAAGTGTTGCCTGCAGGGCTCTGACTAGTACTGGCGTCATCTCCCAGCCAGCAAACTTCTTCATGTGGGGAGATTCTCAATAATTTATTCTCAAGATGCCACGCTTGGTGATGTAGCAATCTGAAGATAGCCTCTTGTAGTCTTCCTTGTAGAAGATAGCCTGAATGCAGGATCCTTTCTGTGCAAATTACTTTGACAAACTTTTGTTCATTTATTGATTCTGGAATACAGGGTGTGATATTTTATACAAATATAGGAATTCCAATCTCGTGGTTATAAACCTATAACCACAAGATTGGAATATAAGTAGTTTCTGGACCTGTTGTGGTGTAGAGGACTTCTCAAGATTAAATGTTTAATTAGGAGCTGAAGCTTCGTTAAATCTGGCATTGCTTAAAACAAAATACATTTGCATAATATTATGTCCAAAATAACAAGGTGTATTCCATTTATTTCCATTCAAGGTAGTGGATGGAGACATGTAAATCATTGATTTCATGTTTATGTTGCCACCTTTACATCTAACAACCCAAATGCACTGCATGTATTGATAGCATAAATAAAAAAGGATTTTTAATACTATTTCATTGATTTGTAGAATGCAATAATGTTTATAGATAAAGACATTGTAAGTCAGTTATGCCGAGGTGCACATTATAAAGAAAATTTGCCCAATAACATGTAGAGATAATAAAAAGTGACTAACACTAGGATCATTGTGATTTGGATTATAACTTTAAAAACCATATTTTCCCTGAAAAGACATAGTGGGTATGTTATTCTAATAGGGTACA
This sequence comes from Pyxicephalus adspersus, assembly GCF_032062135.1. Classification (NCBI taxonomy): domain Eukaryota; kingdom Metazoa; phylum Chordata; class Amphibia; order Anura; family Pyxicephalidae; genus Pyxicephalus; species Pyxicephalus adspersus. The sequence continues at coordinate 28,822,271 of NC_092869.1, read as the reverse complement.
TAACAAAAGGAATACAATACATATTAGCAGAATCCTCTTTTATTATAAATATATATAAAATGTGCATTAAATATCAATTTAAGAGAACACTTTAAAATAATAAACTAATTGCTGGTGCTATTGAGCAACAATGCTTAACCCCAGGATACCAGCAATACGTAGATTTATATTCTGAAGCAAAGTTCTCCATGCCTTGAGAAGATTATTCCATGTTCTACTGGCAGCTGCATGTCTCAGATTTGCAATTGATCAAAGTGGTCCCTAATCATGTAATCAGTATACCAGCCAATAATGGTGATTACATATAGGCTAAAAGGTTTCATATACAAAAAAAGTCTCCAGTCTGCAGATAGTATAGTGTCAGTGAAAGAAGTTCAGTGTTAGGAATCTTTAAAACCATCTCCAAGGTTGGCGGTCAGCTGTCATTGTCTAAATAACCAATCCTTACTAGGCTGCTGAATTTAGTATGGGCATCTAATTTGTATTGACTTCTGAAGGAATACCAATATTAAAGTGCAATGGTGACTTCACTTAGTTCTACAGACACACAATGGAATAACGCTCAGTCCTTTCCAATTCTTGTATAAGTTTCAACTTAAAGTTAAAACTTATGCAAATCTGAAAATTCCTTCCCACCAATTATCTTTGGTGCTTGAGAACTGCAAATCGAACCTTAGAAGACAGGTTTGATGAACCCCTACCTTAAAAGTTCACTTCATAAGCCATAGCCATATTTTTCCAGCACCCTCAGTATTCAATGCACCCTAGAAGCCCAGCCATCTAACAAATACATGTTAATCTATAGAAACATGTAACATTGGTATTCTCTAAATGAGTCGTATTATACCTGTCAGTGATAGGATTACTACGGCTTAGCCACTCTGACCACCAGACGATGATAGCCGACGTGGACCGGGGCCCTACTATATCACTCAAGGACAGGTATAGTAACATCATATGGGAATTCTGATTGAAAAATTCCAAGTTCCAAACCATAATTCCCATCTGACCACCATTAGTTGTTACACCTTTCATCTCTATTACATAAGGGATAACAAGAAAAATAGCTTACCAAAAAAAGAAATGTCTGTCCTTTGATCTTGACATTGCATTTCCAGTAATATGAAAATGTATTTTCTGTACATACTAAAAATGTCCTTAGCTTGAAAAATAAAACTAGCGAAGCTTTCACATAAAAGGACTAGTAAGCTTAAATATTTCTCATTTTTGGTTTTCATTTTATATATGCTTTGAGTACATCATTGGGGAATAGGACACTGACACCCTTTTCATTTAGTTTTACAGCCTTGGCCAATAATGTTTTTAAACTTTAACAACATGCATTTGCATACACAAAGGATAATTATCATTTGAAGTGTGCTTGGCATGAAAGAGATGTCCCAATGGAAATAATTACCCGTGCCATATCACCATAAAATGAACATATGAACAATAATCAAATTGTTCCGAGCAGACAAGTAGATCCTTTGGGTACACAGTGAGCAAAAATTTTTTTTTTAAAAAGTTCCTCAAAGAGTTTCTTGAATTTTGATTTTAAAATTCAGTATGAGAATCAAAAAAATACTATAAGGATTCCAGATTCTGTCAGTTGTTGCAAAGTTGTACAAGCTCCTTTTCTGCACTGACATTGCTTATTGTTTTTTTCTTCACAATGTACATTAAAAGTTGCAGCCTTACATATAAAACCAGTTCTATTTCTTAGTGGAGGATGTCTAGTATCCCTATGGGCTGATAATCAGAGACAGATTCTGTCTCAAGCTCCAATTTTCATCTTTGACTTTTTGCTGAACCATCAACTTGGTCTATATGACTAATTTGAACTTCCTCTGAACCACCAAATTAGTCTGCTCCTACCTACATATATATTTTCTGGATATTACCAACATCACCGGGAATCACGATTGGAGGTTTATACTACTTACCTTTCTTGGGCATCACCAATCCAGTGTCACATATTCTTTAACAAAACATCAAATTTATATCTCTACCTACCCCTGAGGAAGCCACATGGTGAAACGCGTTGGGTACAGAGACGACCACGCCTTTCATTGATTACCTAATGCTGATATCTTTACTCTACGTTTTATCTGTTCAACATTATTTTGTACAACCACTTGTTATCCTGATATGTTTATTGGTTCAGTTATTGGTCCCTAAACTATAACTATGACCAGTCATTCAATCACTTTATATCAGTAAAACTTACTTTATTTTGCCTTAAAAGCCCCTCTGTTGTCCCTTTTCTGTATATATTCCTAGTGTCTATCATTGTACAGTGACCATGAAACTTCTCATTGGATTTAGTGGTGGGGTTCTCACTGTGTCCTGACGAGTTTAGCAACTTCACAGTGACATTCTGGTTAATGGAGCATCAACCTTCATTCTTTAAATAGGCTCCACAAAGGATCAGGTCATATTTTTTTTAGGTTCAAGAAGGTTTTTTTGTTTTAACAATAGTGACTGGTGGAATGGATAGGTGGGGAGGTAGTGATTTCATTTTTGTCCAAAGATGCTTTATAACTAATACTAGTTGTGAAACACTAGTAAAATTCTGGTTATGAAGATATATTCTTTTGTGCATTGTGAAAGTGCCAACATACTTAAGTAGAACAAATGCAAGGTTCTAACTGTTGTGCTGAGATAACGCACAAATGTATACATTCTGGCACCCCAAAACACCTTGCCAATCAATGTGCATTGTAGTTCATTAAATTGTATTGAGATATCATGTGTTGTGGTTGTCTGTGTTCCAAAAATTGCATGCACCATTTATTGTACATTTTGATGAACAAAGCAGTCAATTAGGTGGCAGATGCCATGGGTTTCAATGCCAGACTAGCCCAACAATGACACATTTTTGGTTGTCCATGCATACTAATTACACTGTAGGCTTGAAGGTGGTAGAGATGGTGGTAGCATTAGGGACATCAGCATTACCTTCTGTGCAGTTGTTTTTAAAGGTATAAGATACTTATCTTGTACAAATCCTAGATTAATGTTGCTGGAAATGATCTTTCCTTGAGCCCTTCTCAATTCTTGGTGGTGGCAATCTGCTGCATACTCTGCCATAGAAAATAACAAGGTCCTCGGTTGTTCATTGATTGTTGTGGATGGATAGATGAACAACATAAGAGAACAGCCGTAGACACACTATTGTTTTGCCCGAGATGATCATCACAATTGTTGATCTTGGCCTCAGGGACACTGGTGATACTCAAAGCTGTTTCAAACAAAATGCCCAAGGCGCAGATCTCGCTAGGAAGTCCCCACTATAATGATCATGCATTTTTAGGAAACAACATTACATAGGAACCAGCAGCTGGTTTTCCTTTATCCCTCTACTAACACCAGCAGCCTGTGAATCAGCAAATATTGCATTTAAGGTTCATATTCCTTTTTGCCTTAAGGTTTACATTTTGCTGAGACGGCGTTGACCAAATTAGGTTTTTTAATTAAGTAATGAATCCTACAACACAATACAGACTATAGAAGACTTAATACAAATTCTGGTCATTTCCTGCTGGTATCTAGACTGTAGATACCCCTGCAAGCCTTAGGCTGTAAATATGATTATGTTTTACTTTCTATGCCCCAGCTGCAGGATTGATGGAATTATCACATCAAGGACAGCCATGTAAACTGTGTAATAAGAGAGGAGGCACAGTAACGTGGGTTATATTACCATGTCGCCTTGGCACTAAGAAAGAAAATACTTTAATAAACATCAATGTTTATAATGTTAGGCATATGATATGCCACACTGAACATGGAAGGTTAAAAAGAAAAAGTATTCGGTCATCCTCTAATCCACAATGCTTGTGATATGATTTTCATAATTCTGGTTAAACCTTAAGACCTTCCTTCATTTTCCTAATGAATAATACATTTATCCAGTCCCAAAATTCACCATTATAAGTATAAAACAATAATATTGCTGAGTTGTATAAAATATAATCTGCATTTCTAACTAGAATCTTTATTGTAGATAGTGGTGGCATTATAATCTAGTATTTGTAAACTTCCTTTTCCAATGGCCCAACAGAAAATAAGATGAAATCCCCACTATTCAAGAGGAAATCCCACCTTTAGCAGCTGACAGCTCAAGTTTAATGCCAGAAATAAGCAAATGCCCATTGTATGATAATAAAGTAAATAAATTGTAAATAAATTGAGATTTGTTCCTACATAAGACAATTAGAATAAAGCTTCAATATCTCTTTCATTAAGTAATGAAGCCTAAAGCTACAACACAATGCAGACTATAGAATATTTAATAAAATTTCTGGTCTTTTCCTGCTAGACTGTAGATACCCCCTGTAGACTGTAGATACCCCCAAAGGCTTTTCACTGATCCTAGGGTGTAAATAGGGTTCTTTTGTGCTTCCTATGCCCCAGCTGCAGGGTTGATAGAATTAATTTGCCAAGGAAAAGCAATATAAATATAGGAAATAAAACCACGAATAGGCAATCGTAAATGGTATGTTAATAAATTGTAAACCATTTTATTGTGATATACCATTGCAATGTTACAGCACAGCAATGGTGAATTAAAATGGGTAGAGGTATGTTCCTACAGGAGACTTTGTTATTTGGTATTGTAATCCTGAATTATCAGAATTCATCCTTAGGAACCCCAGCATTAGGGCCATTTCGGACTTGAGGCTGACATGAGCATTCTACCAACAGCTTCCATTCAACTGATTAGGAGCAGTAGGGAACTATTAATGCATGTGGCTGCTGTTGCAGTAGCTTTCAGTGTGATTCCTGAAAGCAACAGTAGCTTCTGGCCGCACGTTTGCTATACTTTGTCTGAAAGAAGAACCACACCTCAACACGCACGCATGCCCATTCCTGAAAAAAGTGGGGGCACAGTGTTCCCACCCGTGCCCGCCCCACTACATCCCTGCTGACAGCTACAGTTTTTAACCATAAGTCTAAAAGAGGGCTTAAAACACTGTTGAAGGAGAGTAATCTTGATAACCTTTGGTCTTTCCATTGATTGTAATGCAAATATGTTGAAAGTATGGACCATGTGTAAATTATAGATTTATTGCTATTTCCTATCATTGCACTGTATAGTAATGAAATCTAAACTTTTACAGTAAATGTATTTCAGATGTAAAAATTTAATTATCTATTAGGATTATTATTGTTTTTTTTAAGTAACATTGAGACATTTAAGGAGATCATCTTATTAAGAGGTATTTCTCCCAGAGAATAGAATGCCATATATCTAATTAATTTTAGGGTCACTTCCTAAAATTTACCATCCATTTCCTTTAACAAACTGAAACTCAACTGAAAGCTCATTAACAATTTAGGTGATGGATTCTATCCTTCACTGTTGACCTTTCTGGTTATAGGTCAGGAAATCTGGATGACCCGGCCTCCATTTACAACAGACACTTTGGGCAATTTTTCTATACATCTGATGGCCAGATATGCACCATACTGTCTGCTCACCAGGAGATTTATCATGACAAGTGACCTAAGCATGAATTAAGTAGGTCAGTCAGGCGCCAAACCCTGTGTTTAATAGAAACCCTCTGGTTTGCTAAGTTTATTATCTTCAGCTCTGTAATACTCTATACTTGCCAGATGTCTTCTGTAACCATGAATAGCCATCTTTTTTATTTTAATTGCAATTCAAAAATTCTCTTAAGCAATTAACATTGCCAGTTCATATTTTATATTATTTCCTACTTATTTTATCTCCTTTATACAAGAAGAGTTGTAGCAAACAAGTCATACAATAGCTTATTGATCATACCAAATGGACTGTTCAGGGAAAAGTGAATCTCATAATTGTGACTTAACCCTTTGGATATGCCCAAAATATGTATCCAGAGAATTTTTTTTTTCCAAAATGATCTCTGTACGGTTTAGGGATGTGACCAATGTTTTATCATTTTGTATTTATTGTTTTTGTATCTTTCTAGTTCACCAAGATATTTTGTATATGGTATGAATCGCCTATACATCAATTTTTTGTATTCATTCCCTTTTGTTTCTCTGATTTTATAATGTATTTCCCTACTTATTCCCATATCTACATTTATTTGAAATTAGCTTGACAAAAAACATGACAAGCTCAAAACCATGGCTTCTACATGCTGTAACATTGTATATCTTGCAAGTTAAAAAAACTCTTAGGATTGCTGCAAAACCTTATCTGGAATACCATGACTGATATGAAATCTATAAACATACAATGTTAGTGCCTATTAAATACCCCCTGTTAGAAACCCCCATATGCACCAAATATTATTGGGTTTTATTAGTCTTAAAATTTGTTGCCAATATAATAACTTGATTGAAACAATTGAATTTCTTCATATGATAAAGGAAAGGGTTTGTGTACAATAGCTATACAGGGACAAACCACCTTTTTAGCTTCTGTGCCCAATGGTAACACCATTCCTGTCCATTATTACAAATAACTTGTAAGGAGACGTTACAAGGCAAGCTTAGTTTTTTACCCTGTTATGGTAATCAAGGTGTCTGACTTGTAGGAAGTTTGTTGCTGAAGTGTTAATGTCATTTTAAGGGTGCACCTCCATTCCATCTCCATTTCTAAATGTCCCCTATACAATAATACATAATTCCATTTTCAAGTTCAGGTTATGTCAAGGTCTTATGTCTGACTGTTAAGTGTAGATAGAAGAGAGTTTATCATTTAATACAGGTAGTACCCAAGTTAAGGACATCTGACTTATGCACAATTCCTAGATACGAATGGGGCTTCCCTGCTTTCTCCTGTGCAGGACAACGGTTTGATGGGGGAGGGGGCGGTTTGCATGACTTGCAGAAGAAATCTTTTGCTAAATACAGCTGAGGTTGTGGGTGATCCTAAGAGCTGATCTGTAACATCTTATAACTCTTTAATGACCAAGACAAACTCTGCAGTTGTTTCTTTTTTGCATATCAAAGCACAGCTTGCTCCAGAATATAATGAATGTCTAGGCTCCATAATGTTTTTTTTTTGCTTTGTTTGTTATTAACTTACAGTGAGGATTTTATACAGTAACTAACACCATGCTGCCTAATATTATGTTGAGACAAACATCTGTCCTAATTGCATTATTTTAAATAATGTACCTGTTCCGACTTACATACAAATTCAACATAAGAACAAACCTACAGTCCCTATTTTGTATGTAACCCGGGGACTACCTGCCATGGTCAAATATTGTATGGTATACAATCGGCTGGCTGGTCAAATATTCTTAGTGGCAAGAGCCTTGCACCAAAAACTAACAGTGCCAGGTCCCTGACTTGGAGTAATAATGGAACATCTTGGGTTTATTCTTGTGCATGCACTGTGATTCTAAGGAAAAGTTAATTGTTAATAAATTCACCAATGTTATTTAAATGTATCATATACGTGTTTAATGTTTTAGACAGCAGTGATTAATATTCACAAGACCAGCCACAATCCAATCATAACAGAGAGGCACTTTTGTACACTGGTAAGTCTCCGATGAGGGTTGCAAGAAAGTGTTTTGTCATGGTATTGATGTATATGCATAAAAAGGCTCCATATTAGTCCAAACTAAAAGCAAATGGGACTCAATATGCACTGACAGTCATTAGTCCTATAGTTTACAAAGTAGATATATTCAGTACCAATACTTGGAATAAATATATCTATATATAATAACTGAATATATTTAGCTTTTTGTATGTATTCAGCTTTTAGACAAAACTTACTGGATTTGGCTTTGCTAAAGTGTTTACTTGATATTAAAGTAATTAGTGAGTAACCGTTATAAGCCTGGAATGGCTCTATATGGTTGGGGATATATTCTTCACCTACAGACCTCTGACATTTCCCTGTCTACAGACCCAGCAAACCATCTGGTTATGGAACTCACGTGTGCTTTGTTACTAATAAGTGGGACTGCCATTTAAAAGGTTAGATATAAATTAGTTTAGGACCAATGTAAGTTCCGTAAGGTTACATACTGAAAATTGGACCCAATGGTATTTTACTGCATATCGAGTATCTTTTCATAAATACTGAATACAGGTAGTCCTCATGTTACATACGAGATAGGGACTGTAGGTTTGTTCTTAAGTTGAATTTGTATGTAAGTCGGAACATCAATATTATTTTAATAAATGCGATTAGGACAGATGTTTGTCTCAACATATTATTAGGCAGTGTGGTGTCAGTTACTGTTTAAAATCCTTACTGTGAGCTAATCACAAACAAAGCAAAAAAAAACTTTATGGAGCCTAGACATTCATTACCTTCTTGCTCAAGCTGTGCTTTGATATCCAAAAGAAAATAACTGTAGAGTTTGTCTTGGTCATTAAAGACTTACAACCAAAAGACTTCTTCTGCAAGTCATGCAGAGAGAGGGGGAGAGAGCAGGAGAGTGGGGAGAGAGCAAGAGAGAGAGAGGAGAGAGCGGGAAAATGGAGAGAGAGCAAGAGAGAAAGAGAGAGGAAGAGAAAACAGGAGAGTGGGGAGAGAGCAATAGAGAGAGGAGAGAGAGAGGAGAGAGAGGGGGAGAGAGCAGGAGAGTGGGGAGAGAGCAAGAAAGAGAAGGGAGAGATTGGGAGAGAGAGGGGGAAAGAGCAGGAGAATGGAGAGTGAGCGAGATAGAGAGGGGGAGAGAGCAGGAGAGTGGGGGGAGAGCGAGAGAGAGATAGACAGAGGTTGGAACTCGAGCCGCGTGACTTGGACTCGAGTCTGATGAACGACTTGCAACTCGACTTGGGGGTTTTCCCCAGCGACTTGCAACTCGTCTTGCCAATGCTTTCTCTGCTAACAGCTGAAGGGGGAAGGGAAAAAGGCAGTGAGGTTTCTGTAACAACGCATTCCTCCCCGCCTTTCTTGCATTCTAAGTTTTCTCCTGTGATAGCTGAAGATAGAGAGAGAGATCATGCAGAAATGAGTGCAGTTTTCTGTATTTTTTCTCGTTTGGTCTGTAATTAATGAAAAAGGTACCAGATGATTGTTTGGCCAGTTTAGAAACTGCTGGTTTTCACGGGACACTTTGGGATCCTTGACATGGATCCCTGTGTTAGGAGAAGGGTGGTCTTCACATTATTCTTTTAAATCTAAGTTAGTGTATTGGAATAAATGTGAACAAGACAACAACCTCAATACAAAAATGAGCAGCATTTTCCAGAACAGAGGGGTCCACACAGTAAAGTAACTGTTGAAGCTCCCGGGTGAGGTAAGCTATGGACTAGATTTGACAGAGGCAGAGAATGGGCTCACTAATGTTCCTGGCAAGAGAGGTAGAGAATAACATTGAAGGCCTGGGGCAAATTGTGGATCCAAGAGTGACCTGGAAAAACATGGCGGAGGCTGATATTAGGTCTATAGCAGGTGGCAACTGGTGGGCCTGAAAAAAGAGCAGGGATTAAAAGCATGCAGAGGTCATAGATTGACTATAAGGAGTGAGAGAAGCTAAGCCTTGCAATGGAAAAACATCAAAGGACTGACTAAAGATTGCTTAGCACTGGTTATGGAGACAATCGAAGGTAAAAGTCTGGCACACAAGTAGAAAACCTTGTTGTCTGGCCATGTTCTCTGTTCAAAAACCATGTTTTTGTGATGGATATTTGCTTGGCTGAATAAATGTTTTTGTTTGATTTATGCTGAAAGAATTTATGGCTGGTTTTTAGTTAACCCTGTCTACTGAGCAAGTACTATGTGATGACTTTTTTTGCAGTCATTGCAGTGTCTCCCATGAAGTATATTTACTTTGCCTTTACTTAAACTCTGACGCTGCCCGATCTTATACTGCAAAACACAGATATTAAAAGTTATTATGTAGTGCATTTTTTTCTTTTTTCACATAAACACACAACCAGATTGACCTTGTTGTAACCAGAGACATTAGACTATTATGGTAGAACCTGGGTGATCAACCAAAAGGATCTGGTCCAAAAAACATTTGTCAACTAATAGCAAATTATTTTTACAAAATCCATTTCAGGTTTGCTGGATCATTCAGGTTCTCCATTGGTAGTCTGTTAAGTTAAATGTAAAAAAATTGGGAAAAAATATACAGGACCACCTTCCTTTTAATTTCCATCGTCTGTAGTTTTTATCATTAGGCTAAGTTCACTCTAGCTTTTCTTTTTAACCAGACCAGTTATATTATTAAAATTACCAGGCTATTTTTTTTCCTTTCTTTCAGACATTTACTTCTTGTAGTCCTGCCGCTCATATCTACAAATACTCAATGCAGTGTCCAAAGGCATTTTGCCACTCAAACAATCCCCATAGAACTGAAATCTCATATTACCACTTTTGCAAGTGTCCCTAAGTGTTTGCAAATTGTGTTTTTAGGGCAGTATTAGTCATTCTAGAGTAAAGGTCCCCAACCTGTGGTCTGCGAGAAAATTTTGGTGGCAAGGTCGTCCACCGGCCAGAGCCGCGGACCATGTTTCCCATATGCATCGCAGGCTCAGGCCAGAGGGCAGGTTGTGTTTTTGGACACATCCCACCCACTCTACCACTCTACTCGACGGTGCAGGTTCTGGCATCATGACCTCAATCTGGGGGAAGTTTTTTCCACTTTGAGTGACGCACAGCTCCCCGTGCATGCACAGTCCGGAGTCCATAAATTTAGTGGTCCATCCCAAAGGTTGGACACTGTTCTAGAGGACTAAATGGGGAAGAAAGCCAAAGATCATGAAAAATTTTGCAACTGCTTACACAAAAGTCTGCAAATTCCTGCAAACACCATGCAGTTACTTGCTGCTTCCAAATATTTAGTCGGTGCCACTAGGCACCTTGGAACGATAAACACTGCAATTTCATTTTTTACTACCTAGCCTTAAAAAACTGTGCATAGTATCAAAGCAGCAAATTTCTTTGCAGGTGGGTCCATAGGTAGTCAGAACTTACATTGTCCACACTCCACTGCCAAACTATCCAAGATTCTTATGCAAGTTTTGGCTGTCTGAACATTTTGAAATATACTCCCACACCTCACATGTCAGTGCTGGGTTTGGTGATTGGCCATTCAAGCATCACATGTTCCCTCATACCTAGAAGTACTGGGTGTCTGGCAGAGAATCAGAGTGTTCCAACACATTTATGTTTCATTCTGCAAGGCAAACCTGTATTTGTCTGCGTAGAAAAAGCACAATTCCCTTTAAACTGATTGCATACAAATTCACTTGTTAAAAAAGAACCTGACCTAACCGATGACAGAATCCCTTTAAACCAAGCCAGGAAAAATGTCAGACTTGTCACTAAGCTTCACATTGACAGACACATCAGGAGAGCACGGCCAGTAAAAACATAATGAGTTCTAGAAACAGAGAGAGTCTGCCTGTTTGGTTATTTGTATAATCTCTCAATGATAGTATTCATCTCTGCCAGTTCATTATAACAGTGTTGATCTGAACAATAACAGATGCCATTCCTGGCCAAGAGCCCAACGGCCAATAAAAATGCCGAATCCTGAAGATCTCTTTACAGGTAATTACAAGTGCTTGGTGGCTGCTGTCCAGATTTAAAGCAGCGGAAATGAGTCTCAGAAAACTTCCCCTGTCTAATGTACTTTTCTTGTCCCCACTTACATATGATATGAGCTGATCAGTCTGCTGGGAAAATTTGGCAGGTCGTCCGGTCTTCAGAGATCTGAATATATGGAGGTTAGCAAACACAGATGTTTCTCCATGTACAGGAGCCCGGCAGATCATATATATTTCTGTGTAATGTGATCACTGACATTCCCAGCCATTGGTGGGTGGTACAACGTAGGAGGTTTGGTGGTGTTAAAATTTTGTATTTGGGAGAATTGTTACTATTACCTCCCTAAATATATTGGAGGCAAGGGACCTTTGTATTGAAATGTTCTACTTTTATTAGATTGTATAGAGGAAATTTCCAGAAAGTGAGCTTGAATTCAACAAGTTGGGAAAAAGTATTGGTGATTCTATAGAAGGGTAATATAATTGGACAAATACAGGGATTAACATTGTGTCCCAAATATATTTATTCCCTAGCTGTCTATGTCCGTACCATGTATACATGGGGACAGCTACATTTCAACATTATATATAAATATGGCATAGCAAAGGACAAACACTAGGTTTATGGTATACATATCATATATCATAACCAAATGGATATGCCTTACAGACGATTAACTTCCATTATTCAGTCATGTTCAGATACAATAAATGTACAGGAATGTGCTTGTATGAATAAATAATGTATTTCTTTAAACTTATTTGGAGTAACCATTCTCAAATCCTTTAGTAAACCAGCCTCAACATGTCATCCAACTGAATCAAAACAATGCCTACCTTAAGAAACTTATCTAAAAAGTTGTTTTTCTGCACTTATGTAAACCCTAACTGGACTACATTTATTTTTCTTATTGCACTGTGCACTACAAACAATTGCCACTGCTACACCAGCTTTCTGGTAGTACCAATGGTGGACCATGAGGACTGTGTGTCGGCACAGCAGCGTTTTAGTCACCACTAGGGAAGAATAAATAAATATTCTCAAAGTATCATCCTAATAAAATCTAATATGTCATTCATTCAAAAAAAAAAAACTGATTTCCAGCAACAGACGTAAAAAAACCCTTAACATGTTAATGTCAATGTAGTGGTAAAGTCACTCTAGGGAGTGGGTCAAAGTCAATGTTGGGGATAAGATTCCATACAAATAATACAGAACATTAGTTCATTTTACTTAATATTTAAAAAGCTTTTTAGTTTTTGGGCACATAGTTAAATTTTGTTGATAAAATGAAAAAAAAAAACACTTAACAAAAAGGATCAGACATAGCCAATACTTACCTTCTGATTTATAAAGTTGACTGGTTATGGTCCAGTGGCAATGTGAACCTGTCACTTTTTGAAACAGGTTCACTTTAAGTACCAACTTTCATTTCTGTAATACCGGTTTTCATTTATTATTCTATGAATATTAGTAGGTAACTCATTTACAGGATGTACATTTTTTATAAGTGCATTGCAATGGTTGCCACTATAGCTAGATAATTAAAGAATCAATTAGATTAAAAAAAGATTTTTAGGGAAGAAAACACCTGTACCCCCACCATGCTGTCCCAACTGTTCTATCCTATGGAGTTTGCCCTATGTTATTATGCAGCCAAAAGTCTAAATTCTGCTGTACTGTAATAAAAATGCTAATAATTGTAATTCTACTTTAAAACACTGAACTGTCTTTGTAACATTCTACTTCTTTCCCCTGATACAATGCCTTGAATAGAAATTCAGCAACATGCTGCAACTATATTCTCTGGCACAAACCAGAGCTGGTTCCAGGGTCCAGATGGCATTCCCAGATGTCACAAGAGCTGGCACACTAATGGTCCTTGGGAAATCTAGAGAAATGACCTGTGATGCTGAAAGATTGCATTTCAGCCTGTTTTACATTTTTACAGGATATTT
>NC_092869.1:28736974-28808552 GCF_032062135.1 Pyxicephalus adspersus | reverse complement strand
TGATCAGTGTGGATTTGTTTTTTGATGCCACTCCCCATGCAGCTCCATTACATCATGATTCTGTATCATGGCTTCTGGAGCATCTGGGCATGATACCATTTGGCGGCAGATTTATTATAGCACCATGTTCTGAACATAAAAAGTGAATAAAAGTGAAAATTTAAAAAGCACCGGGTGCCACCAGCTTCGTTGATCTTCTTCCTTCTTCTGCCTACGTCACCCGATGTGCAAGCACCAGATCAGGCGACATGTGCAACTGCGCATGCGTGAGATCATCATCTTTCTTTTTTTTTACAACAGAAAAGCCCCTCGCCTTCTGTCTTTACTGTAACAGCGTATATGCACGTCACGGATCAAATGAGGCTTCCGCTGCTCCTTCTGCGCATGTCAAAGATCAGGCATGCACGGAAAGAGCAGTACAAGCATCCTAGGATTCATGATGTGCATATACGCTGTTACAGTAAAGACAGAAGGCATTTTTGCCTTGTATAGGAGGGTTATCTACCCTTCTAAATCAAGTAAAAATTGTGGTGATAGGTCCGCTTTATTGGCAGGACTACATCCCGCCTAAACATTTTAGGCTGCATACTTGGTGTTTCCATAGAGGATACTTTTTACAGAAAAGGTAAACTATATTGAAATTATGAAATACTTTTGCTATATATCTTTTGGGGATATTTTACCTACCACCTTCCTTTGAAAGAAATGGGATGCCAACAAGGCAGTAAGACACTTTATATGCAAAATATTTATTAATATCACTGCAATTATGTTTCAGTAATACAACAATGCTTATAAATGTGTCTGAAGTTAATTTTTTTTGGCTTGCATTTCTGTAACGGTCAAGGTGAGCCAGTGATTGTTTTGGCTTGCTAGTCTTGATGGTGGTTGTCACTGAACACAGAGGTGTAAAATAGCACAGCTTGATTGAAAACATGCTTGGCGAAATGAAGATTCATAGCATCAGTATCAAGCTGCAGCCGCAAAATGAATTCCAAAAAAATAGTTTTTCAAAACTCTGCTTTCACATGAACAAAACACAGACTAGCTAGGATGAGCAAAGTCACATACATACTTTATAATGACTGTTATATTGGTACATTGAAATGAACAGTGGTCAATCTCAATTGGTATTTCCTTTAATGCCAGGGTGGATTGATGGCTCATCAGCCTTGTGTGTTATAGGTTTAAGTTCAGAGAACATAGCTCTATGAATATTGAGATAGTTAACTACAGTACACCATGATGATGATGATGATGATATATATATATATATATATATATATATATATATATATATATATATATATATATATATATATATATATATAAATAGTTTGTTAGTTTATTCCACCAGAAAGGAAAGCCCCAATGGATAATCAAAGAGGAGTGGACTCCTATTTGCCCAGAGGAAGAGAAGAAGAGAAGGAAGGGAAAGCCAGGCTTTTGAAGGGCAACCAGAGTTAAATTTAAAAATACAAAATTTTATTGTTCCAACAAAAAAGGGGAAACCCCCCCCTTTTTGGATGGCTGCCCACAACTCACCCACATACCACAACGAAAATACTCCTTATGAGAAGACAACATTTTATCTTCCCCTGCTGGATCACTGTCATTTACTTCTATTAAGACAGACAGAGATGTCATAACCATTATGCATATGAAAGTCCTGGAATAAACATTTCAAGCTTCTATCACACCGTTCACTCCACTCGGACATCTGGAAACACCAGCAGTATGTCCAAATTGATATCGGTCTCACTATCAAATCACTTACAAGTCGCAATTTCGTATCACAAGGCTATTAATGCGGTAAGTCTCCCCTTACCCCTGAGAAAGCTCGGTTCAGACGAAACGCATTGGGTGGGACACCTTACCGCCATCACTAACCTAGTATGATACTAAACCATATTGCCTTTTTCTGCGAAACTAATGGTTATATGTTAGCCCAGGATTCATTTATAGAGACACAGCTCCTAATGTTTTAAATTATGTTGTTGAAACAATAAAATTTTGTTTTTTTAAATTTAACTCTGGTTGCCCTTCAAAAGCCTGGCTTTCCCTACCTCCTCTTCTTTTCTTCCTCCCAGATACACGATATATATATACACACATATATATATATACGCAGATATATACACACACGCATATGGATCATTTTGTAATATTATGTTTAGTATTAATGATGCATCATGAATATTTTTTAATTTTCATTCTAAAGCTGTTATCTGGGCTGAAAATAAATTAATAGGCATGCAGTTCAATCTTTATGGTACTTTTTGTTATGTTTCAATAAGAAATGCTGCCTACAAAGTGTTGTAGGGGCAACATTTTTGCCGATCAGAACCCTTGAATATGAAGTCACCAAGACTTTTATGGGGAATTCAACAAATAGAATATAAGGAAAAAAAGAATAAATGGGGCAGGGGGTGCTGCACAAATTCAAAAAGGATGCAGTAAATAAAATATCCTGTGTATGTATCATATTCACATATTTAATAAAGAAATCCCCTTCCTAGAAATGACACAAAATAATTCATGCTATACTACAGGATTTCCTACTCCTGGAAAAAATAAATTAGGACTGTAGAAAACATAAGGAGCTAACATACAAAAAAAAGCCTGATCCAAAAGGTGACTCCTCCACTTCAGGTTGAACAGAAAATGCTAACATTTCACTGAAAATTACTTCTAACACGGCTTCAGTAATGTCAAAAAATTTCATTTTTTTTGCTTTCCTACAAGATTGCTCAAGCGCCATAAAACCGCATCAAAAGATAAAAATTAATAATTCCTTTGCTATTCATTAACTTCCTAGAGGAGTGACAATTCTTCCCCTGTCCAATTAACTCTGTAAGATGTCTGCCTCAGGGACGGCCATGTTTAATTATTACAATGGTGCTGACATTGATAAGATTGCAGATCTGTACAAGTAAACCCAGAAAAGCTGCTCGGATCTGACTCACACCGATATAAATCATCAGCCTTGTGCAGCTGGATTTCATGGTCTTAAGTAATTCTGTCTACAGAGGATAAACACGCAGCTGTATAAAATAACAGAGCCTTGCAGATATTACTCCCACAGTAAAGGCTCTAAGCTTCAAGGAACAATCTGACCAAAGGGAAATATTCCCTTAAAGTCGATGGCACAAAATGGTATTGAATCTTACGTAGGCATTTCTAAGTTTGCCTTTATGACTCACCTAATTATTGCTTCTCTAACCTTTTCCAAAGTAATGTACATTAAATGGACAGGATCAAACTTTTTCCACCTAGCACTGTTTTCATAGATTTGTTGAACAGTGAAATAAATTGTAAGAAAAGTAGCAATTACAAAGGAGATAGCTTTACCTTGTTATATGCGAAATACAAGATGTGAATCAAGCCTATTACACCCACATAGCTCTAAGTATGTAAAATATGAGAGTGTGTAAAGACTGTGATGATAAAAAAGAGGATATTAGATGATGGAGGAACAACTAATGGCAATGGATAAAAAAGGAGCAGAAGATGACACATGATAAAGGAGGAGAAAAAGAAGAAATGGATAATGGAGGAGCAAACAATGGCAGGAGAAATGGAGGAGAAAAATAAGACAAAGGATTAAAATGGCCATTTGTAGCACTGCTATTAAACAAAAATAGAACATTGTCACCCAAAAACAATGACTACCTGAATAAGCATAAAACGGTATTATTTGCTGTAGGTTTTAAAATGTATAAAAATTACTATTAAGTTACAATAGTCTTTGACCATCTCTTATAGCAGGCCCATAGTCTTCGACCATCTCCTTTAAAGGCCCATAATCCTTGACCTTCTCTTTTAGCAGGCCCATAGTCTTTGAACCTCTCCTTTAGCAAGCCCGTAGTCTTTGACAATCTCTTATAGCAAGCCCATGGTCTTTGACCTTCTGTTATAGCAAGCCCATGGTCTTTGACCTTCTGTTATAGCAAGCCCAAAGTCTTTGATCATCTCCTTTAGCAGGTCCATAATCTTTGACCATTACTTTCAGCATAACTATTGTCTTTGACCATCACTTATAACAGGTGCATAATCTTTGACCATCACTTTTAGCAGGTCCATAGTCTTTAACCATCTGCTTTAGCAGGCCAATAGTCTTTACCATCTCCTTTAGCAGGCCAATAGTCTTTACCATCTCCTTTAGCAGGCCCATAGATTTTAACCATCTGCTTTAACAGGCCCATAGTCCTTGACCATCTCCTTTAGCAGGCCCTTTGTCTTTGACCATCTCCTTTAGCAGGCCCTTTGTCTTTGACCATCTCCTTTAGCAGGCCCTTTGTCTTTGACCACCTCCTTTAGCAGGCCCTTAGTCTTTAACCCTCTGTTTTACAAGGCCCATAGTTTTTGATCATCTTCTTTAGCAGGC
Organism: Pyxicephalus adspersus; assembly: GCF_032062135.1. NCBI lineage: Eukaryota > Metazoa > Chordata > Amphibia > Anura > Pyxicephalidae > Pyxicephalus > Pyxicephalus adspersus. Next base: position 28,804,165 of record NC_092869.1, on the reverse strand, counting down.
CCATAGTTTTTGATCGTCTTCTTTAGTAGGCCCATGGTCTTTAGCCATCTGCTTAGCAGGCCCATAGTCTTTAACCATCTGCTTAGCAGGCCCATAGTCTTTAACCATCTGCTTTAGCAGGCCCAAAGTCTTTGATCGTCTTCTTTAGCAGCCCCATGGTCTTTAACCATCTGCTTTAGCAGGCCCATAGTCTTTGATCGTCTTCTTTAGCAGACACTTAGTCTTTGACCATCTCCTTTAGCAGGCCCAAAGTTTTTAACCATCTGCTTTAGCAAGCTCATAGTCTTTCACCATCTGCTTTAGCAGGCCTATAGTCTTTCACAGTCTCCTTTAGCAGGCCCATTGTCTTTCACCATCTCCTTTAGCAGGCGCAAAGTCCTTGACCATCTCTTAAAGCAGACCCATAGTCTTTGACCATCAATTTTAGCAAGACCATAGTCTTTGACCAACCCTTTAGCGGTTTTGAAAAACTCCCATTACATGACTTTAGAAAGTTTTCTGTAGCACTTCATTCATGAAATATTACATATGACCCTTTGGTGATGTCACAAGGCAAATTTTAGCATCGTTTACCTTGACCACAACAGATTTAACAGTAATAAAACAAAGTTACAGTGTTTATTTCTTAACTAACATTAGGTTTTTATTAGGTTGAAGAAAAGTCTTATCCTGAAAGTTTTTTCTTTTAACTGTAGAATTAAACATGTTGCCTGGAGGCTGCAAAAACATCTAATAAATTAAGCACGGGTCGACAACCTTTATGTGACTGAAGCAGATTCTCTTGTCCTCAACTTTTCCTTTATCGTATTAACTCACTGCAGCTCGGGCAACATTTAATTAGAGGACAGCAAGCAGCCTTCCTTCCTGGAAGTAATGAGATGATTCAATTTCATTTTGCAGATGCCTAAGAAGTCTCACCATACTCCTATCTGTAATGGGGCATTTTATACTGAGGCTCATGTACAAAGGTTACATTGCAGTTACTTGCTCACTTCCATTTTTTTCTTTTCTCCAATTTCAGTGTTAGGCTTCAGTTACCAAGTTCTTCTCCTAATTAACGGGCTGTGGGATACACTTGTATGGCTTTCAAAGCAAACACAATAAAATTGCTCTCACCTAGGTCAACCACTAACTAGAAGGTATTTGTTAGCATTGCTACATTCCACCTAAAATAACTGCAGACAGTGGGAAAATCACAGAGGTACACTGAAGTCAAATTTGAAGCATTGGGTTATATTTACATACAGCATTCATTTTTCATTTTTGTGAAATTTGAATACACCTGGTCATCCTGTTCTGCAAACTCTTCGAGTTGTCAATTTAGATCATGCTAAATAGTAAAGAATGGTAAATATATGCACGTTTTTCTCTCTTTAGAATTAAAAGGGATACAACTTTTTTTTTTAAAGGGTATTTGTACCAATGAAAAATAAAATCAGTTTTAAATAGTGTTCAACTGAGAGAGGGCCCTGCGCCATCACACTAAACATGGCTCCAATTTACAGCTTCCCGCACTAAAAATTGAAGCTTTGCTTAGCCTCATATTGGAGTTTTATTCTCAGATGCCTCATGTAATTTTCAAAGAGTAAAAAGATAATATGAAATAAATAATAACAAATATTTATAACGATGTGTTCAGCCATAACAAGCAGTGAGGTTGCAGGGTAGTAACCCACAGTGAACTGCTGTCCCTATTGGAAGCCCAATAGAGAATGAATAGGGACAGTAGTTAGCTGTTCAGAACAACTCTGCTGCCTGATGTCAGAAATATAAGTTTTGGGAAACCGGCGCTGCAATTGTCCGATTGGCTGGCAGAGTACCAGTCGCTGGGAGCCACACAGGATTGCTTGCTCCCAATGAAGGTCTGTACCAGCCCTCAAGGGTTTAACTTAACATTGTTTCAACTTATTTTGGTTTAATCCCATCTTGACATCTTTTCCTGGGACATCTCAAGAAATAATGTTATGGGTTTTATCAGTCTAAGACATTGCATGCTTAATATTTTGCAATTCAGACAACCTTCGAAAGTCTAAAATTAGGATCAATAAAGAGACACTGTTACTCCCTTTCTCCTATAATACAGGCATTCTAGAAGCTAAACCACCACAACCACACATTTGATCCAAAGCAAATGCATGCTACCAGGGATCTACAGGGAGACAATGATTGATAACCACTAGGACACTAAGACAACCTCGTGTTGCACATAGACCTTGCTCTTCTTTATACAGTACTATGCTATGCATCACCTATAATTTATATTAATTATTTATTTGTCACTCCTCACAATAGAACAGGGGTAATGCAATGGATATAGAGATTTGTCAGATACAATGTACTCATTCTGCAGAATTGGCTGACAATTGCATTAAGATGAATCTGATAACAAAAATATTGTGTTGTGTTCATAACTATTTTTTTTGTAATAATGCCAATAATATCCTATAATTTATTACAAGGGCCACTGTTTAATGTACAATACCTTATATGCAATGCTAACCTTATATGTAATGAAGTCATTTCAGGCCAGGATTCTCTGTACTGTACATACATTGTCTGCTTTGTACGGATCTTACAATGCTGATCTATAAACAAGTATATAGAGCTACACGTCAAATCAATCTGTTTAACTTTCAAAATGTAATTATACATGAAATCAAATTATACAACCATGAAAACATGGCAAAGCTAAAAACAATGAAACTGCAGAACGTCATGTCTAGAATATTAAAATAACTCATATATATGAATATCACAGTGCAGGGATAAAAAGCAATTGATGTGCAGCATTGAGCCTGATTCATTAAAGCTCTCCAAGACTTAAGACTGAATGATTGAGCAAACCTGGAATGGATTTTTTTAAAAATCGTTTGCTATTAGTTGGCAAATGTTTGTAGTTTTGGGCCAGATCAATTCTGGGTTTGCAGCATTACCCAGGTTCACCCATAAAAATCTATATTCTCCAGTCCTGGAGATCTTTATTAAATTAGGCCCAAAGTGAGAGAATTGCACACTGATATTTATATGTTATCTTTGTCCTTTGGTTAATTTTAAACTAGCAAAATGCCACTTGTGCCCTATAGAAAAGGACTTCTGACACCTCAAGGTAATCAAATATTCATCTCAAATCAATGTGCAGATTCTGCTCTCTCCTAGTGAGCGAGGACAAGGTCCCTCAACAGCTGGCCCTATTTCCAAATGTGTAAGAAGAACTAACTCAAGACAACAAGTGCTGCCTCATACCTAGAAAAAAGATTTAAACATTCACTGGTAAATGCCAGCTAGAAAATCCAACTTTGAATGTAATTGAGTGCATTGATCAAGGTTAGTGTATCTGGAAAATGTTTTTCTTTCCAACATTTGCTTTGTCTCTCCTGCAATAAAAACATTTATCTGCCTGATCATATTTTTTATTACTCTCACTTGTCCTTGTTTTGTCGCAGGAATCACCATTTGATCATTGGTCATCCTGATTGGCCATTCCTGTGCATTGACATGGAAATTCACTTATTCCCATCAGCCAAGGGTAAGCCGTGATTCCTGCCAATAAATGCTGAACTGTGCATGTGCAACTCAGGATATACTGAACAAAAGATTGTGATCAGGCAGGTAAGTGTGTTTTATTGTGGATCACCTGCAATAACGAACCTGCCTGCTCACAATTTGTTTTGCTTTAATAAACTTTTACATTTGGTACCATAGGAAAGCCAAAATTTGTGTAAAAACATTGTCCTTAAACCATCTTCAGACCTCTGTAACACTTTCCTAGATTTAAACGTCATGAGAATACCACTAATTATCAATTATTAACACCCACCCACAGAAATGTCAGTTCAATCAATGGTTGCTCTTTCATGTTGTTGACTCACTTTGCCGATGATGGCTGCAACAATTGACACTCTTGACTGCAATCTATAGGGATGGATTTAAAACATCTCTTAAAATGGATGGTATTTGACTTCAAACGAATGGTCCCTTGAAGTAAATTGTATTGTACTTGTTTTACATCCAGGAGCAGACACACGGAATACAAAAGTCAAGCATTAAAAGAAAAAACCCCAATGGAATAAACTCAAGTTCATCTTATAGGGAAACTGGAAATATATTGTTTATTAGAACAGTGCAAAAAAAATGAATAAATATAAATACCCATAGCCTCCAATTGCGGACCTAAAACTGCAAATTTCTAGCCATTGTTTATTGGGTTCTTTGGGCCTGATTTATTAAAGCTCTCCATGGCTGGAGAGGATACACTTTCATCAGTGAAGCTGGGTGATCCAGCAAACCTAGAATAGATCTGGTCCACAATTTGCATTTGCTAGTAAATAATAAATCCTTTTGAAGAAATGGATTCCATGTTTGCTGGATCCCCCTGCTTTACTGATGAAAGTGAATCCTCGGAGAGCTATCATAAATCAGGCCCACTGAGTAATTACTTAGGAAGAGCCTGAACAGGACAATCGTGGTATTTTTTAAAGCTTTATTTATATTAACATAAAGACATTTGCAAAAAACATAAACAATGGTCAAACATGTTACAGATAGTACTTTCGAAATGGGAGTACAGACAATTGCTACATAGTATTAGATGTATAACTCATAAGGACAACATTGGGTTCCATAATCATGTCTGAATTCACTAATTTGAATAAATATCTTCAATAGAAAATATCTGACTGTAGTATTTTATATTTTTATACTACAATAACAAAAAAAACAGAAAAAGGGGAGGGAAAGGGGGAGAGGTTTGGGAGGGGGTGGAGATTATCAGATCCTGAGAACTGTGTTCACCTGAAACTTGGAAGTCTAATATGATAACAGCCACCTTAACATGTCAATTCAACCATTTTAGAATTGTATAGTTATAATAAACTTTAGAAAAAAATGGAGATTATGTCACGTTGAATAACGATGTAGTATTTGGTGTAATTCAATTGGGTCTAGGGTGTAATCCATAAAGGCATACCACTTGTTAAAAAATTCAGTCACATTATGGGGACAGTATTATCTGCCTCTAGGAGATCTCTGGTAAACATCATCCACATGGAAGCCACCACTGTTTCCAATCTGGGTCGGTGGCCATGAATCCATGGGCACACAGATATCCAAATTTGTATCCCCTTTTTTCAGGGGTTTGTCGTGGTCATCCCTGTTCTCAAACAGACACACCAATGGCTCAATTGGTATTGTCACCTATTTGATTGATATATACAAGTGTGTCCTCCCATAGCTGTTGCACATGAACGCAATGCCATAAACATTACCTAAAGGTAACTGTGGTACCGCCACACTTCTGGCTTTGTATAAATCTGGCCTGACCAGTGTAAGTTACATCTTCCCTTGGAAAAAAAACTTCATATTCCTTGTATAAATTGTTTAAATGTGTTTCCCTCCAGGTTTTCTTGGGTGTGGTCTTTGTAAGATATTAAATCCGGAATATCAAAATCCTTCTGCCACACACGTACATCAGATTCTGTGAGTGGTTTGAGGTATATTGCCCGTAGGCGGGGATAGAGGGATGCAATGAAAGGCAGTTTTGCTGCTAATAGATTGTAAAACATTGTCATGTTCTGCCACCTTGGCAGGATTTGACACCCGTAATTTGCAGAACTTCAGAAATTGTAAATAGTACAGCGGATTTACCGCTTGTCTTGGTATAGCATATTTTTGTTGTAAGGCAAGTAAAATGACCAGTCTAGGGAGGCTAGTGTGGTAAAACTCGGCCACAAGTGGATAAACCCTTAGCAGCCCACTTGCGGTATGCTATATATTCCATCCTCTGTGGAAACAAAGGGATCCTATACAAGTAGTCCCTGGGTTACATACAAGATAAGGGCTGTAGGTTTGTTCCTAAGTTGAATTTGTTTGTAAGTTGAAACAGGTACATTATTTTAATAAATGCAATTAGGACAGATGTTTGCCTCAACATAATATTAGGCAGTGTGGTGTCAGTTAATGTATAAAATCCTCACTGTGAGCTAATCACAAACAAAGAAAAAAAAATCTTTATGGAGCCTAGACAGTCGTTAACTTCTGGAGCAAGCTGTGCTTTGATATGCGAAAAGAAACAAGACAATTGTCTTGGTCATTAAAGAGTTACAAGAGGCTGTAGAAAGAGCTCACCCCCTAAGATCACCCACAACCTCAGCTGTGTATAGCAAAAGATTTCATCTGCAAGTCATGCAAACCGCCCCTCCCCCTCTCCAAGCCTCCATTCTGCAGGGAAGACTCGTTTGTATCTAGGAGGCGTCCGTATGTCTGATGTCTTTAACCCGGGGACTACCTGTAATCGGGAGATATTTTGATATAGAACATGGTAGATCCAGTTTACGTCTGATTTCCCCCCAGGTGAGTACAGTGTCCCGAACTCATATATTATGTTTAAATTCTGGGGGTAGTTGGGAAATACTACAGTGAAGAAGAGCTGTTAGTCCCCATGGATACACCAGGGTCTGTTCCAAATTTGTGTTGGAATAATAGGAAGTCCCTTTAATAGCAAGGTATTTTAACACCAGGTATTTTTCAAATGAGAGAAGATTTAAACATATTGAAAATAACCTTTGAAATTACATATTAAAAGAAGTTTTGAAAAACTTTTAGGCTCATATATGATTAAATTAAAGTTAAATTTACTTTTAAATATAACTTAATTGAATTTAGCATGTCACTAGTGGTTCTATGGGTGTATCCATACAATAGAAAGTCATTGGGTTACTCAGTCTTTCACCAGATTTGTGAACTATATACATAATAATTTGTCCTTTATAAACAATTAGAGATGTTGACTTCTTTATTTGTAATGTCTCTACATTGTGACCATTTATTCAAACCTGCATGTTCTATATTTGTTACCGAAATTGTCTGGCAAAGCACACAATACATCATTAATAGGATTTGTAAACTAATTATTATATCTGTATTTTTTAATGACCAATACACGCTCTACAATGCTGAATTGGTATGTAGAATATAAACAAGCTGTATGAGGCTTTACTAATGCCCTTCTTTAGTAGAGGTTACAAAGCATCGACTTTCAAACTGCCCTATTTTCTGACACTTTGATGAGTCTTCAACACCAGCAGGTCAGTGCGCTTCATAGAGTCATTCCTAATGAACTGAATATTCTTCATTGAAATCACTAAACCACGGTGCTAATGGCTACTAATTGGTCTGCATGCAAACATGTGCACGCTTCACTGGTTCTCCTGCCAAAGGCAAATTAGGCTCATAATGTTCGGACGCCATGCTTAACCCATTTCTAAAGGAAAATGTTAACCTATGGCGTATACTATGGCCCTTTAAAATAGATGTCCATCATTCAGAAGGTGCATTTTGTTCTTGTTACTTTGTAACCAAAGTTTAGATGCTCTTTTTAGATTGTTATTGTAGAAGTTCACAGAAAAATCAATTTGAAGTACATTGAACGTGATGTGTGTATGACTCCTTCGAAATTGTTTGTGTTTATCCAATATAAATGTATAACCAAAAATATCAAGATACATAGATTTGCTTATGGTCATCCTCTCTGTTCTCCATTGCCCTTGGTGAACATTATAGATCTCATTTATCCAGGTCATTGTACGTCTGGTAGTAATTAGTCACCTTTAAATGGACCTGTTCTTGTAATGTTGACCATGTGTTTGAAGCTTTCCAAGTTACATTACAGGAGGAAGTATCCTCCACCTATGTGCTTCAGTCTTTAGTCATCTTTCAGAACTTTAGTTTAGGATTTTGTGCATTTTAACTTTCATGTATTTTCCCAACTTAAGTGTTCAGCATCTAGGAAGGGATGAGAAGAACCTTTCATTGTCCGAATGTAGTTGATCCAATGGTGGATCTCAATAACCATTCATCTACATATGCCCTTTTATTGCCTTCCAAATGCCCCTCAATGTTCTTTTCATTCCCTTTTGACCTTTTTCTGAACTATTTCAAACTTATTTTTATTCATGTCACTTTGAAAGTGGTTATGTAGTAAACAAATGTCTGTTCATGTCTGTTAATACCAGATGCATTTTGCTTACTATTAGCTAAAAGTGAGTTATCTGGATCCATCTAATGCATTATATAGTGATATTTTGGATAACTAGTTCCAATTTTCATACCATCAATGACATTTTGAAGTCACTTCACTTCTGATAGGTAACTAATTCCCCCCATGCTATCACAAAATAAGCTGGAAGCCACCTTTTACAAGGAAATAAGTTGCAGAATGTAATAGACATTATTAAGGATCTCCTTTTCCTGTGATGACTTCCACTAATGCAGTTGCATTAGTCTGTCTTTGGTCTCCATTTATTGGGCTGCCTAAAGTAAAAACCTTATATTTATATGTTACTAAAAACTAAAAGTAACTTAGAGTTTTTTTATTTTGCCGTAATGTAATGTGGGTATGGGATGGAAATTAGCATTTTCATGTTGTCTGTGTATTAGGGAAATAATAACTCATTTCCTGTTTATCTGTTTTAAAACCTAATTCTATGAATTTAAAATGGAAAAAAAAACTTTCTTTGCAAGGGCTACCCTCGCATTGTTAGGCTACAATGCTCATTTAATCCTTTGGGTATCTAAGGAGTTAATTATTTACTCTATTCCAGTGTTTTTCAACCTTTGTAACATGAAGGAACCCTTGAAATACTTTTCATGTCATGTGTCCCGGTGTGAAGTAAAGTTCATACTATATTATTCACTAGTTAAGCAGGTATCTAACATAAAGATGCCTCAAAGGTATCTGGGATGAACATGGAAAAGTTAAGCACCAAAATATTAAATTATATGTAAATACTAAACATTAACTTGTCTCTTTTGGTCTTTTAAGAATATAATTTAAAGTGTTTGTTACAGTACCCCTGGAGACCATGTCAATCCTGTCGGCTTTGGGTCGTGCCTAGCAGCTGGCATGTGCACATGCTTGGTATGCATTTGTTTAGAGGTGTATTTAAGCCCAAAGTTTTGTGGCAGTTTGGGCTACGACTTCCTGCCATCTACCTTCATAATGTGTTCTTCTAAACAACCCAGTTCACTTGAATCTGAATGTCTTCCGCTGCAATAATCAATGTCTGACGAAACATTGGCTGTCCCTGTCCAGTGCCTAAGCTTTACTAGCATGACTGCTTGTCTCCCATTCTTTTATTTCTTTGAAGTCACTGGTGGGGCAATTCTGAGCGTCACAACCTGATGACATCATGCAGGATAAACTGGTAAATGCCAGGGTGCTACTTATTCTCCATACCTTAGGAAAGGCTACATAATGGGTCCATGATTAATTCACAACAGTGTTTTTTTTACAACTGATCAATTTCATGTTCCCAGTAGTCTCTAAAGCAGTGTTTCTCAATCAGGGTTCCCTACAGAAGTTGCTAGGAGGTTCCCTAAACAATGAGAGCTTTTGACTGTCAGGTCAGTTTCTCTGATACCAATTATCTTTTGGCTATCTGTAAGGTAGGCAGCCTTTCCACTGGCCAGCAATGTAGGGGGTGTTCTTCTACAACTGCTATTCCTTGAAATATTACATTTTTTTGGGGGGGATTTACATACACTTTATACATTCATTCAATCTTACCTGTATAACAGAATTGATTCCCTGGGTAAATAATAGCACTAAATGTTATGTGATCAGTTCTATGTTGGACCAGGGGCTATGATCAGTAATGATGTCCACTATAAATGGCTTCATCAGCTGTACTATGGCTCCAACACTCATTAATCGTACTTCACAGCTACTGTCAAAAACATTTCATAACATCGCTGACTTCATGCAAGTACAGAAAGTAAAGTCATAATTTAATTTATTATACAGCTGAAAGATAAAGCATTCAATTGTTAAAGTGTCAGTCCAGACAAAACAGACACTTCAGATTTTGGTAGATGTAGAGCTTTTGTAATCTTTGATATGAGTTACTAACAAATAATTTATAAATTTAGCCTATAAATCTTTATATACCTATGAACAGAAATGCAATATATTGCAGCTTACCACTTCTTAGATGGTTGTACTGTTTTTTAATATGTTCACACAGCCATCATACCAATAGCTCCCATCCTGTGAAACTAGGATAGGAAGTGTGTTCAACCCAAAATGGCCTCCCTCCTAATTTTCATAACATGAAGGCAGTGTTCTGTAATCCAGGTAAAACTGGAAACAATGTAATATGTTCTTGGGCACATTACCTCTGTTCTACTGGTATTAGCAGTAACCTAACCTATGTGGCTAATAAGAGGCCCTGGGAAGATTGGGGGCCCAATTAGGGTGGACTTGGAGTGTCCCGTCCATGCTACTATGGGCACATTGAAACACATGGACCTGGAAGATTCAGTGAATGTTAGATTTGCTGCTTTATGTATACACCCCTAAAGGTTCCAGCACCAGGCACTGCTCCATCAGGCAAAATAAGGAGGCATTATAGATCAATGACTTCCTTGATGAAGAGCAGCAGACATGACATAAGTAAGGATGCCTATTGGGGAAAGAAGTCCTGTCTTTTATTCTTTGGTCATGCAGACGACTTTCTACACCTTTATTGCTTGTATTACCTCTCTCAGCTACAATTGTCAATAGTTGTCTGTGCTGGAGAAATATTGATCCTATGTATTCCTCAGGAAGTTCTTTTCCCAGTTATATTAATGACCAAACTGCCGTAATTCCTAGGACAGGCGGTGGCGATTCAATTTGTGAACTTCACAGAATAGAGAATCAATGGGACATTTTTGTCTGAGGATGGTACAAAAAGCTGCTTCACACTTTGTACAATAACCCTTTCCTTCCCCGAAGGGCTATCAGGAGGAGTTTTGCACTTTGCAATGTTCACATTCACATCACTTCCAGAAGTAAAGCTTTGCAATAGAACCTGGTATCAGCAGTACCTACTTTGATCCAAATTCCTAAACATCAAATCAATGCATTCAATTAACAAGTAACAATGCATTCAATTAAGAAGTAACTTCTTTTTGTAGAAAACCAATGGTATATTATCTTATAATAGTTTAATATATACTAAGTATATAAGTATAATAAGTATAATTATAAGTATAAATAAATTATAAATAAGTATACTAAGTATAATCATCAATATATGTCATTGACCCACATATGACTGTTTTTGAGCACAATTTGAGTAACATTTTTAAATGTATGAAAAAGAAAACTTTTTCTTAAGATACCATAAGAAAAGGTTAGGTCTTTTGGCGAGCTATTATTGTTTTCTGTGTCCCTGCCTGGCAAATTTACCTCTCTCTCTGTCCTGGTGATCATTGTCCCGAAGACAAAATGTAACGTAGTAAGGAGTCCAAAATTTTAGAGTCGTGATGAAATCAAGAGGTCATGGGAAATATTTTAACTTTCAACTTGCACATTTCGGACACAGGGACAAGGAGTCTTTTTAACGGCAAACCTCTAAACCCCTAAAATTTACCTCCTCATGTTCAATACAATTAGGGCTTGGCGTGAGTTGGCAGTTGGATACAGCATCATGAATAGGAAGGGTATGATCATGTCTTATAAAAATGGTGCATGAACACATATTATTGGGACATGCAGTTCCATCCACTGTCCCTATCTCAAAATCTACAGAAAATTCCAACATAACCAGTCAGCTTTTACTTAAAACATAATTGGCGGAATTGTCATTTAGCATCCTCAGAGACAGTAATCTGTGATCCAGAGATAATAAAGAAGGGCAATTTTTGCCCTTGAGCATAACTTTTAAAAAGTAGGATCTTAGGCAAGTAATCTTAGGGAGAATATTGCAATAACAAAAGCTTAAAGGATGATGCAACATTACCTGAATGAAAATCATTAAAAATTGAATTGAAACGCCAACACAGAACGGAATGTGTGCGGATGGAGCCTTCTCCCATGTGTAATCGCTGTTCAGCTGACTCAGGAATGCTTTTCTCTGACAAACTGATAAAATATGTATGTGACCTTACATTGGCTGTGACCACCACCTGTCCTTATAATGATGCAGAAATATTAATGTATAAAGCATAAAGGTTCATTGCTGTATAAGCAGCAGAAGAGCCTACGTGTCAGTTAAAATTTGCGGAAAAACATCTTTTAGTTGTCTCTGACCTTTGCAAAGGTTTGTCAGCATTTACATAGAGTTAGCTGTGGGTTCCATGGGTTATGGATTTATATAACCAAACATAACATCCTTGTCAATGACATGCATTGCATATGTTTTTTTCTTTCAACGTAATATGACAAATGACCATTTTGTGGTACTGTATGGTAATCCCAAATGGCAAACCTTTTTATTTAGAGATGGCTGTAGACAAAACAAGGCCGTGGGTGAATATGAAATAGGAGCTTAACATTGCAAAGCATTCTAGCTCTCTGCACTCCTGCCAATCTGTCCATCGAGTCCCTGGAGCAAAAAAGGCACTGGGCCACTGGCCAGTATGCCCTACCCTAAAACTGGCCTAGTGTTTATCTTATTACCTAATTTGTGTACTATTTAGTTTATAGCCAAGGATGAAACAACATTTATAACTCCATGGGTGATCAAGATCAGTAGAGAGGACCCCACAAAGGTTGGGTATATAGGAAGTGGCTGGAATTACTGGTGCCAGTCCTAACTAAAACAGGAACTCTTTGCAGAATTGGGTTTCTTTTATCCAAGGACTATGAGGCAGTCATTCTTTGAAGCAGTCTTAATATCTTGAACACAGTCCCTCTCTGTCTAGAGCAATCACTTCCTTCACAAGGCCTCTTCAGGTTGGCATGTCCAAGTGTCTTTTTACCACAAGCACTTACTTGCTTAGAAGCCCCATCTGAGGGTCATTATGGGGCTCTGTTATTTCTAGTTATGGCCCTAATAGATAAATAAAAGATTAACCAAAACTCATACCTAAGAATATGCTTGCAGGTTGAATCTTCCTACTGCTTCTAATATTCTTCAGAGCTTCTGATGGAGAAATCTTACCCATTTGTACTGATCCACCTAATAGTCATGAACATACCAGAGGAGTTTTCATGTCTGAACTCTACTTAAATTGAACATCACAGATAATAGGAAGAATGGCTGTTAGGACTGAAATACAATTTTGCAATGCAGTTGGAGTAACATTATGTACATCATTGTAATGATGTTACCATTGTAGAAACCCAGGCAATGTAACTATGGTGTACTTGTACTTGTCGAGGTGCACTTTTTCCGAAAAAGAATGGACTGTCCTAACCCAATTTTCTTTGATGCTCACAGGAGGAACCACAAAAGGTGAAAGGGTCAAAGTTTCCTTAGCTTATACACAAGCCGGGAAGCGGGGCAGGAAAGGGAGGAGTGCAGAAAGAAATAACAATTATCCAATAGGGATGCTGCTTTACTGACAGCCATCTAAAAAAAATTCTCTTTCCTGTAGATAGCTTTCCTCTGACTTCCTGTTTTTTCTCTTGGACAGAAATTTAAAGGAGCCTTGCTTCAGTCTTGCCCTCCGTTACTGAAATAGCTTGATCTGTTAAGTACACAAAGTGAGCTTTTAAAACATTGCATCCCAGATTATTTCCTGGCTGCATAAAGTCCAGAATTATCTAGCCCTTTCCTTCCAAATTTTTTTTCCCTGGCCTAATATTGATTAGATTTCAGACCTTTCGATAATGGAGGCTCAGTATCCCATGCAGGTCTTATATAAGTGGTCTGCATCCAAATTTATCCTGCCGAGGAATGCCCACTTCTCCAGACTGACATACACCCATCAAGGCATTTTATTGTTTTATAAACTCCTTCCCAGATCCAGCCCAGTCCAGCCATGGTCAGCCTGCAATTATTAGAGAAAAATAGAGACTCATTGATTATGCAACTGTCTAAGGAATTCACTAAAAAAGGTTTTATTTAAAAAATGTCAATAGCATTTTATTTAGGGACAAAGGAGTGAGAAAAGAGGGAAATTATAAGAAGACTTAAAAATTGCCATAAGACGAGGGACATTTAATACTGTCTGTCCAAGGGACAATGGTTATAAGGGTCTTCCCCTATTAGGAACAAAGATAGCAATATTATCATAAACCTTCCACAAGGGAATGCATTGCTTTAGATAAATAATAACTCAAACATGCCACAATCTAAAAAATATAGTTAAAAAAATTACTGAATCCTACTGTTAAACTTTAGATTGTTTATGTTTCTGTGCATCCATAAAGCTCTTGGATCCTGGGTGAGGGAAGTCATCCCTGGCTGATGATTCAAACAGAAATTGGGGCCCCATACAATTAGAGTCTACTAGACCCTCACCCTAATGTTTTAAAACATTTTGCTGACTTTCCCTGGAGAAACAAAAACTTCATGACGGCCCGTAACGCCAACGATGTGAAACTTGCTTGTGCCTCTGCCATTACAGCTTCTCACTTAATGAAAAAATTGTTTTAGGAATCGCAAAGACCTGATATTTGCACAGTTACATACTAAGATATTAGGCTGTCATATGCCCCCACACTCATTTTTCTATTTCATCTGGAAGGGGGCAAAGCCAGGACTTATCAGCACCCCCTCGTACACCTTCAATGCAGGTCCAGCTTGGATTGCTGGCCATGGCTTGTGCATACAGCAACTTTTCTGCATTCACTGGCAAAAATATGACAGAATGAGAGCTTTGTTCATGGTGCAGTGCCTTTAGAATGGGAATGATACAAAAGATTGGATGTCCTAGCTGTGCCCCCAACCTCTTGCTTCTGCTCATCCCCAATAATATGCTTTATAGAGAAGAAAACATTTTTAAATTAATATTATTTTCAGTAATAACTTTATACTTATTACATTTGCATTTTTTTATTTTTATATCCTATTGCATTCAGAAAGGGCTATCTGAGGATTCTCCTATAGTTGTATTGTTGTATCAGTTGTATTGCTAAAAAGAGACTTTACCCCCCTGACGGTCGGAATAATGAATGTTTTTAAATGTAAAAGTTGTACATTTAAAAATATTTATTTTGAACTTCCCGCTTGGTCCAGCCTCCCAGCTGCACGGTCCCCAACGTTCACATGTCGGGGACGCAGGTGCCAGGCAGCACCTGTCCTCATTCTGTCGCAGGGTACTTCCATCGTCTTCCTTCTTCTCTTCCTATATGCATTTGTCCATCTTGATTGGCCAGGCTGGGATGACATAAGTCCTGCACGTAGGGAGTTCATTCAGTCCCGGCACCTACAAGGGAAGCTGGGATTGTTGAATATCCAGCAACCAACGCTGAGCTGCCCATGTGCATTACCTGTCCCTTTCTGCAATATTGCCCTGCCCTGATCACAATTTTTTTAAAGTGGAAGGTCAGTGTAAGAACTAAATTATTCAAATATTAGTATCAATAAATAAACAAAAAAACATTAGATTTACTTTGCTTGTTTCAGAGTTTTGTTCTTCTTAATAAAAAATGAAAATTGAAAAGACGTTTTGGCACGTTAATTTGTTTTGGAAATATTTGCGGTGCCATGGATAATATTAAAAAAAACAAAAGCTTTAAAGCGACATATGTTGAAAACCACAAAAATGTTTTGTTAATGTGCAGAGCCACTGATGGAGACATCTCCAACCATTGACTGATCAAAGGATACTAAGGCATGTCTGACCCGGCCCCTTTTCCACGCTTTGTTTGTGCCACGTTCATGGGATACCATTGGTTTCGCTCCTAAATATATCACCCTGCCTTAGGCAAATGTTCTTAGTTAAGACATATTGTTGACCCTACTTACAGACATTCAATATTCTTGTTGTTCATTAATGCACCAAAAAATCGGCACGAGACACTAATAAACCCTGTGGCAAGAATTAACTACATCTCCTCTTAATTAAATGACTGTCCAGCATTCAATTCCCCTCTCAGACAAGCAAAATGTTTTAGGCAATTCTTTCCTTCCTATCAATCAACAAGGGCTAAGTTATTGACAGTCTATGGGACTTTGTTGTTAATGTTTTAACCCATTAATTCGAAAGTCCTTGAGGTCATTGGGCAAAATGTTCAAAGCTGAAAAGAAAAAAACAGTAAATGCGGTTAAGTATTTGTTCATTAAAAACAAAATGTATTTTACGTACAGAATTAATGGCATAAGTACTAAAATGTGACTTGACTATAAGATCTTGTATTATCATATACAGAGGTACAAAGTCATAGAGAAGAAGGGGCAATAACTATCGCCAATCATGTGCTCTGCACATATATATACTGGAAAGGAATATATTTGTCGGAACATGAGAGCTGAGAGATGACGTTTAGAAATATAAAACCTTTGACTGGTAAAAAATAAAAAATAAAGTCATCCACGCAATTTTGTGTAGAGTCCACGGACCACTAAATGCAGGGACTCCGGGCCGCCCAGGCGCGGGGAGCTGTGTGTCACGCAAAAGGGAAGAAACTTCCCCCCCGGAGTGACGTCATGATGGCAGTCCACCACTTGGCGACCGTTGACATAGCACATACTGTAAGGCCTTAAAGTCATTTTTAAAAAATATTTCAAAGAAAGCAGGGAAGGAAAAGCTGGGCAACAATCAAAAAAAAGTTTAACTTTAAAAAGGATGTTATGAAGAACCTGTCTTGAAGCTCTGTGACTAACTGATCTTGTCAGGTATATTTTTGACTTTTTTTTATTAATTTACACCTCTGGCTGTGTGCATATCTTTGCATTTTCTTAATGTGAAACCACTGTATCCATGCATACATCTTTATAAATGCAGCTATGGCCATTTCAAATGTGTAGAATATACGGCACATTAGCAAAGTTTTCTTTTATTTCTCTTCTTCATGCCAATCTAATAGTTATAAACTATTAAAAAATCTTCCTTTGCTATTTTTTCTCTTACATAGAGAATTATGTCAATACAGAGTGCTGTGAACATGACTTTGAGTTACCTGTAGTGAAGTAATAAATCAAAATGTTTCCACTAACTGGGACTTAGTGCATGTTGCTATTTTGTTTTAAAACTAATCAGTTTTTGCTGTATCCATCATTGGCTGCTTGGTATAAATATGATATAAGATGACCAGTACTGAGAGATGTAAACTGCTGTTGCTAGCCTAATAAAAAACAAATAGTATGTAAAATAAAAAAATACAGCTTGCCTGGTTGGTTTTGTAATCCTTTGCCTGTTCTGATCCACTTTTAATACCATCGGAATCATTCATGCACCCCAGTGTTCAGCTAATTCTCACACAGTTATCTTCATGCTTGTTTCAGTTGTGTGACTGAAACTACTGACATCAAAATATAAACTTCACATCCACGTGGTTAGCATTCTTTAGAATGAATTCAGCAATGGCAGCTTTTATATTCCCCTAGTATATGCCCACTTACACCTTAAGGACAAAAATGTTTCTGATGAGGTGTGTTACAATAACACGTGTATTAGCACCATACACCTTAATACCCAACATGTTGTGATGCCATTCATTTTGTACAGCATAGGAAAACTTGCGGCATGCCTGTTTCCTTAGGGACTTTGGTGTGTTGCCAAGCATTCATTAAAATAGGCATTAACACATGAAGAAATGCATATTCACACAATGCACCAAGATCTGAATGAGCCCCCAGGATCAGAAAAGCCTTAACAAAAAAAAAAAGAAAAAGAATATTAACCATAAATAATTCCCTCATAGGTACCAATGTTTTATTCATGGAGAAGTGAATTTTGTTTTTGCTGCTTTTTTAATGGTGCTGGCCAAATATTTTTTCTCAAATCAAATAAATGGTGACATTAGCTAACTGGTAATAAATTAGTAAGAAGCTTGTATTAGCTATTCAGTCTTAGTAGAAGGTCAAACACATAAAAATTGTATTGCATATATTATCAGTGTCAATTTGACATGAGTTTGTTTTAGGGAATACAAACAAAAGTTGACAATAGCTGTCAAAATTACAGGAGTACACAGCTTCATATAATCAAGTTCAAATCTTATACTGCACTTCTAAATTCTTCAAACAAATATGAGATGTAGAACACAAATCCCCTTGTACATAAGGCCTAGGGGGATTCAAGATTTTACACTCTGACCTTTGTTTTTGAAGTATGTGCAAAGAGTTTGAAATGCAATGTTTGACTTTTGACTTATGGATCATAAAGGGACCCAAAATCCTAAAGAAAAGTTCTTACATTCACTTTCCTAGTGACCTGTATCTCGTGATTTTACTTTGAGAACCCCTCAACACTCTTTAACATCCGAAGCATTCATGTGGCCACACATTCCCTGCCACTATATCACTACAGGGCTCAGCAGTGATATAGGAGGCAGACGATGGAACCACACAATGGGCTCTCCCAGACTAGAGAAGATTGACAATTATGTTGATCCAGCAAACCTGGAATGGATTTTGTTAAAAGCATTTGCTATTAGTTTGCAAATATTTTCAATATTGAATCAGATCTTTTTAAAAAAATGCTGGATCATCCAGGTTCTCCCATCATAGTCTATCTTCTCAAGTCTCGGAGAGCTTTATTAAATCATGCTCATTGTGTTGCAGGTACAAAGGATTCAAACATGCCCGGGTTGCTTCTGGCCGATGTGATTGACAGTAATGTCTAGATAAAAACTGAAAGTATTAAACTGAATAGCTTTGTAACTGTGCTTTTTCAAAACTTAATTTTTAGTTTTGACTGCAATATAAAGTTATTTAGAAAGTACAGATTGCAAGACACCTGTATAGAATTACAATACACTGTGAATGATAAATGCAGACAGTATATCCTAAAGAAAATTGGAAATTTGACCTAAGCCACAAAGAACAATATTCATAAGCTACTCACTACATTAAACTATTTTGTTGAGCTACAGATAATAGATCCCAGAGTGAGTGTAAACACGATCTTGTTCTGCTGATGTAAAATAAAATGTGTACTGTAATAATGCAAAAAAATCTTATTGACGTCAGTAGATAATCACATCCCTTAAATATAGATCAGCCTGCAAGCTAGCTGTAGACTTTACAGCTCCAAGACAGTCTAAAGTTAATATGCACAACCCCAAAGAGACCCACAGGATAGGTAAAACAAGGAAACAGATAGGGTTTGTTTTAATAAAGCAGAAGAAGACGATCATTTGAGAGTTTGGGTGATCCAGCAAACCTGGAATGTGTCTGATCCAGGAAAACTTTGAAAACGTTAGCCAAATATTAGGAAATGATTTTTAAGAAATTCATTCTAGGTTTGCCGGATCACCCAGGCTCTCCCAAGATATTCTGTCTTCTCCAGTCCTGGAGAGCTTTAATAAATCAGGGCCAATGTGTACAGTAAGAGCACACACAAAAACATGTTCCAATAGTATCACTATCAGCAACATGTAAAAAAGCCAATCATGCTGGTTTGTTGCCAATCGCTAGTCTGCCTGGGCTCAATACTAAACTCATTGTATTTGCCTTCATTTGCTTGGGGTATAATTCTAGTATATGTTCATCTACATATTATAGACCAGGGGTGAGCATTTCAGAATGGCCATTAATTAGTGAAGCTGGAATGGACCTCTACATTGGGGATCCTGGGAAATTTACAAAGGTAGAAGATGTTTCAACAAATTGGCATCCAATAAAAATTCAATATAGTTTGGCTTGACCAATCCTGTAAGTGATCACATTATCGTATCATTAGATCTGTTGGTAAAAGTATGGAAACACATATATAACCAAACTGAAATGTATTCAGACAGCAGACTTCACATATTTATTATAGGCTGCAATGGTATCATCAATAAATTATAGTAAAGCAAGTTTTGTGTCAGCACACATCCCAAAAGCACATGTTTTATTTTATATTTAGAAAACCAGAGTTAATAGTGGATCTTCACAAACTGTAAAAGGTCAGCATTAAATTAGAAGACAGTAAATATCAAACCACAGGAGTCCTCCATTGGGGATGTAGTTTCTTGCTCTCTTATTAACAATTAAGAAACAGATTATCACAGGAAGGGATAAAACCATCCATTGGCCTCTCAATCCTTAGCTGCACAGTGAAAAAGCTGCTTGTAGAATTTCTACAAGAAAATTAAGAATAATATTGACCTGAGGAATATGGAATGCCTAATGTATCAAAAAACTACATATTCAGTTATACAAGAACACAAATTCTAATATTAGTACCTGATAGTTCTACTATAACTGGCTTTGTTCATGGTAACAACACTTTCATATTTGTGCTTATGTGAACTTTTAATGGAGATCAAAAAAGCCCATTTTTTTAGCAAGCGGGCCATGCAGCTATTACACGACTACATGTAGACAGAGACAACAGAAGATCAGCATCACTGATATATAACAAGGAATGAACCCTTTTTGAAGTGCATTCTAGGCACATTTAGAAAAATGTTCCTAGTATAAATAATGGTGCAGCAAACCTATAGGAACAGAGGGGAAATGTTGAGATTTCAGTTGAGTTGAGTTGGGGATCAGCTATTATATTCACAAGAACAGTGTTTATGGTTGACAATTTAGGATATATATATATATATATATATATGTATTAGGGATTAAAGCACCTTCTAAAATTGAGTCATCCTTTCATAAATATGGCATTGTAAAAATGTGTCTTTTATATAGTTACATAACATAAGCCCATTAGGCTCAATCACTAGAGAAATAAACATATCACAGATATAAAACCCTATGGACATAGTTGATCCAGAGAAAGGGAAAAAAATTGGATGTTCCCTGGATCAACAGTCTGTTATAAATAGAATGTGTGTGTTACTGCAGAAACATCTGTTTAATTGCAAGAATCTGTGAGTTTCTGCAGAAACCGTGTGTGTTTCTGCTGGAATGGTGTGTGTTTCTGCAGGAATAGTGTGTGTTTCTGCAGGAATGGTGTGTGTTTCTGCAGGAATAGTGTGTGTGTTTCTGCAGGAATGGTGTGTGTGTTTCTGCAGGAATAGTGTGTGTGTTTCTGCAGAAATGGTGTGTGTTTCTGCAGTGTTTCTGCAGGAATGGTGTGTGTGTTTCTGCAGGAATGGTGTGTGTTACTGCAGGAATGGAACTTGTGTGTTACTGCAGTATCAAGCATACCACACATTTGTGTGTTGTGGTATCAGGCCTTATTAATTACAACTTAATTCTGCAATTTTTCAGAATACTTTGTGTACAGTAGCAGAAATGATGTATGCACTTTTTGTGTGCTTTGCTGGAGAGGCAATGCAATCAAGTGCATGGCCTGCCTAACACAACACAAGGTACCACGCAGGCCGAGAGCATGTAAATGCATATGTGTTCCTACAGTACTTGTATGTGGACTGGCCCCTAGGGTTTATGTCAACTTTAATAATGTAGCATTTCATATTTTAGTCTGTACAGACGCAGAACATCACTTCGCTCGGATAGGTATAAGAAAATGTGTAAAATATATTCTAGGACTTTCTATTTCCAAGCTAGTACTAACATGACAAGACAAATAAGAGTGATTTGTTTTCCAAACTCATGCACTAGCTCCCTCCTAATGAAAAAAAACAATGGAGACAAATGAACCAAATATGACTTCCTCTAAAACAGGAGTAAACAAAAGTCTGGATTCATCATTTAGTATTCATCAAATACAGTCCTTTTATTGGAAGCAGTACAATAACTCTGTTGATGCAAACGGTTAATGTACCACGAGTACTTAAATCTAATCATCTGTACCAGCACGCTAACTATATTTTAAAGAAGATGCCCTTGTTCTCATAAAATAAGGAGCTCCTGATTCTAATTTCACCTCTTTTGTTAATGGCATGCAGATATTCCAATCATCCCATTATCTCATTTACAGAGATTTAGGACAAAGAAGAAGATCTAAGCTGAGCAATCATTTTAATCATTCTGCATAAAACCTATAGAAACCTGAACTACTATCACAATACCATATTCCAGGCAGATTTAAAAGACACAAGGTAATGTAGTATTGCTTGGGAGTTTTAGTAAAAAGGTATCACTACAGAATATCTATAAAAACATAACAATAATAACATTAGTTAAAAAGCTATTAAAGAAACTTGCATTTAAAAGCATGTAAATCGAAAATCAATACAAATAAAGAAATGAATGTTATTCCAATAAATAAATCCTTTCTAATGTGTCAGTCATTGGGATAATTCCCTATAATATTTCATTAAGGTAAGTACAGTTGGAACTTTGCACTGTATAGCCTAAATGAATGCCAATTTCAATTTAGCAAAGCTGGTGAATTGATAAACAATATTGGCATCGGATGAATTTTATTTAAATTCCACAAAACTTATAATATGAGCCCAGTGTCAAAAAATTTCTGAAAGTTAAATTTTTTTAATTAGGATATGCATGCGTATTTGGCAATCTGTGAATTTGATGTTGGATAGAGTATATCTCAATAGAAATGAGATCAATCTACAGAATGTCAAAGATAAACTTTATTTGTAGCACAGAGGGCCCTTTGTGCATACATAGAATCAAAACTCAATATGGTGTCTTATGATGTGCAATAATGTGCAAACTATGTAAAGACAGATTCATACAACAAATAAGGTTTGTGCAGGACTGCAGGGGTGGGTTTTGGATGGCAGGTACATTCCCCCTTCTTTAGGCTGTAGTTGCAGTAAAAAAGTTTTGCAGTTTTGTTGATTTTCTTGGAGGACCTCGGATTCTAGGATAAGGGAAAGGATCTGGATGGGCCTGCCAAACCCCACATTTTTCCCAGCCAGGTTTTCACATTAGCCAGACAGTACAGTGGATATAAAAAGTGTACACACCCCTATTAAAATGCCACATTTTTTTGATAAGACCACAATTAATAATTCCAAAACTTGTCACACCTTTAATGTGACCTATAACCTATACAATTCAATTGAAAAACAAAGAAATCTGTAAGGGGAAAAGTATAAAAAAATATAACATTTATACGATAAGTTGGTTACATAAGTGTGCACCCCCTTAAACTAATACTTAATTGAAGGAACTTTTGATTTAATTACAGCATTCCCTCTTCTTGGGTAGAAGTCTATCAGAATGTGGGCATGAGGTGGCCTTTCAGACCAACTGTTTTAGCTGAGAGACTGTTGCAAACCTCCAAAACAATTGGACCAAAGCTGGAAAAAGCATTTCCATGTGTTTTCTTTATGTAAATCTGTTTTATTTAATTTAGGACCAATAGATACACTATTTTTGAACTTCTGCAGTGTCCTGAGTAGCTTGGTGTTGGCTCTTGATCCCGCTAACTTCACAAGCTGTGTAGACTTAGTAAAGTTTGCTAGGAATACCTCCAATAGGATCGTGTGAATAAAAAATTTGTGAAAATCAATAAGGAGTAAAGTACAACAGTAGCAGGTGTACAAAGTATTGTAGCCAGAGATGTATACAAATATTCTACAGGGACAACACATAGCTGCCACCAGTGGAGGACAAAAGTCAACACTTGGCCGCTCCATTGGGGGGTCACAAACTTCTTACAAAGGAGATAAGGGCATCCATATATTTTTTTATTGCCTGCCAAGAAAATAATGCATCTGTAAAACATTTTGTCACTGATATAGCATCATTTCAAACAGGAAGCGTTGACAATACTTGTGATCAGGTTTTAAAAGTGTCACGGTAAACAATTTCTTCTCTTCTTCCCAATCAGTATTACCTTGGGATGTAGTTGTTCATGACAATATGGCATACTAACTGACCAACATGGTAACATGACAACCATAACCACTGAAACCAATACGGATTACAAAAACAACAGCAAAAGACCAAATAACTAATCAAAAATGAAAACATATTATTTAGGCTATATACAGATGTTGAATGATTGTCACTGGATGTGCACCCGATTGTATGGAGACTGCATCCTCCTTATTAGTAAAACGATAGCTTTCATTGGTGTCAGTCATTTAGTGATCCGGAACAACTGATCATCACACAATGTCATGGAACAACAATACTAATGCTAGATATTCATCTAGATGTTAATAACAAATCTTGTGCAACAAAAATATGTCTGGATAGAACTTCATGGGCTTCATTAGAAAAACATAATCACAGTCAAAAAATTACTAAAATGGTAATAAATTACAAGATAAACTTTTTTAAAATGTAATGTGTTTTCAATAAATCTTTATTGGTCAAGGAAAGATAATAAAAAATAATAAAAATTTGCTAAATAAATTGAATTAATAAGGCCAGGTGGAATCTTTAGGTTCTTGTTCTGGTTTCAGTAGGGTCTCCTCTACCTTCCCCATTTTTATGGTTTCAATCCAGGACCCAATTGGTAATGTTCTAAATTTTTTTTAAAAGTTAATTTCCAGCTATTGGTGAACGTAGATTTCTTTGGCATAACCAGAGATTTTACCTTTTGAAATTTCCCTTTTACAGAAGCGGAAAATTCACTGGTTATGTGTTAAATATGGCAAAATCTGTACTGAGAAACTTTTTAACCATCGGGCATTGTGACCACAGTCTTGTCATCTGACTATGTTGTTATTGAGTCACATCTATAAAGTGACTCTTTTAAAACAGTCGACTGACAAGGATAGCCATGTGGTGGTTATAGACAAAAATAAATATGAGTTATTGTGTGAAAAAATGCTGTGGAAAAGGGAGTGGTTGCAAAACACCACAACAAAACACATTAAAATGCCAGCAAAAACTCTCAAGAGTAATTGAATTTGACTTAACCATATGGTGCACAGCTATAGCCCTCTTCATTGGCAAAAAAAGATTTAATTTACAATTGAGACTTTAGAGGCCAAATTAATTTAAGTTCACAAATATTTGCTAATTATAAAATAGTATGCTTTATTAAATACAGATAAAATCACTGACAATTAAAATTTAATTCAAAAAATGTGCAAACCAAACACCTTACAAGATGTTCCCATTAGGGTCACCCTGAATATGGGTGCACCATGTGAATACCAATGCGTTTCACAGACTAATTCTGCTTCTTCAGGAAAAAGAACAGGGACATCGGATGTTTGTAGTACGTGGGATCCCACCCACACTGGGTGGTGAGGACAGCAGCACTTGGAATATTTCTCAGCTATTGGTCAGTTATTTTCAATTGTAATTCTTCTATATGTTCTGTGTGAATTCATTTATCTATGTTTATCCACCATATAAGCAGAACTATTTGAGGTATATACAATAAATCCACATTTCCGCTTTTCTCCAATACAGTCTTTACCTAGGTTTCAATTGTGCTGACTTCTCATCATGCTTCTTCAATCTTCAAGGCCCTTCAAGGTCCTCTTCATTGGGTCAGTGTAAAAGAGCCAACACTCAAATGTTCCCTTTCATATACCATTATAATAAAAATCCAAAGTGTTCACTCAGTAACGGGCACTTAAAATCTAATGAGACTTGTTGGGGCTTGTTACAAATTAATATATTCAATTTAAATACCTCAACCACCGACTCATGAAGGGGCAGAGTATTTTTTAATAACCACCTGACACCCAACATACAGTTGACATTCAAAAATCCGGCAACCTCCAGACCTGAGGAGTGTCAGATTTTCAAAAATTCTGGATTTTTGAAGGTTATACTAACCTCCACACACAGGCCAGCCTTCCTCTCGCAGCACCCGCGGACATCTGACACACATCCAGGGAGCAGGCAGCAGGGACATCTCAGTGTAGCAAGCAAAACCTAACAGCTGTTTCTGCAGAACAGCGCCATCAAAACATAAGTGGCCAAACAGTGTACTGCAGTCCCTGTATTGAAAATGCGCTGCGAAATTCATGCCGGAAAACTGAAGGAACCTGATTATCAATGGCCGGATTTTTGATTGTCAACCTGTACTAACCTGCCTTGGTTACTAGACCAGTTTTTATAGTGAATTGATATATTTGACTTTAAATATCACATTTATACTTTAGTCTATCCAATAAACATACTATTGCCCTCAACGTGCTATCGTCATGGGTAACCTGTGGAAATGTCACACATACATAATGTTCTTGTAGTTTGGGCAGCTGGGTAAAGTGGCTACTGTAGTCCAGCTGTCTAATGGTAAACAGCTCTTCTCTTTGCACTTTGCCAACTCTAACACACAACGAATGAATCATCTGCTGCTTAGTGAATGTGACAGTTATTATGTTGTTAAAACAAAACATCCTTTCAAAGTTAGAATTCTTGACCTTGTCCCACTCCCAGATATGGCTTTAGGAAAACTATGTTTATCAATAACTTGCCTTCAATTAAATTTTCAAAACAAAATAGACAATTTCTGGGTCCTGGATAGAATACATAAAGATGGAAGAGAACATGAGGAATTTTGGATTGCAACCTGGCTTAATAATTTAATACATAGAAATGTAAAAAACTACCTTTTGGAAAAAGGGGTTTCCTTATGTCATTTTTCATTGTTTCCATTTTATATTAGTGTGACCAAGCAGGATCTTACTACAGAAGGGATCATGGTAATTCTGTAATAAAATAAACTTACCTGGCTCATTTTTTTTTATTTACACTCAGCTGTGCTTGCTTCATTACAGGCCCCACCATCTTCATCTGGACTTCTTCGGGGTGTTGGATCATCTTGATTGGCCAGGTCGGGATGACCGCACATGTGCACAGGAGTTAGCCCTGGCAGCCACAGAGAATGCCAGGATACCCAACATATCCTGGCATCCTACACTGAGCTGTGCATGTGCAAAAAGACTGTGAACAGGCTGCTACGTATGTTTTATGTGCTGAATCATAACTTATTGTATCCATGTGTTATTTCATCCTATTAAAGTCTTGATTTTGCTGAACATCAATTTCAAGGGGTCACTATCAAAGTAAATGTAGCTAAAATGTGAGCTGGTAAAATGATACAAGAATGTAATAGTGAATACACTAGGGGAGTATTGTGTATATAAGGGAGCTTCCAGACCGGCAGTGTCAAACTGCTGCTGGGAGAGGCAACCAGCACTGTGGGCAATAAGATTTGCATGTGGCTAGGGCACAGTGCATTTCTTCAGATACAAATCTGGCAGCTAAAAGTAACACATCACTTTTGGGAACCGCGCTGCAATCTGCAGATGTGTTTAAACGAATTCCAGAACGGGAGAAGTTGGTAATGTAGTTAAGCCTTGTGACAAAATACTGCAGCTTATGCTGGGTCTGAAATGGCCCTAACTGCTTCACAATTGATAAAGCCTGCCATGGCTTATTCTAAAATCTGTAAATAAAATAAATCAGTGATCTCTTTGTAGCTCTGCTGACTCTTATTTACAGAGCTTCTCCATAGAAGAAAAGGCTTTGCTTTGTTATATGCGTCAGTGAGTCATTGTATCTATGATTTACAGTTCATAAATACACGTCATACTGAGCCGAGAAATAACCAATCCTTACCACAGAGTTAATTCTATGTTCTGTCAGGGAAAGTTTGAGCAGCCGCCAATGAACTGCATGACAAACGAATCCGCTTCTACAAGCTGACACGGATTCATTTCCTAGGATCTTTCCGAGGTGTTCTCGCAAATACTATCAAAGGTAAAAACAAGAGAAATGGAAAGATTGGCCTAGGATTTCTAATGAGATTCAGCAGAAGGGCCAGCCACATCCATGAATTGAAGACAACACAGCAGTGCAGGTATTGGCACACAAGCTGAGACAAAGTTTTCATAAAATCCGGGAGGAGAATGTGTGATGAATAGCATCAATCATGCTGTGACTGGAAATTGCCTTCCATTGCCATGTGAATGTGTTATTAAGAAATTATGTGGACATGAAGGGAAAAATAAACTGACCTCCAGCCTAGATACCCCAAAGCACCCTCCTTCAGCTGTTTTGATATTAAAGATACATTTAGTGTCCTAATTTGTAACTCAAATCTGCGGTCATGTAAAATCAAAAAGTCTTGATTCTTCTTTCTTTTGTACTACTGAGTGGGAAAGTCCTTTGTTGAGTAATCATGTCCTTGTTGACACAGACACATCCCATTGACATGATCCTGAAAACCCCAGCAATGGCATATTTCATTTAGTATTCACATCCTCCAAGCTGACATGAACACATCCCATTGGCAAGGTCTTAAAAAACCCCAACAATAGGGTATCTCATCCCTACCTACTCACATGAACACATCCCAATAGCTGATCTAGGTGTCCTTCGATTAGGTTCTGAAAACCACAGCAATGTCATACCTAATTGAATATTCAACCCCCCCCCCCCCAAATAAAATGGACGCATCCAAGTTTCTATTGGTGCAGTCCTAAAAACTCCAGCAAGGGTGTACTATGTTGAGTACCCATTTGCCTACATGTGCACACAGACACATTCCATTGGCTGATCCAAGAGTCCACTGGCATGGTCCAGAAAACTTCAGCAATGGCGTACCATATTAAGTACTCACGTCCCTCCCTGCTCACATGGACAAATCCTAATGGCTAACCTAAGTGTCTACTAAGGTAAATGTGAAAAGTACTCAAACCCCTCACTAATGACATTGACACATACTTCTGGTTGATTTAGGTGTCCATTGGCATGGTTCTGAAAACTTCAGCAATGATCTATGAGCCGACCAACAATTAATGAATTTCATCATAAGCAGAGCTCCCTCTAGTGGTTAAACTAAGAGACAGTGTTTTATAAAGTCTACCTAAACTCAACATTTTTACATTACATATTAAGGTAGAAACTCTTCAAAATAAAGTAAATTTTTTTGTGTGTTTGTTTTTTTTAAGTCCAGCACCTTTTTTTTTCAGGTGTCGTAGTAAGAAGACAAAAAGACGACGGAAGGGAAGACAGAAGATGAAGTGGGACCGGATCGTGGGAAGGACCAGGGTCATAGAGGAATCTGCGGGATTAAAGGTGTCATTTTTTATTTTTAGTTTATTTCTGCTTTAACTAGGGTTCTTCCAGAGGTTATTAGGGGTTTCTTGAGCAATGAGCAGTTTGATCCTTTTGGCTATGTGTATTGGTGACATTCTTCCCAATGGCCAGCATAGCATTCCTACTGATCACCATGCTAATGTACCGTGAGCTGTGGATATAGGAATTATAGCAGGGGTTCCATAAATGAGAGGGAAATAACTTTTGTAGCTTTATCCAACTTTTGTATGCTACATGCTTGTTCTGGGTCTGCAATTCCAGAATAATCAAGCCTGATACAGTAGGACAACTAGCATTTATAGATGTAGACCAGAAATGGCACAATCAAAGAGGAGCATCAGTGTGTGTTACCAATGCAGAGGATTCCAAAGTCCATGGGACAAAACTAAAACAAGTGCTAGAGGATGATAGGAACACATGCTGCAGGATAAAGCTTTAATGGTAAAATGACATGTCACTGCAAAAATTACAGATGAGACTCTTTCACCGCCTAGTGGTGTTGTTGTGAAGGTGCATGCAGCACTGAATTTTATCTGAAGAACAGTGTTTTTACCCAAAGAAACGCAATAGATTTTTTGTGTGTATGAAAGACAATTTCTAAATAGATATTTAAGAGAACCTCAATCAGGTAAAAATATCAAGTTTGTCTAAAAGGGCCTAGTGATAATAATACCTTGGCAAAGGGTTTAGACTTGGATTTCTGGCAGGTGAACAGAGAAGTGGTGGAGCACAAGAAAATGAAGGCATGGACAATACTATGATGAACTCTGGGGAGGTTAATAAATAAGCCTTAAATACAAAATGAGGACACATAGCCTCTCAGCAGCCCATAATCTGCTGTTGTTGGGGATGACTACATTCCGGACAACAGATAAGTGTATCTTCATATTTATTTGTGGAATCCCCCAAAGTGTAGCTCTGACCTCACAACAACTGTGGTCTTCACTAGTCCTCTGATGGTGTCGTGTATATCCGACTAGCATGAGATCCTTACCTCCTTGCCATAGTGTGGCCTGCAGCCATGTTTCTCTCAGGTAAATGATGCACCCTCACCTGGTGGTCCACATGATCCAAAAGAAAACTTGATCCATAAGACCAGGCCATTGCTTAATGGTCCAGTTCAACCACTTACATAACCATTGCAGGTACTTTTGGGTTGGGGGTTAGCATGGGCTCTTCTGCCTACGACATAGAAGCCCTGCATGCAGCATGTTGTGATGTAAATGTAAGTATATAAAGATATACACGTACACCACACAGTAGGCATAAAACATAGTTTTTTTTAATATGCAAAGCTTACCTTATATTACCTATTTAGTTTGAGTTTAGTCTTTTTGTTTATATTCGGGACTTTAGAGGGAAGACTTTCGCTAAAATTGTGCAGCACTGACATGCCTTGCGGAACACGCAGGTGCCACCTGGTTATGCTGTGCTCCCCCTGCCAGTGTTTAAAGCAGAATTGTATACGTTGGTGGGTGGTGAGTTTCTACCATAATCAGCAAGTATGCACAGGTTTAACTTTGTGTAGGAGTCATTTCTGTGTCCTAAGAAGTCAACATCTTTGCCGCTGTGCCCATGGCAGACCTCGGGCTCCATGGGGATCCTCTTTAACCATTGGATGGCCAGTGGTGATGTAATTACTGTGCATGGACAAGAGTTACACTGTGCCTGGCCTTTGGCACTGTATACGCAGTACAGAGTACATCTAAAACAAAAGGCATACTAGAATGAATATGAGGAAATATGAAGGCTATTATTGTTAATCTCTACTACTGAAAATGCTAGATGCGTAGCTGGCATAATAATCCAGTATCTTCAAAAGGCTTATGTCCAAACCTGCAACAAGCATCCAGCAAGTCAGTTCCTAATTCCGGACTTGTTTTCAGTCATTGACCTAATGGCAGTCTAAATATTTATCTCAGTACTTTTATTATACGGTAGCTATATAATGTTTAAAATGTGTCCATTTTACTATTTCTTTTAAAACGGTGGTCGCCAACCAGTGGTCCGCAAGAAAATTTTGGTGGTCCGCGGCTATAGCCGGTGCACCTCCGAGTAGGGTAGGGAGAAGGGCCTCGCTGGGGAGGATGCACCAGCCAGAGCTGCAGACCATGTCCCCTGTACAGAACGCAGGCTCAGGGAAGTGGGGAGGTTATGTCTCTGGACAGGCTCAGACCTGCCATGGAAGAGGGGCCAGGTTGTTGCATCATGATGTCACTATAGGGGAAGTTTCTTCCCCTTTGAGTGACATCTGTCTCCCCGCACATGCCCAGTCCGATGCGGTAAATTTAGTGGTCCGCCGGTCCGAAAAGGTTGGAGACCACTGTTACCACAAGATACAACATGGCCCAATAACATACAGATCTGGAACAAGCACACAAATTTAGTCGGCATACCTATTCTGGGTCGATGTTTTAAAGTCATGGGATCAGCTACACGACTTAAAATAATAGCAATGACAGCGTGTATATTTTTCTTGTCAGTTTATATAACAAAATGTTCACCTACATTACCATTTAAAATGAACCTTATAAATATACACAGGCAGTTTTGTTTAGCATCATCACCGATTTCAACCAATGAACACTGGTATTCATGAACAAGTTATCACCCCTTATCATGGTGACATTTTCAAGATAAGTGCTTTAGACAACAACTTGTCCCTGTGTTTCACCTGGACAACTTCTGTCTATTAAATTCCTTAAATGATTCCATTTGCAATGGATAGCTAGAAGGCCTTTTATCAGTGCTAGAATCTCACAAAGATTCACTAATTAGAATGTTAAATAAATGGAAAACAGACTGAGTGCCTCTGATCATGCAGTCACTATCAAACCTTCTACAAAAATCTCAGAACACAATATCTTTTTTATCTCTCATAGAGAAAGAATACCACATTCATAGTGGGCACTGTTTTTTTATGTTTCTGTTGAGTGTTGTGGCTTTTCTGTCATCAACTTCAGATACTTCTGCCTGAGAGGAGGAAGTTCATCGTACAGCTCAAAGCCCAATAGACTGTGACTGGAGGGCTGCTTGAAGTACAGCAGATGCTTCCTGAGACCCTTAAAAGAAAAAAAAATGACATAAAATAAGTTAGTGCAGATTTGTGGGGATTCTACTTGAATTTGTGTAGTAAAGTAGAAAAATCAAAGCCTGTGTAAATAAAAGACACTTCCTGAATGGTAAGGAAAAAGAATCCCCACGTTAGTACAGAACTTGACTTCAAATATTCTCTATAGGTGAATATTTCAAGTCAATGTATATTTAATGGTTATGTTACCAATAGAGAAAATGTACTGAATTTAATTTCAATTTTATTTTATTTTCATTTCAATTTCATTTCATTCTTCAATGCAATGAAAAAAAATGCATGCGTAATAGTGCAAGTAACAAGATCTAAATGAACTGTTCCAGCTTCAGTGATATATGATAAATGGAAGACATTTTGTCAGGTGTCAATGTCTGTCTGTAGCCCCTCTCACTTCCTGTATAGAGAGAGTGGAAAGAATGGATTTTAGTGGCAGAGTAAATATTTAAAATCTTTTAAAATCCTTTATTTTAAAACAAGTAAAGGAAAATTAACATGTATATTACACAAAACCAAGAGATCAGAAGACATGCAATTTCCCATCAGGATTTGTCTTCAACATAAGTACAAAATTAGGGTTCCTTACATATCATTAGCGACCCTCGCGGCCAAACCTTATAATGTTACAATGATGTTCAATGCGAAAACTATAGTCTCCATCCCGAAGCGTTTCACCCTAGTGGGCTTCCTCAGGGGATAGGAGACTTTTTACATAGTGGATGTGAGCATCAAAGGAAGGCAGGCAATAATTTTCTTAGTGGTACAATGTAGGTATTCCAATGATAATCAATATGGTAATAAAGATGTTATGGATGCGGGTGAAGCAGAAGATTTGAGGAAAAATCACCTAATTTAAACTTGAAGTATCCAAAGATTGTCTTACAATTGAGTGTTGACCTGATCGTTTTGGACAGGTATATGAATTGTGGCATAATGAGGTTGTGATTATGTGGAAGTAATTTAGCTTCCAAATGAATCTTGTCTTTTTTGTAGAATTACAATAATGATATGGTCATCATTTGAAAGTAGAAGGAGTTCTTGATTTTTTTTTTTTTTTTTGAATGATAACGAAAAAGTTGATTGTGATATGCTAGATAGGATGGTCTGGATGCCTGCCACCGGCCCACCCTTACCACTATACCACAACGATTTATACTAAAAGATTACCGATCTACCTGTCTACCATGACCTAACATGCTTCTGTAATATATGTCAAATACCTCCATGGGAGACTATTCCTGAATCACCTACAAGGTACACTTATTTACAAGTTCACCTTGTTCCTACATTCCTATCCAGCATATAACAATCAACTTTTTCCGTATCATTCAAAATAATTTACAAGGACTCCTTCTACTTTCAAATGATGACCATATCATTATCGTAATGCTACAAAAAAAAAAAGATCATTTTTGAAGCTAGATTACTTCCACATAATCACAAACTGATAATACCACAATTCATATAACCAAAGTGATCAGGTAGTTATCCACACTCAAATGTAAGCCAATCCTTGGGTACTTCAAGTTCAAATTAAGTGATATCTCTTTTTCCCCAAATCTTCTGCTTCACCGGCATCCATACCATCTCTATTACCGTATTGATTATTATCATTGGAATACCTACATTGTACCACTAAGAAAATTATTGCCTGCCTGCCTTCCATTGAAGCTCACATCCACTATGTATTAGGTCTCCTATCCCCAGAGAAAGCCCACTGGGGTAAAATGCATTGGGATGGAGACTACAGTTTTTGCATTGAACATCATAGTAACAATATAAGGTTTGGCCATGAGGGTCTCCAATAATATGTAAAGAACCCTAATTTTGTACGTTTGTTGAAGACAATTCCTTATGGGAAATTACATGTCCTCTGATCTCTTGGTTTTGTGTATTATACATGTTAATTTTCTTTGACTTAGTTTATAATCAAGGATTTTAAAAGATTTTAAATATTTAGTCTGCCATTTAAAGCCGTTCTTTCAACTCCCCTTTAAATGTTTATGATTTCAATGGCTTGGCAACTACTACAGTAGTATTGAGATTATTTTCCTCAGGGATATACCTCTTTTCTCCCCTCTCACTTCCTGTTTCCTTGACACTTGTACAAGAAACTGAGGTTAAGATTGTCACCAGGATAGGAGGGCATGGACATCAATAACTCCATATAAAGGTTTTAACCATTTCCCACTATACTAAATGCCAGGCTGTCTCTGGATTCCATACTTTCTAAGTCACTAACCTGGAAGAAAAATGCAGCAAACAAAGTCAGAACAAGACAGCCGGGCAATTATCATTGAAAAAAGAGAGTTCAGCAATGGGAGCCAAGTCTCCTCAGATCACACTTTATTACAACATTAACTGTCTTTAAAAGGGTTTCTAAAATGTTCTTGGTAATTTATTATCTTTTGTATTTTCAAGTTGTGCAATTTAAAAACAACAGAAAAGTAAGTCACCTACCTCATCGACCAGTAGATTTGTCTTTCGGAGCATGTTCTTCCTTGCAGCATCAACTTCCTGTGAAACAACAGAGACAGACTTAAAACTGCTTCTATTTCCTTCCAGAATAAATTTTAAAAGGCAATTGCAGCCATGTGATGGTAAATCAAAATGAGCTCAATGTCAGGTCACCAATGTCTGCAGATTGGAAGAGCGAAGTTGCATTGTAAAACAAGCAGGTGTGTAGAGGGTGTGCAGTGGTGACACAGGTTTGTAGTGATGTGCAGTGGTGACAGAGGTGTGTAGAGGGTGTGCAGTGGTGACACAGGTGTGGAGAGGGGGCAGCAGGGACAGAGATAAGAGCTAGGGGTGCAACAAAAAGGTAGAATTTACTCTTCAGATATTTAATCAAAAAATGGAGAATGCCATTTTTTGCCAATCCATTTATAAGTTTACAGTGACATTAACATTTGCTTTAAAATATTTGATTTTTTTTTCAAGTTTTCCACATTCCTTAATGATGCCTTTCTAGGTTACCCTACAAACTTTGGTATTGTGACTTCACTATGGGTCTATGTAATCTGTACATTTTTTAAATGTATATTGTTTACAAGAAGCCAGTGAAACATGATGAGACCCCTGCTATTTTTACTACAAGAAAGTGTGCAATTTATATAGGATATTGTCATTTGAATACATTTTATAATATATATATAAATCAGTGGCACCAGTTCTCGTGGCCAGGCTTCATTCAAGTTACTATCACATTAACTGAATCTCCTACCTCAGCCACCCGATCTTGTGAGAAGATGAAGCTGTTAACGTGAGCCAAAGCAACAACATAAAGCACAGGGCACCAATTCTGACGCAATGATCCTGTCACTAGCGTCCGAAAATAGAGGCGCAACAGATTCAAGTTATCTTCAGAAGGCGATGTGTACAGAGCAAGTGGGACAGGAAACTAAAAGGAGAACAAAATGCAAAGGTGATCAGGCAAAACATAGATCATAAGACTTTCAAACAAATAGAATGTTAACATAAATTGAAGTATACATCTCATTGTGTAAACACACTCAAATAAGTCAGAAAAAGAATGCTGGTGGGCATTCAAAAAAGAGCTCCCCTGGAATTCTCATTCTGATACCGTGTTTCCCCGAAAGTAAGACCTACCCCGAAAATAAGACCTAGTAGAAAAATAAAAAAAAAAATAAAAAAAATAAAAGCAAACATAAATTAAAACAGTACTCACCGAGCGGGAGACAGCGGGCGTACACACAGCGGGCTAACACACAGCCGCACAAGCCGATGCTTTCCTTGTAGTTCCGGCTCCTGTCACAGGCGGAGTGATATTACATGCACTTAACTGTGTTAAAAAAAAAAAAATTAAAATAATATACTCACCTGATACGCGATCCTGCGTGTGTTTCTGGCTGCAGCATGTCTCTCTTCTCTCCTCTGCCAGCATCGTGTCTTTTCCTGTTTGTAAAGCAGGAAAGAAACCGGCACAGCGCCACCTGCTGTTCCATGTCCTAACTGCCGAACAGTGGAGAAAAAGCACAGAGTGATCAGAAGGGGAATTTGTAAGGGGAATTTGGGAATATGGTGTGTTTTTTTTCATTAAAAAAAGTATATAAGACCTACCCTGAAAATAAGACCTAGTGTGTTTTTGGAAGCCCAAAAAAATATAAGACAGTGTCTTATTTTCGGGGAAACACGGTATTTACTGTGAATACTGGACAAATGGGAGCAGCTGCAATGAATTGAAGCTTGCAAATGATCCTCAGTAGCGTTCTAGTTTGAGTCAGCATTGCTCTACATACCTCATTCAGGAATAGCTAGAATGCAACACATTCCTAATTTGTGGTAAAAACTATGCTGTGAGTACCCAAATCAGGAGCTATTGTGATAACAACAGCAATTGAACAATTTCTCCATGATACAGTAAAGTTGCCAGATAAGGACCTTTAAAAGGTCAGACACCCAATAGGATGGAATGTTTTTTGTATGTTTCTCTTTCTCTTCTATTGTACTACCTACTCAATGACTCCTTTGTTGGAATTCCTTTTTAAAATGCTTTGTGTAGAAGAATAAGTATTTCACTGAATAAATATCCTACTTCTAATAGTAATAAAGATGTTTTTAAATGCATGGCTAAACATATCATTTGGGGAGACTGTGTGGCTTCACAAGGGTACTCTGAACCAGGAGCCCAATAAAATATATGTGGGCCAGGTGGGTCCTGGCATCTGGGTAGCATTCTCTGTCTGACTGGCCAAGCCAAACCAATGTAGAAGCAGGAAATTCATCTGCCTTGGGGACTTTGCAGCAGCAGGTGCTGGGCTGAAAAGAGGTGGGAGCCTCTCATACTTCCTCACCATCTGGTTGCGTCCCGCACTGAACAAGCTTGCATATAACAAAGGAAGAGGTGCAGCTCTCAAAGACACCAGAGCGGTCTATTGGAGTCTTGCTCATGTTCATGCTGGAATAAAAGTGTACTGTAAAGAACAAGCTGAAAACCAAATAGGGTGGTGACTGAATGTGGTGTAAACATAGCAAAGCAGAAGATTCACATGAGAGAATGCTAGGTATAAGTAGTACAACCAGATTATAAAAAAAAAAAATATTTTTTAGTTTACTAAAACTATATAATGTAGGGGCCTACTCAAAAACCTATCCAATATATACCCACTCAATAAAGATTTATATTACAGTTCATGGTTGATGTAAAAGTAATTTTAAAATCAACCAAAAACATTTCTAATCAGTTTTAAAATATTTTCTGTTTCATTAGCAGATAATAGATGCGCTAGGCTTACCTCTTTCAGGGGTACACACAGGGACCTCAGACTGTTGACATGTTCTCCAAACACAGCCTGTTTAAGTTGTACACTAAAGCGTCTCTGCAATGGAAGAAGAACAAAAGTTCCAAATAATGGGTCACCAAAGGAAACACCCTCAAACTGCTCCAAGAGGTCCATGTAGAAATCATAAAATGAAGCCAACCCAGGCAGAGGCACATCAAGCTTTAATGACTCCATGTGCTTAGACTGACTATAAAGAACAGTAAGTGCTGCAGTATATGCATGGACAGGTGCTTCTAAAAAGAGGTCACTACCTGTCAGAAAGACACAAGCCAATCTGGCCAACTTTGCAGCAGTGGGGACGCTTTGTAAGCATCCAGGGCGCCACGTTTCCAAAAGAAAGATCCACTGTAAGTTTCTTGTGACTCTGTTAACCAGATCAGGTGGGAGACTATTCACTATCTTCCCTCTTGTCTCTGCATTAGTTACTTTATTGTAAAGATTGATCAGTGGAAGAAATGGCCAATCAAATGGTAGAATGGGACCTCTGGCTTCAGGTAACATGGCAGATTGAACAAAACAGTTTTTTTCCTGATAGACAATCCTGGAGTGATTGAGTGCTTGTTCCATGTGGGCAAAATGAGTCAAGTAGCAGCTCTGGATGGAAGGAAGGTCTTTGATGGCTTGTTCTAGCAGAACACCACGACTTGGGGACTCTGAAGCTGATGCAGCTGATCCAGGGGGTGTAGGTTTGCCTTCAGATGTAATGTGTAAAATATCTGATAAATCAGCTGCTTGTGGACCTCCAGTGCTTCCCTCTCTGTGAAAAACAAAAGATATATTAATTTTATAATCAAAATGTCAGTTGTGGTGATACCTGGACCCACAGGGTAGAACAAAGAACAGTCACCCTGCATAAAATAAAGAGCAACAGAATCTAGTCTTTACTATAAGTAGTTCCAACATTGAGAAGGAAGATGCTTCATAATAGAATATCAGAAGGAAACCCACAAAAACAAGATCCACGTAAGAATGTATGTTTCTTATAAAAATCTATAACATCATCACAAAAGAGATCACTATTTATGATCAAAGTATATCCCCAATTTAACTTGCCTGGTCGCTTTATCATATAAAATTTTCTATGGCTATATTATAATTGATTTTTCAAGGTGCTGAATACCCCGTGGCTTTATGCTATAAAGTTTTTCACTAAATGAAAATATATAATTCAATAGATTAAATCACAATAAACAATTGATTAATACATTTGAAATAAAGAAGCAGAAAAGTTAGCTTAATTTGCATACATTTGACTTGTATGATCTGTATTTCAGAAACTTCCGGGAGAAGAAGCCCTTCCCCATCACACAAGTTCCTCTCGGGGCAGCAACTTCACTTACAGGGAATCTAAACACAGTGACCCCACAGATTAGGTGATTGCTACTTCTATCAGTGGGATCTGTATTTATTTACTTGTAACTATTTATCGCTAACATGTTACGCAGCGCATTACAAAGTCTACAGCCATATCACTAGTTGTCCCTGTAAGGGGTAATGTCCCTACCATAGTCATATGCCATTAACACAGTCTAATGCCATTTGTAAGGAGAAGCTATTGACCTAACTGCATGTTTTTGGAATGTGGGAGGAAACCGTAGTGCCCAGAGAAAACACACACAAACATAGGGAGAACATACAAACTTGCCTGGCCAAGATTTGAACCTGTGACTTAGCACTGCAAAGGCAAAAATTTATGACACTAGGAAAAAAAAGCCTAGGCAATGACATAGGTATTATTATTATTATTATTAAACAGGATTTATATAGCGCCAACATATTACGCTGCCATTATCAAACATCTCCTGTTCTGATTCTACCTGTGACCCTTAGAATGGTAGAATCAGGTACTAGCAGTAACTAGCTTAGTGTGGCCACACTTGGGATATGGAGAATGAAGAAAGAAATCAGACATGGGGAAAGAGGGCTCAGCAGCTCTACCATTAAACATACACATTGGGTAGTGAGAACTTACGGTATAAAAACAGGATTAAATGCAAAAGTAGAAAGGATCTTCTGAGCCAAGTGCTCGCTGCCTGGTAAGAGTCGACTTAGTAAGGTCAATGAGACAGAGTGGAAAATCGAGGCATTGTGAAATTGCTCTGATGACATAGATGTCTAGGAAGGAAAAATAATATTTGCATTCAATTTAATTAGCTTAACTTTCATTGTCCAAAGCAAACAGTTTTCTATAAACATTAGTGTTTCCCTTTCTATACAGAAACATATTAGACAAAACGTAACAGAGTACATGTACATTGGCCTGCACCAGAAAATATTACTGATAATGTATCATAGCCATAATGTAAAGTTCTAAGTAAGTGATAGAGGATGGAGACACTAGACCTAAATTTAGAGCAGTTTGACAGCCACGGTGTAAGATATATTACATTTGCTGGCAGGTCACATACACAAAGAGGCCTCTAGTAGACACTTCTGGTGAAATCCATGGGGTGCCACCCAAAGGCCACAAACAGCTTTTTTTCATCATAAAACAAGTAAACCCCCCTTCAGTTCTTCTGGGCTGTATTTATCCCCTAACAGACCAGAGTACCCCATCCTCCTCAATTCAGTACAAAATAAACCACACACTTCACCGGTTTGTTTTCTACTGTCAGTTGGGTTTTAGAGCAAGGTCCATAAAAAAAAAAAATTATGCCAAGGCCAGAATCTAGTAAAACTGACATATACTAATAAACAAAAGAGTGATAAAAAAATAAGCCATAATGTAAAAAAAACACAATTTACCACTTTGTAGAACAACAATAATATGAAATACTGGAAATGGTATTCATGTCGAAGAAGCCAGTTGGAAGAAGAAGTAACTGCCGGTGTTGGAGATTCAGAAGCCTTTACCAAATAATTTTGCAGGCCCTTGTATTTTAAAATAAAAGGGAACTAGAAAAAAAAGGCAGAATTACATAACTAACATTAAAACATCATATTTTACTTTTTGCCAAGTCCAACAATTAACAAGGTAAACTCTAATAACTATCAGGTTGACATGTAAATACAGAGTAGATAAGCAAAATGGTAGCTAGAACAACTGTTCTACATCTACATCCTATTTCCACTTATCTCTAAGTTCAGACAATGACAGTTTTAATCATGTGTGGCCAGATGATACCCACAGCATGAAGAACCATGGATGTTAAACTACATTTCCAAGCAACCTATAATTACATTGGAAACCAAGTATTTTACATGAAGGGGTTGGACTTGTAGTTATGCTAAGCATGTGGCAACTGTAAGACCTTAACGTCATAGGAGGAATAAAAGGCATAAAGGGTTCTTTAGCAGCTCAGTGTGTTTTTGAATTTGAAAAGTTCTGTTGTAAATGTATTACTTCTAATTAACACTAATCAGAATGACCGCTTTGAGAATTTGTCTATTTAAATCTTGGCTTTAGTTGGGTCATAAAGGGTAATTCTCTCAAACTACTTAAAGATATTGTCAAGAGGCAGGAAGTATTAAGAGTTTCAGCACCAAAAACTGGAGGAGCTTTAAACTTCATGGACCAAATATCAGAATATTTATTTACAGCTGAAAGTTTTAGCTAAAAACTAAACACTTCTTCAAATGGTTTTAAAACTTGACAACTGCTATCTGCAAAGTCTTTTTTATACTCCATACTGTTTATTTCTGCATATTCCATAGAACTCACCTTGCTGATTAGCCCCTTATGGATATTGCAGATACTGCTGACGAGGTTTAGCACAGCAGTCAGTATAGGGAATGGAGATTTTTTTCCAGGCAGGCTTAGAGGTGGTTTCCCTTCAGCACAACTTAAAGTTACAATGCTGTTGACAGACTCAGGGAGAGGGGAGCAGGTAAGAGGGTTACAGACAGCAGAACAAGATCTGATGGTACAAGATTTGAAAAAGAAGTAAAAAAAAAAAATACATTAAGCAAAATTTAGGTCTACAGAACAATATTTAAACATTTTAATGAATAGTGAGATAATCATTTCAGTTTAACAACTTTCCAAAAACATACACATTTATTGGAGATATTAATGTACTATCCCCACTCCAGATAAGCTCCCTATATTACACTTAGGCTATGTACACGTCAGATGATTGTCGGGCGATACGAGATGCAGGGCTGGTATCGGACGAGAATCTGACACGTGTACAGAGGCCATCTGATATTATTCATGGATCCGTCCTGGCGGACTCATGAATGACTGATAATAAACAACCGCAATGGAAGTGAAGAAAAGAGATCTCAACAGGGTGCTTCTCGCTCTTCTCCTCCTTTTCCCACTACGTACAGCAGAACAGCACTGTATGTACAATGCTTATTCATCTTTCAGGTGTTTGTCATTGGAAACGATAGTGATTGTTTCCAACGACAAAAACCTAGCGCATTTATCGTTAGAGCTTATTTATAATGAGGTGAAGAAAATAATTAGTTCTCCACTTATTTTGTTCTCCACTTTTAGCAACTAGTTTGAAACAGATTCAAAGTAGAAACAGATTTTGTTTCCTTGAAATCAGGTATCCAAAAGTGGACAATAGAGGTATCATATTATCTATTATTCTGGAAATTAGAAGCTTTATACTAATCTCCACTTTTAAAAGGGCATAAGGATGTTAAAAGCTGTTGTATGTTTTAACTTATACCATGCAGACTGTCACCTTTGTGTTTAACAACTCTGAGGGCCCACTTTTTATACTGGACCGGATGCAGTGAAAAGCATTGTTTAACACTCTTTGGAGTATTAATGGCCCTTCTAGGAAAGAAACATTGTATCTGTTTAATCCTGTTTGACGAATGTATTGTTTTCTGAGAGAGAAACCTTGTAACCTCAGATAAAGGCTGCTCTTTGTTGTACAGATGGAAAAAAAGTGCTGTGTAGCTGAGTGTTAGTATTTAATTGCTGTTCTGGGAAGAAAAAAATTGTATTTTCTGACAAAGACTATGCTTTGTTCTCAACATCTAAAGTACTGCTTTTCAGCTGTGTGTGATACATTAGTAATGTTTGGGGCGCTTAAACAAGTTTTTTACTATTGTTCAGGAATAAGTTTAACCAACTGATTCCCAAAGTCTTTTTATCATTAAGTCCCAGAACATTGTTTAAATTTCTCAGTTGCGTACTTTTTAGGTTTTAGTTTTTGTAGTCTACCCAAACATACCATACATGGCTTTTTCCAGGACAGATAGAGATTTTACTTGGTAGTAGATATGAATACATATATTTTATTGCCTAGGTTTTAATTTGGATGATATAGTGGAAAATT
Organism: Pyxicephalus adspersus; assembly: GCF_032062135.1. Classification (NCBI taxonomy): domain Eukaryota; kingdom Metazoa; phylum Chordata; class Amphibia; order Anura; family Pyxicephalidae; genus Pyxicephalus; species Pyxicephalus adspersus. Next base: position 28,761,825 of record NC_092869.1, on the reverse strand, counting down.
GCAGAGAGAGCTTCTGGGACTTAAAGTATCTGTCCCAGACTCTCCCCATTTGGCTTTTAATCGAATAACTCAAAGGTTTACCCGAGTAGGTCCCACATTGGCTCTACAGATGGATGATTTAGAAAGGGCAGAAGAACACCTTCTGTCAACTTCTCCATTTCCTCATTACACAAAACAGTATTCAGAGAGGGCTGCAAACAGAAAGAAGATCATTGTCAATGTATATTTATATTTATAGACAAAGAAAAGCTATATAATCCCTTCAAAAGTGGCACTGTCCACATAAAACCCTCAGATGTTTGCCCTAAGTTTCAGGAACATGAAACTAATATGAATTATCACCACATAGCGGAACTAAAACTTTATTAATAAAAATTGTGATTGTAAGCTCTTCTAGGCTGGGTCCTCTCCTCCTGTGTCATTGTCTGTATTTGTCTGTCCTTTGCAACCCCTATTTAATGTACAGCGCTGCGTAATATGTTGGTGCTATAAAAATCCTGTTTATTAATAATACCAATAATAATAATAAAAGGTAGGTACTTAATTGCAGAACAAACAGGTGATTTCTTTTTCTGTTCCTAGTTCCGATCCTTTCATAGGATATACATTAAAGCTTACCAAACAAGATGTACTTTTACAAACTAAAGCTAAAAAAATGTTCATTTCCACTAGAGATTAAGATACAGCATGTTACTCAGGATAGCAAACTACATGTGCCTATCTATTGTAATTAGGAACTCACTGTCAAAGTTAAAAGGCTGAGACATATTCTGGGTGAAAGATAAAACAATGATTACATTAAATATAAAAATTAAAAATTGACGATAAAAAAAATTAAACAAGCAATGATTATTGTTTACCTGCCGGCTAGCAGCCTGGTAGTAAGATGCAAGGAAGGTAAAGGATGTAAGAGTAAGGGGCTGAAGTAGGTCCCAAGAGCTGGCATTTCCAACCTCTTTCAGACATCTCTTCAAGCATCCTTCTACTATGAGTTGTAATCCAGTGACATTATCCCATGAGACTGCAGGTGGAGGAATCTGAGGTTCAGAGTCAACAGGAGCACTGCAGATAAACAAATGGCATATTTATTAGATTGAATACTATTCTAAACCAAGCGAAACTGTGTTTATGTGGGTTTCAAAATAGGCGGTGAATGTTAGCCCATCATAGTAAAGTTAGGCACAAAGCATTAGTTTGGTGTTTAGGCATATTTACAGGAGCACTTAGAAGAGGCATAAAAATGAAATAAGGCAGTGTAATTTTAAGACACAGGCTACCAGAAAAAAATCACATTTTACATTGATTAGTATTAATTTGATTTTTATATCACACTTTTGCTTGTTGAAATATAACTTTTGCAGGTAGGCAAAGGTTATCTTTTTAAATTAAAAAAAGCCTGTACTTAAACAACATAGTAACTACTGCTTACTCCCATCTGAAAATTTTAGCTGCCTCGACTCTAATGCTAATCCAAAGGCTTCAGTCATTTCTGAATCACTGACCCAGACCAGCATAAAAGTCTAAAAGTCAGTGTGATGTCACAAGTCCCTGGTCTGCATCCTGCTTCTATGTCAGTTGCTCAGAATGTACTAAACACATTGGGCCTGATTTATTAAAGCTCTCCAAGGCTGGAGAGGATAAACTTTCATCAGTAAATCTGGGTGATCCAGCATTAACACTAAGTAACTAGCATTCTTACAGAGTTCAGATATATAAGCCTCCATAATTCCTTTATGTATGTTTTATTGAATACACTTTCAAAAATAAATGTGATGTGCAAAAATTCAAAGTTTGGGGAGTAAAATATAAATACATATTGTGGTTGTATAAAGGTATTTAATATACCATATGGGAAACTCCAGTTTTCTTTAGCAATCTTCAACTGCTGTGTTACATTTTATGTTAGAAAGGGTTCGATTTCCACTTTTCGGAATAAAAAAATAACACTGTACAAAAGACATAATAAAAAATAACACAGTACCAGAGAGCACTGTGTAAAATATTTCTCATTTTGTTACCTGTGTAACTGTGCTTCAAGTTCAGCGGAGCAGCCTGCAGTCTGAGTCACATGACTAAGCAGAGTAATTACAGCTGCTGCCCGCTGGATGGAGAGGGCTGCAGCGGAGCTGTTTTCTTTACAGGAGGCAATCTTGCTGGGCAGAGACTGGAGAATCCTAATGAGAGCTGGGTACAGTTCTCTAAAAGACAGAAAGCATTGAAAACATAAGGGTGTGTGTCCAAGGGGCTTTTGTTTAATTACATTTCTGTTCATACAAACCTATACAAATGCAAAAGCTGCTTGAAGCAGGCCAAAAGCAAATCTTTAAGTCAGCCGCAGGTGACATGCATGAGATTGGCAAATTTTTCAGTTTGAGCGAAAAGGTTTCTTCTGCGCATGCCCGAGATGCTTGGGCATGCACAGAAGGAGCACCCAAGAGCCTCCCAGGATGCCTGACGTAGGTATCGTGGGAGGCTTTGCGCTCCCATTCATTCTTGATTGCCTAGACGGCGGAGAATTAGGGGGCGTTGCTGCGCCCTTTTTTATTTAAAAAAAGGGTGTAGCACTTAAAAAAACAAAAAAAAAAAACAATAGAATTTTTACTTTACATAAAAGGGTTGTCTACCCTTTAATGTAAAGTGGACTTTCTGAGTTTAGGTACGCTTTAAGTATGAATAGAGAGTGGGATATGATATAAAGGATTCATTGATAATAATAGCAACAACTAACTTGTATATATCACAAGCTTGTCCATAACCGGCAGCGATAGCCCAGAGGCGGAAAGTCTCAGTACTCAGTCGCTCAGCCTCCTCTCTTACCAGAGGAAGGTCTTGTGGATCCTGCACAGCAAATCTACTCAGACGGCTTCTCATGTCAAATGTGTGCAGCTAGGGAAATGAAAGAGAAATAAACTTTTTACTGTGATCAATAATACCAACAGCACCCAATGCCTCCTAGAAATAGTAACGTACCATACCAGAAGGCAATACTTCTATAAAGCTTGATTTTTATGTGTTTTTTTTTTTTTTTTTTTTTACAAGATTTGGGATACCTGAAAAAAATCCTTATAAAGCACAAATAATTCTAGGAACCACTAATAACAAAGACTATCGCACCTATTTTATCAGTGATGTCTGCTATCTATTTTCCAGCTTTGAAAATATTTCCTCCAAGCAGACTGATAGTTTCCTTAACTAAGGAGCACAAGAAACATTCATAGTAGCATGTAACTTCGGTAACCGCTGGAAAGCAATATATATCACTTCCCATTTATTCTCAGGGAGATGTCTACACATCCACTGCTTCTTTCATACAAGAAAGCTTTTAGGATAGTAGAAATTATTGTCAGCCATCATACTATCATCTATGATTTTTCTTCTCCAATGCCAAAAAAAGTATCCTGTAACTCTACATTACCTGAATAATGAAGAATGACTTCTCTCCTGCCACAATGCCAACCTTGGTGTGAAAAAAACTTTAGATACACTTTATGTTAATTATTTCTAGAATACTTACTAGTCTGGCAGCTGAGTGGCGGCTAGAAGATGCTAGCACTCTTAGAAATTTCATAGCAGCTGAACAGGGCACACCATGGAGACTTGTAGGTGCTAGGTCTCCTGTTTCCATTGGCATATTCCATTGCAAGGGCAGGAACTCATACACTATTGTCTCTATCAGTCGTGGACAATCCAAAAGCTGAACAAAAAAAGAGGTCATAACACAAATCATTACAACTTTGACATACAAATTTGTATACTTTTAAAAGTATAGGAGAAAATCAGAGAACCCAAAGCAAACACACCAGTACATACACTGCACATAGATTAGCGGACCCTAGTGCAATTTAATGCAAAACCTCAGCACTACAGGGTAAGAGAGGTAACCACTTAGTAACTTAACCACCTAATTTCCCCAAAATCTTCATGCTATCTGTAATCCTTAACTACAATGTACAAAGCAAAGGATTTTCAAGGCACTATTAGTTTTCTAAGAAAATAGCACAGCAAGTTACCTCATTCAGTGCAGTGACCTTGTCTCTTAATGTGATCTAAACAGACAGAAATGTTTTCTTGCTTCTACTAATTCTATAATATTAACATAGAATGTGTAACAACCAAGGCTCTTTCCATAAATACAGTGGAGAAGTATGCACAACTATCCAGGAACAGAAGCTGTGTTACTTGCAGGATTAATATTTGGAAAATAAACAGAAAAAAAAGAATTCTAATGCAGACAATTCAACTTACAACTGGTGCTATATATATTTTAGATTAGATTTTGTTTAATAAAATTTTGGATATAACTGGAGAAGGGAAGGATGTTGAGGCAGAAATGAACATTACTAAGTAACTCATTCAATTGTGTGTAAAATAAAGCTAGGGAAAAATAGACTTGTTTTTCATTTGTTAGTGATATTTTCCATCTACCAGAATTAAAAAAAACATTTTAGTCCATGTCATTATTATTATTATTATTATTACACTGTATTTATATAGCACCAACATATTACGCAGCACTGTACAAAGGCGATAGTCGTGTCACTGTCCCTCAAAAGAGCTCACAATCTAATGTCCTTACTATAGTCATATGTCATTAATACAGTCATGTCAGTCATGAAACATATGTAGAAAACACCACGCAATCCCTTTACCAATACCACCAAAACAGAAAAAAAACAGCACCAAATATGCTGGCCAGGAATCAAGGACCAGTAATACAGACACAAATGTTATTATGTACATATAAAAACATTAAGGAAACAAACTCTCACCCCTAAACACATTTAAAACCCATACAAACATATAGAGCTCATTACATATGATGTGTGTATTTTCACACCCCCATGCACATCACTGGTCCCAGAGCAAAGCCCCAAAGAAAGTCTGGGGCTGTAATGTGCTGGCATGGTTAGAAAAGTGAAGACTTGAGGAGCTGGATGTATGGTAGTTTATAACATTCCATTCTTCCTTACCACATTAATCAGATGCCAGCAGTAAAGAAATGTACAAATCATTTTAAGGTATAGAGGGGCGATGTCATACCGGAAGTGAAGAAAAAGTTCTCAGCCTTGTGAAATGCCAGTTTCACAGAGCTATTCTCTTTATTCCTGGTGGCTGAACAGAACTGTATAGGTATTGTTGGGAGGAAAGCAAAAGAAGGGTTAAGTGAATTTTGTTTCTTTACCCCAGACAGGCTCTGAGCAGTCCTTACCTGGCTGCAGGCTGTTGTAGAGTGACGGGCCACCCTTGTGAGAATGTCCAGAATATTCAGAACCACAGTAGGTGGCGGTCTTACTACCTCCAAAATATATCTAAGACGGTGAAGAAATTTTGTCTTCAGGAGACCCTACATGTAAATAGACATATGTAAAAAAAAAAAAAGACATCTGGAGACATTAAACACTCAAAGACACAATTTAGGGATTAAGATTACATCAGGTGCTAAAGAACAGGGGTGGGTTAGAATTAGCATTGATGCTTGATAAATGTTTAAAATGTAAAGTTCAGAAATTAGGAATAGACACCCCCCCCAAGAAAGAAGGAAAAGAAAGCCTAACATTTGTCCTATAATTAGCCCACCCCACTTTTATCAAGTTAGATATATTAAATTGATGTAGCCACTGGTTACTAGAACATGTTGTATGTTTTTTCTTAAGAACAAGTGAACTGCATGAATAGCTAAAAACTTTCCTTAAAAAAAATACTATAATCTTCTTTGTAGCATACTCTGAACCCTTTAAAGTTGAAGTTTATTCTGTTACTTTTTCACCTTTCCTGGTTACTTGTACATATATTATATATAAGAATTATACATATAATATATATAATTTTTTTTAAAACCTTTCTATTTTTATTACATACCTTGTTTTAGTGTAGGAAGATCATGTCCGAAGATCATGACTCCTTTCTAAAACTATAACAGCACCCAACCTCATGCAGCCCAAACTAGGCATCACCCACATGAACTGTTGAGCCTCCCCAATAAAAGGTCTGAACTCCAATAAATGAAATGGGTGGGTTTGGGATAGTCAGGATTAAGAGGAAAGGGGTAAATGATGCTGAACATTTTCCAGCCGGGATACAAAGCTCTAGCAGACTTGCTACAAGTCTTGAGTACCCAATATGAGAAGTTTACAGTGTGCAGTAAAGTCAAAGTAAGCAGGTTTAGCACAGAAGCAGATTCTGTAAAAAAGTGCAAGATGAAAGGTAAGGCTAGAAGTTGACTTTATATCAAGTTCCCCAACTTTTTGGAGCTTACGGACCACTAAATGCACAGACTCCGGACCGCGGATACTTGCATGGGGAGCCGTCTGTCATTCAAAGGGAAGAAGCTTCCCCCAGAATGGCATCATGATACCAGTACCTGCTCGCCACCTAAAGCCAGCGATATGTACGGGAGACATGGTCCGTGGCTCTTGCCAGGGCACTCCCCCGCTGGGGGGGGTGCACTTGCCGGAGCCATGGCCGCCCCTTTTTTTTATCTGTTCAATAAGTGTAAAAAAATGAACGGTTGGGCCTTTTAACACTTGCAGTTGCTTTCCGCATAGTAACTGCTCCTAAGCGCTTATCAAACTGCTGCTACGCCTGCGGAAGTGGCAAACCGCAATACAGATTACTGATTTTGCAAACATTGCCCTTGAGTTTGTGTTGTGTTGTGGTTCTTCCTCCACAGAAGAAAATGCAAACTTGCAGCCAGAAGTAATATATTGCTTCCATGAACTGCACTGTGACCATCTGCAACTGTGTGCACAAAGTTGTTCCCAACCAGTTCTATACAGATTAATAGATGAGTCTTGAAAAAAATGTATTAGCTAATAACGTATACGCTTTCTGCTTCCGGTGTACTCAATTACACTGTTCTCAATTCTCTTTGAGGACTAGTCTATGGTATAGAGAAATGGAGGGCAAGGCTGTAGTCTAGACAAGACAAAGCAGTTCCACTGTTAATAAAGTTTAGTGATCAAGCAATATCAGCCAAGGACACAAAGTTTGTTATTGGCAGAATCAACTTAGGGCCACTAAATACAGCCACTGAGGATGAATAAAGTGCAACGTACTACATTTATGTTTTTTTCTTAAATACAAATTATGTATCCATAGATAAAGATAAACAATGCCACCTGCTGGAGAAAATCATGAAAAGGTTCACTGCTATTGTGTTTTATTCAGTCAATTATTCCTGTGGTGCTTCTTACTTTTATAGAATCATAACGTGCCACTTCTAGATCAGATTTATTTTCCGCCTTAGGTTTTTGCTTTTCTTCTTCAGCTGTTTTATGGGAGTCTTCAACCATATCTTCATCTTCTTCATCCTCCTCCTCCTCTTGATTAGGCAAAAAAGGGAAGGCCTTTGTTCCTTGGTACCATGAAAAGGTCATGTCCAGGTATTCCTGCACAAGAAATAAAACAAAGATCAATAAACACCTATCGAAGGTATTATCATCATAACTACTTTTCTTTTACCAATCATCTGCTTTATGTAACAAATCTGTGTAAAACGTTAGTCAGAGATTAGTCGTTTAAGGAACACTATCGAGAATCAAACTTGGATTTGTCCTATTTTTAAATATCACATAGAAACATCTTTGTTTAAGTGTTAATTATGGATAGATATTCTCGTTGCATCTGTGAACCTGTACTCTGTCCACAGGAGAAAAGTAACAGATTTGCAGATAGAACCCTGTGTGGCACTTGTGCTGCTTGCTAATATGCTGAAAAGAAACCAGATGATAGATTTTTTGTCTGCTGCTCCCTCACTATCCAATGAACAGGCTATGCTACAGCAGCCTAATCCTTAACAGACAAGAGTGTCATCTGCCTAACTGTATGTGCTGTGTGGCAGAACTGTTCATCTCTCAGGACTGATTAGGTAGGCAACTACTATATATGTATATAATTTGTGCATTTAGAATTAAGAGTGAGAGGGACTCATTATTAACAGCTTAATATTCTTCTGCTACTTCAATGCAGCCAAGTCACAGGCTGGGGGCAAAATTTTGATATCTAGTGACAAATATATATTAATGCAGGGAACGACCAAATTGAAGGCTGGTATTGCTTTTTTATTTTACCTTTAAATAGACTATTCTACATTAATTCTGCTCTAGTTGTGTAACAGAATATTTAAAACATAATTCGAGCACCATTTAAAGTTTTACTTAAAATCTGTATAGACTCAAGTGTTGCAGTCATAATCTTTTTATGGTGTTTTTTATGTATAAGAAAAAGCCAGAATTTCTTAGTTTTTTATACACAAGTAAGTCTGGTTGTAGCCTATTTTATATTGATATATTGATGTATGTTAGACCTTTCTCTTTGGCAGTCCAATACAGGTGCAAGTCTGTTTTATGACCTCTTTAAACCAATGGGAATAATGCATGAAACAATTAGTGGTTTTCTGTTTAGCAAACAAGCCAATAAGCCTGTTGAAATAAACATACCTCATCTTCTGGAGACACAAGTAAAGCATGAAAAGTGGAAACTGCTGCAGAGATGACATTGTCTATGTTATCATCTATAGAGAATCTCAGCAGGAACAGGAAACCAGCATCCAAGAGAAGACGGAGCACACTGCCCTTAAGGACTGAGGTAAATTCTCCTTGCTTAGCCTAGAAGAAAACAGAGAGCACATACTGATCAGTAATCCTGGTCCTCAATTTCAAACAGAATGATGCATAAGTTTACCAAGTGTGGAATCTAATTTTCAAAGACTAGAAGACTAGAAAACTAAATCCTGTGATACTCACCTGTCCATGTTCTGTTGTAGGGCATCTTCTTCTTTCTTCTCTATCTTCCTGCAATCTCTGGTCATCTTGGTTGTCCAGGCCAGGATGACATAACTCCCACACAGAAGTTCATTCAGTCACCCCAACCACAGGCAAAGTTGAGATTGCTGGGTATCCCCAGCATGCACAATTTTTCATTTCTGACATTTCCCCATAGCAATCTCCTGTCCCTGTCTGCAAAAAAAGCCCTGCCTGGACATGTTTTTCAAATGGAATTTTAGTTTCACTTTAAAGAAAAACTTTGGTCAAAGTATTAAAAAAAAAAAACGGGTCTTTGAATGTTTACACAGCCCAGTACTGTACATCCTCCAGCAAGAACTTATTTAAAAATATATATATATTACTAATTATGATACAATTTCACTTTATAAACATATGACCTGTAAGACAAATGTAACTGTAATTGATAAATATTTATTTTTTTTTCCCCTTACCTTCTTCACGATACGGCCTAATACTTGCAAGGACAAAGTCCTTTGTTGAATGAACTGGCTGCGAGAAAGATGGAACAGTTCTTGAAGGGAATAACCGGCTCTCTTTATAAAAGAAAAAAAAAATATTAGATCAGCAAGAAACATATGTGTGCGGACCATTATTCCCTATAAGTTCTGGAAAAGATGCTGGTTGAGAAAAAAAGAGGGCACATTCATTCTTGTGTGTTGTGGCAACCCGTGCTAAAATTCATATTGATGTGCATTACCACAGCGCATGGCAATCAGCTCTAAGTGTGGTGTTGTGTTATTTGTTATGAATGCCATCCCAACACAATACACAGTACAGCCCAAGCATCATAACACATATACCATAATAGGAACAAGGTAATGAATGTTTTTTCATCTGCCTTGAAATCTGGGCAGCCTTAATATAATGCATATTATCAGGAGCCATAACAGAATACTTTAGTGTGAATACATTCGACATACAAGATAATCCATAAAAACTATGTCCAGAATTAGAAGGGGAATAGAAGGGGAGTGGAAGGGGTTGTTCCCTTGTCTGTTGTTCAGTGCTATTCAGGGATCCATTTGACAGATTTGCTTTCACTTCCTGTCCTACTGAAATTTATCAAAAGGTAGTAAGGATTAGTATGGAAGATATCAACTATTAAATGGTTCATAACCATTAAATGAACTTTCATATTTTGTTATCCTCTGCATGAATTTTTGAAAACTAAAGTGACTTTGGATACTTGGCTTCCTAAATCCACAAAATCAATGCCCCTTGAGTTGCACACTATTTACCCATGGATAAATGGTAACCATATAACATAAACTTTAGACTAACTATCTGCAGATCAATTTTTCTCCTTACTATCTCTATTCACCCTTCATCCTTCCTTCCTTACCAACCCACTTCTTTATGCTCCCCTCTTTCCTTCTCCCTTTTTTTCTTTTCTTTCCGAATTGATATTTGTACAGTTGGTAATTTTAGGAACATACGAGCACTGTAGAGTCAGGTGCTCAGACTACTGCTGAGCAGTCTGTTGTGTTCTCTGGAGAGAGAAGAACAAGCAAGAGGCTTTAACCATAGAGAGATACACTAGTCTGTTAGATGTGAGTTTTTTAGTCATTCAGCATGGTGGATCACTAAATAACATCACAGGAGACTTGTACTTACATTACATTTTTGTGGTTGTCTTAGGCCTTTCACCTTTTCACTCACCATGATTTCCCCTCAGTCCATGCCTGTTTCCTCCAGATTTTATTCTATTACACAAGTTTTTTCCTCTTGTCACTTTCCTTTCACCGTTGTCCATCCTCTCTATACTTTTAAGTGGCTTTTTCATATTCACCTTACTTAATTATTTTAACTGTAAATGTGGTAAACCTTTGTGTTTAATACGTTTTTGTGTTTTTTTCTTCCTAATGATTTTTGAATGTAAGTAAAGTCAAATATGCAATAAAACGGGCACATAAAAAAATTAGCAGCTCACCTCAGCCTCCTCTCCATGGTGGTGTAAGCCCATATGTGTAGGAATCTCTTCATCTGGAGGTATCAGATCTCCCTTTAGACTAAATCGAGCCTGCATTCCCTACAAAAATATGACCCACCAGTGTTATACAGGAAACAAAAATATCATTATAAAGCAATGCCTGAAAGGCAATTTAGTATTATACAGCTGCATTACCAAAGCCAATAACGGAGCCTAATGTACATTGTTAAATTAGAAGTAATCCCTAATGCAAGGTATCCCACTTGAACTCCTTCAACTCTACCAATCAATGATTGCAAAACGATCATGTGATCATTACAATTCACAACAAAATTTTCCAGAATTATTTTACTTTTTTCACAGTGTTCTGATAGCTAGCTGAACCAATGATAATGACAAACCTGCTGGTCACCTTTAAGTTCACAAACTTTAACTTAGGAAAATATATTTTTTAAAATAATTTTAAATATAAATAAATTACCTTGTTTTTTATGATTAGATGGCATTATATAGTAACATGAGGGTAGTAAAATTTGCTAAATACTTGTAGTTTCTGTTCATCAATTGTGCTACTTCTAACAAAGTATATGAATCAAAATAATACAGACAAAAAATATTCATGTAACACCTTTTTGGTTTTCTTTTGCCGAGTTTGGGGCAGATCCTTTGTCCACTCCAGCTTTTCAAACTCCACTGAATTCATGTGTACCCATTCCTTCTGAGGCTTCACTGGAAGATCATCAACTGTACCACAAAAAATACACAAGTTTAGCACAAATGTATAAAAAGCAAACTTTATACAGTTCCACAAACTACAAAGTTAATTCCTAAGACCTTTGCATAGGTGCTATTTGCACAATAATCCTTGCAAATTACACTAATGCAAACCAATATTACTTTGCAGAAACATGTAAATAAAATAAGACTAACACACATTCCACACAAGGCAATTCATAAAAATGTAAAAATAATTATCATATACAATTAAATAAGTGGATTGGTTCCACACAAATCTTAAAGTCATCTCCCAGTTTCATGAAAACCTAAAATAGCCATATCACAAAAACTGGCTTGTATTAGTGCATTGTATACACCTATAGAGAGTTCTCAGACAATTTTCCTAATAGACAACTATTGTGGTTTTAAAGGCTGTCAACAGTTGGTGCCTCCTAGCAATTTATGATGACCTGAGATCAAAAACAGATGTAAATCCTGGCATGCTTTTTGTGTCCTTTTGCACAAAATATATCCATCATGTGCTCCTGGTTATGGGATTTTGAGTTATTGCTTTATATTTGTATTACTGTCAAAAGACCATAAGTAAAACCATCTTTAATATAAAATAAAAAAACTGTAGATGCTTTTCAAGCCTTCAAATAATTGTACATAAAGTGTTGTGCTGTTCGTAATAAATATTGTGCTTTCATCTGAAGTAGAACAAGTCCCAGCATGAACTCAGGCAGGAGCACATGGAAAGGGCCAAATTAACTAATTTGCTTTTGTGTTGGGTTGGGGAAGGTACAATACAATGCAAAGGTGAAATCACACAAGATCACAGGTGAACATATGCAGGAATTAGCAGCCATGGTTTTGTAGGTATTTTCAAAAGAGTGTGGAAGCAAAGTGGCATACAAATAGAATGTATGAGGTTCTATGAGACATACATTAAATTTGGTGTCTCAGATATGTGACTTGACCTGTGCGATTATCTGCAAAACAAAAACTGTTGGGAGCCTTGGTCGGTAAGCCAGGGAAACAGTGTGTAGGATTTACTAAGGATGGTGGCCATGTCTTAATAACCCATACTGCATTTGACTATAATATCAGTCCAATGTGATGCAATATCAGACCAATCCTGTTTCGAAGAGCATGTCTTCTGCCAGCATGCTCGAAAGAAGGATTTGCAGATTTCAGTGCCATACATCTAACTCAGCACTGAGAACAAGTATCTTTCTCTACAGCATGCTGGCAATAGAAAGGCTCTTCAACCCTAGATGTGGCTGCTTTCTAAAACAACACTACTATAAAGCTCTGAACAGTTTGGTTTTAAACAATCCAAAATATATTTAATATTTTAAACTAAAAGTGCAGTTTATCCTTTTGAACCTATCGTGATTTTTTAAAACATTCATAAATAAATATGCAAAGCACTCCCCAGTGTGTAGACTGTAAAACAAAAACTCAAAAAAGCTCCAGTCTGGCCCCTAAGACCCAGATACTTCTTATACTGGGAAAATGTTAACCTTTATCATTGTATTTATCTTACTGTACTTTATCATTCTCTAATATACTCACTCAAACCAAATTCATTTCATGTCTTCCAGATATTCCAGGGTGTGCCCAATCCTGTTCTACAATGCTTTGCATGTCAGTATTAGAACATTTTGGACTTTCTAAGGACCATACCATGTTTGGGTTCAGTTTACTATAGTAACAAATATTCTTGTTTTCTAAAATTTAGTTAAGCTATGTGACCTAAAGCCTAGTACAGAGGAGAACATATACTACTAAATTTAAACAATTGATTTTCCAATCAGTAATTGATTAGTTGGATATCCCAAAACACCAACCACATGGTTATGATATTCTGCCCCTAGGATCAATTTGTGTTTAGTTTTGATGGATTAATTCCATGTTAACAAAGTTCTACTTTCAAAATTTGAGATCAGGAAGGGTTTAACTGCAGAAAGAGACAGGCAATGTCCCTTCTGCAAGAAAACATGTTTACCTGCCTGATCGCTCCATTAAATTGTCAAAGACGCTGAGCTGCACATACGGCACATCCTGGCTTTCCCTGCAGCTACTAGGACTGAATATTACATCATTCCAACCTAGCCAATCAAGGTGGCTGAAGATCAGCACAAGGAAGAGAAGGAAAAAGATGGCAGCATCCGTGAGAGAATGGGATCAGAATAGTATTGGCTGGGTTTAGTTCTACTTTAAAGCACATATGACAAGGGCTCTTTTGATCAACATTTACCTACATGACAGAAACCCAAAACTTTGGTACATTACAATGGATGAGCAGATAATTTCCCTTTAGATTCACTTCAAATCTAATTGTTGAATGGATTGGAAATCAAATCAGAAAAGAAAATTGCCCTATATGTTCAACGCCTAAGGAAACCACCATGTTCCAAAAACATGCAGTTAGGTTAATTGGCTCCCCCCAAAAAAATTTACTTTAGACTTTAGACTGCTAAAGACATATGACATTAGATTGTGAGCCCCTTTAAGCTACTGACATGAATATGGACTTTGTACAGCGCTGCTTAATATGTCGGCGCTATAAAAAGCCTGTGTAACATTAATATTACAATTAATGTTAAACGTCAGTTTCTCAGGGAATACAAAGAAAAGCAAGGCATGGGTTTCACTAATTTTTAAAAATGCTGCCCAGGTGTAACCAAACTTACAAAACAACTGTGGCTCCATCCACACACCATAAAGGTGAAAGGTCTACAACAAAATGAAAGTGAGAGTACAGAATCCTGATTCTTTATAATGTGGCAATATTTTCCTTCCACATTCTTTCAAACTTACCATAGCCATTTCCAGATGTTTGCGTAAACTACAAAGGCTCCAGATTTGTGGCCCGTTCAGTCCCGAAGTTATATTTTTGCTTTTCTCCTTCTCTACAGTTAGAACCTTTTATATGTTCACATTCTTTATACCTTATTAAATTTTTTAAGTTTAAAACCCACAGGTAATAAAATCACACTGCTTTAGTAATACGCCTTTACTAGATAGGATCCTAAAGTTGGATAAACTGGATGTCACACAAATTATAATTATAACAATATTCTTTCATTTTCCTGGCCCTTCTTTTATTTGTTTAACAATATGACATGAATGATAGTTCCAAATTAAATTTTAGGCCTAGAGTATTTTCTAGGTAGTTGTGGTTTGACACTTGCCATCAAACTTTCACAAAAAGAAAAAATAGCTTATTCATCTATACAACATATACACACTGTAATCAAAGTAATGTACTTGCAGTAAGGGATAAATCTTCTGTCATGGATTGATGAATAATGTCTGGTATAGATGTAAACTATTGACATAGTTCAGTAGCAATATATTATAGATGTTCAATTTTTATGGGTCTGATAAAGATTAGGACCATTAAAGTGAGGGCACAGAGGACTGCAGGTCTATTACTCAAGCGTTCAGTTCTTATGCTGAATTCGTACCCACTACTTAGTGCTATTGATCAGCTCTGCAGAGGTACTGTCATGATGGTGAATGATTACCTGACAAAGCAGTTTGATTTTCTTTTTCCTTTTCTTCAGGAATCCCCTCTGATGCTTGTGTTTGTGCAGCAGGAGCAGAAGATTCATAGCTGACAGTCTGGGGACCACCTGCTGCGATGCTGGCACTTAAATTACCCTGGATGCCTGGCTCTTTATTCTTTGATCTCAAGAATGCAACCAATTTAGGGTCTAAAAGTAATAAAATGAAATGGAGAAAAAAAAAAGAGAAAATGTCATAGATGTAACACCTTCAAGCATTACATTGTCAATATATTGACAATGTTAATCTATAAAACAGAGAGAAGGATTTATTGCCTATTGAGTTATTGGACCATTAGTCTGAGTTATTCAACCTGTTAAAATTGCAGTAATAATGACATTACACCAAAACAAAGGAAACATCACAGATCCTTTGTTTCTTCAAGGGTTAAACTTTCATTTTAAATACGTGCTGCCTGGCTGGACTGATTGTGACCTTATTCCCTGTAGTTCAACTCTATGAACCTTGTATTCTACAAAGTCACTCTAAGGACCAGTATCAAGCAGTGGGAACAACACCGGTCCCTGTGAAGGTAAGGACTAAGATGAGATTGATGCCTACATCTTAATTCTGTATAATACACAAGCAATTGTTACTGATTGTGTACAAAATACCAAATTAATAATAATGAGAAAAGTAATATCATTTGCATTCCCTTAGGTACTGAGAAACTATCCCAGGAAAAATGTACACACACTCTCATAATCCCTTAAATTTATATAAATTAGGTGGGCCATACCCCTTCAGTCAAAGAAACAAAATGAAGAGGGTATGGGACTGGATATAAAAAAAGTGGAAAATGTGTTTATTAGATGACCAGTGAGTAATATTGTCAATCACTGTACCTCAATTTCATATTTTATCTGCTGAAAAACAGTACCAAAAATAGTTGGAGCTAGTTTGGGTATTTCTGATTTATATAAATATATAATAACAATCCAATTTCTAGATATCCACACGTAAAGTCAAACCAAACTATGGACATCTTTGCTGGTACCGCATGATGGTACCAGCATACCTAGTACCTAATAAAGCTTTTGGTGATTATGATTTTAACAGTCTGTAGGTATGGGACATATTTGGCAATCCATTGTGGGTTTGTAAATCGAGTTCAAGGATAAGAACCCCTGTTCTAGTTGTTTATTTGCACATTTTAAATTCACCCAGCTGATTATATTCGCTGACCAACAAAGCTGAACATACCAAGCTGGGAGAGCAGCCGCTCACGCTCTTGCAGGATCTCCTTCTCAGATAAAGCCTTCAGCTTGTTCACATTCTCCTTGTGAATTCTCTGCGCCTCTTCATGAGCCTCTGAATTACGCAGACCTTCTCCTGTAATCAGATGGGGCTTGTCTTCATTTCTTTCACCTGTAACACAGCAGAATAACCAACAATAAAACATTCTTCACTGAAACAATTTGCATAAAATTGTATGCACAGAAACACAAGCATGTTCTCAAACCAGCATCCTAATGTTATAAAGATAACAGACATATTCAGAAATTTAAAGGGAATCTTTCAATTTGCTGACTCTGCTTTTGCTCTTTGCTCTTTGAAACTTTACTTTGCATAATACACTCCTTTGCTGGTCTCCTGATGATTCTATTTTTTATTGATCAGTACCAAGTCATTTGGAAAAACTTGGTGTTTACAAGTAGGAGGGAGTGTGTGCCCAAACAGCCATTCACCAGGCCTAAACACTGTCATATAAGAAAAGGGTGGACTAAGCCTGTGTAGGCTTCAATACCATCTGACAAAAAGCTTTACAAAAGGTTAGAACCCCTGATGCCAGTAAAGAAATGGAGTAGCAATGAAGATGATCAGGGGTGGCTAGGTTATTTTTTTTACAAGGAAGAATCTTCCTTGGCCTATATTGGTCTATTTTCACCAGAAGGGTGGTGCATAGAGGTACTGTTCATTTTAAATAGCACCCCAAATCACTGTTGCACTCATGCAACACAACACACTCATTAGGAGATCTTCACTTTCTAGGAAAGCCACAGTGGCTGAAGAAGCTTCAACTCTCAACACAACTTCAAAACTGGATGTTTGGCCTTTAGCTGTACACTGTGGTTCCTCTTGCTGGTCTTAGTCAATACTGTGTCCTGTAGAGACAAAGAGACCAGCGGATAGATGCAAATTTTAGTTTGCATACTGAGTGAATAGTTCTCTTTTTGTTCTGCCCAAATTCTTCCTTTCTTTCTTCCACTTGCACCATTTACAAATTTAAAGGAACTCTTTCATAAACTGATCACTTACCTTTAAAATTGGAAGATTTGCTTTCATTCGGGAGGACAAGCGTAGGACTGACAAGATGCTCTGACTGAGGAAGGGATGAGAAGGACTCTGCTTTTTTTGCTGCTTCAGCAGCTCTCTTAGCAGCCATTTTTTGAGCAAAAATGCTGACTTTCCCAGTTCCAGGTATAGCCTGTATAGCATGACAGATGAACAGAAAAAAATTATCCACATTTATCTGATAAATTCTACCACAGTGCCATGAAACAGAATAGAAAAAAACAGACAACAGATAATTGACATTGAGATTATCTTTATCAAAGCTTGCAATCTACTTGACAGCAATAAAAAATTCTGATCAGCTACATTATGTGCCAGTCAATACTGCTTTAAATACTTCAATTCAGAATCAAGGAAAAGTACTTTTGATATTATTTTGATATACAATTTATTGTACTGTTTTGGTATTGATAATTAACAATGACAGAATAGAGAAAATGTGTAGAAGACATTTCTAATCTTCAATTGCAAATGTTACAATGCTTTGAGGACCTGTTATAAAATCTCAATAAACGTTACCATATGAATGTCATTTTCAATAATTTTGAATCTGCAGCTTTCAATAGGACCTTATTTTATTTCAGGCACTTCCTCCTACAGGGTGAGAATGTTTTTTCTTGATTTACAATTGAGCTCCGGTTCTGTTACGTGGACTTTCAGTGGAGACTATGAGTAGCATACATTGAATAGGGCAAGGGCTACCCTGAATCTCACCCTGAATGCCATGTAGCCATCACTCGAGTGGATATAGAGGAAATTGCTACAGCAGAATAGTAGTCTTGAGATGCAACAAAGCATGCACGCAAAACAAGATAAAAAGCAAAGTTTTTTAATAGGTGTTTATAGGCTTTACAATAACAAGTGGCAAGTAAAAGCTCACTTCTGCTAAAGAGGAAAGGTTTCTATTTTTCCAGTCACTTGAATTGCACATTACAAACAGAAAGTACAGCCCCCCAAGGCTAAATACTGGATACTGTCAAATACTTACATATATACCAGCATGAATTGTAATAAGCACAGTGCTGGAGGAGCCCTTGCAAGCAGAAATAAACATGTTGGAAAAGAAGATCTCACATCATCATGACAATTGCTTGTCTGTTGGAGAGTCTCAAGGTACAAAAACAACACACAGATATAACCTGCAGGTAATAAATAGAGAAATCTCAACCTGGAAGGCCTGATGGGTGATTTGTTACTGCAGGTGCCTCCTGTGTTACAATGCTTTTTATAAGCCATGTGTCATTTGATGAAATTAAAAGTGTCTGCAGCAGGCTCCCTTCCAATGCTTTCCTCACTAATGAGCTGTCTTCACTGGGCATGCAGTGAAATCCATCATGTTTTATGGTTTCCAGGGAAACTATGTCATTGGATCATATATTCGCAGGCAATGTCACCAATGTCTAAAAATGGCTTTCAATGGCGCAATGTAACCAGACAAGATTGCAGGGACAGAAGGAAAAATACATTGTGCCTATTTGTGCAGCCTACATTGGACTGTGATGGGTAAGTAGCATGATGGAAAACAAAGCCATAGCACATTTACATGATGCTATCTGTGACCACATCTCAGGAACAATCAAATTACACAGAGTTGATTAACAAAAAAAAAACTAAAAGCTTGCAAAAGTATGAGATCCTATCATATAAATCTCAAAGTCCCTTGTGCCTTAGTGCTATACTTACTAGGTGCACCCTTCCAAGGATGTAATTGAGAACAAGGATGCAACCACAAAGTGTACCGAATATTCAAGTCATGGTCGTTGCAGCCCAATGAAACAACAACTACTTCAGGTATTCCCGTGCTAAGTCATACAACCTAATTAATCTCCGTTTTCAATTATCTTGGGAACCACAGCATTCTGGATAGCCAGTTGTGATCCTCTGCTTATCTGAATTTCAAATATATTTACAACATTTAATATTAATAAGCAAGTTTATGTAACCTCCCTGGTGGTGTTCCCGAGTGTAGCCCAGGGTTAATTTTCAGTACCAAAAGCGGTAACCCTGAGCTAAACAGTAAGAGAGTTTTAGAGCTTACCCGGTCCTCACGTGCCCGTGGCGTCCTCCATCGATGCCTGCTCGGCATCTGTGTAGCATGACAATGCCCGCCCGGCATCTGCGTCCCTGGTGTGTGAATGTTGGGGATGCAGATGCTGGCTGGGCATAGGTCATGCGCGCATACGGCTGGGCGGGAAATTTAAAATATAAAAGTATTTTTAAATGTACCGCTTTGACGTTTAAAAAAAATACTTATTATTCAAACTGCCAGAGAGGTTTAAATAGTTGTCCTAACAAGTCCCACCATTTCTATCCCAGTCTGGGACTAGGGAGCAGTTTTTCTCCTTACAACAGTAAGACACATGTACATGTTTTGTTCACTATTCATTGTATGTGCATACCTTATTTTCTGAAAGCTCAGTTGGGTGTGAAATCTGTAAAGTAATTTTTTTCATGAATAAAAACTCATATGTGAATCTCAATAAATAAATAATTAAAAAATGGAACCTCAATGAACCTGAATTCTGTGTTGAAACACTTGTTGACTGCCGCTAAGTCAGCGTTTCTCTGTTCTAGAAATGTCCTAACGCTCCCTTTATTTATATTTGATTTAATAAAGTTCATGAGATCGATGAAGATCTTACCCCTAGGTTTGGATGACACCGGGGACAAACTCTTACAAATCATGTTCCCTTGGCATCAATTTATGAAGATGTCAGAATACAGACATTACCTGCCTAATGTTAGTTTATGTATGTTTATGATGTTCTATTGAAGTTCTCCTCCTCTGGACATGCCTTAGGGAGAACATTGCTGTATAGAGTTTTGAGTTACCATAAATATTATTTGTTACAAAACCTCCAGATTAAAAGTAGTTTCATTGTTTGAAAGGATGTAATTTTGCTTGCATTCAGTGTCAACATATTATGTTTGGATTGTTTCAGATGTTTTCTCTTTTTTTATTAGTATTTTTGATAAAGTTAAATAAATAAATTAAAAATGTATAAAAACAAAAATAAACAACGGGATTGGTAGTTCTAACTTCATTAGCTGCATGTGGATGCATTTCAGGACAGTGAACAGAAGTCAGATTTTCAGGAAGTCAGTTATTGCATCCTCCATCTCTTTCTCAGTACAAATGTCCACTCAGAATTTATCCCATATAAACTTCATATCTGACAGCCTGATACACTGATTAGTTTTTTTAAAAAAAAAAAAGGGGGAACAGACTCTCACCGCACTAGGTATCTCTGATCTGTGGAAGACCCGGGGAAAGGGCTCTTCTGTAGGAACAGGTGCTGTGATGGTGGCATTACTTGTGTCTCTTTCCTGGAGGTACAAGAAAAAAATACTAATTATTAATTGCACCTTTGTAAGTTTAAAACACAGATCACTCTAAACCACTGTTGATAGCGACACATGCACTGTGGATTTTTTGGATATAGTAATATAAATTTGCTCTGATAAAATGTCAAGCTTCATTCTATGACTATTTTAAACTTTAAGCTTTCCAGATTGCAGGGGTTCTAACCTCCAGGGCTCTTTCTAGAATGTGTAAAGTTAAACATAACTACATATTTTCGAAAATGTGTATGAATATTACTTAGAAGAAAATGCAAGCTGATTTTGTAAACATGGAGGATTCCAAGAATAAGGAGCTCACATATTTAAAGGTTTAATACACTTCATGTTATAACTCTGCAAGATCTAACTCCTAATACCCCAAATTCAAGTGGACTGTGTGAGGTGTGGAGACAGGAAACAGGTCTGTTTGCTCTGCGAAACTGTGACGCTCCTCTCCCTGTCACTATGCTCCTACTGCCCATCAATATCCATTGTTAGCACATATATACTGTTTATGCAACATCAGCAATACTGATTGGTTTCTTGTGTTGCTGCTCCCTCTCCAGCCTGAAATGTGCTGCACACCTGATTGCAAAATGCTAAAGTCAAGTCACTTACAGTTATTAAATATGCATGTATATAACTAAGTACATGTAAGAATGTAATAATGAATACATAGCTGCATTATACCTGAGTAGAGTTAAGCATTAAGCAAGTAAAATAAAGCTTAGTACCCGTCCTAAAAGCCAAGGATGGAAGCAGCCATTCTTTAAAGCCCAGGCAAATACAAAAGACACAAGGTGCCTTACAGGAATACATTGTAACTGTAGTTCTGCATACAAATGATAGAAGCGGCACAGTGGTTAATTTGAATCTTCTATATAGGCAGTACCAGCAGCAAGAAAACAATGGGTTAAATCGTGCCAAATGTATTTCTTTGATTGTAGTACATAGCTGAGAGGACCTACAGTCAGTATTAGGCTGGGGATCTATTATAGTGTGCTGGAAGATGCACAGAGAATCTCCATTCATTACCTTACTCATGGCAGGATCCACATGAATCTCTATGTTACTCTCTCACATCATAATTTTCAATACATGCAATACATAGACATTATTCCTGTACACCCATCATGTGACACAAAGCCTAGGCAATGATCACATGGTGCCTGACTACCAGGGGCATTGTGCTTGTTTCAATCCATAAGAAACTGCATACTTGTGACGTAAGAGGATGAACAACACACAGGCTGCATAGATAGATAGAAATTAGTCTTTTCAACCCTAAAATGGGTGTAGAGGGGTTTGTTTTTGTTAGTTATTGATGAAGTAGTAAACTTCCTCAATTTTTTCAATAAATTTCAAGTTTGGCCACCGACTTGGTCTAAGTTTTTAATTTCGGCCCTCTGTGTATTTGAGTTTGACACCCCTGCTTTATGCTGTCCCTGTAGAGTAGGGGTATAAGAGGAAAAAAAGGGGCAATCAGTAGGGAAAGCAGAGTGACAGAGAGATGAGCTTATCACTTTGCTGCTTCTCTTTTCACTTTCCAATCAGATTTTGAGGTGGGTCCAGGACGACCTGGGCTCAGAGGAAGAGACCATAAAAATGTTTGTCATTGGGCAGACACTTTGCGACAGAAAAAAAGTACTGTGGGAGAAATCTCTGGATTAAAGTTGAATATTACTGTTGTTTTATCTTTAATGGGTTATTTCATTTATACTATTTTAGGCTAGAAGAATTAGGAAGGTTAGAACCTCAGTAGGTTTTTTTTCAGTGTCTGTGTATTCCCTGGAAAGTTCTCACCACATTACTTAACAGGAGCTAATTTCTTAAATGACACAGATACCATAAATAATCCCAAAACAGGGTCTGAATTTTCCAGACATTATTCAAAACTAAAAACTTTCCTGGAGATGGCCTTTTTTAGCTTTGTCTGTTGTGGAATAAACGTTGACACAAAAAGGAGATGTGTAAAAAAACTCACAATAATTTTTGAGATAACAGCAGTAATATGATGATCATGTTGCTCCAATATATCTTCTGGATCAGCTTCAGCAAAACGGACTCGTGCGTCAGCAACCTTTGACTTTTTTGATGGTCCCGGTGTTAAGATTGGTGGCAAGTCGGGGAAATCTGAAAGACAAACAAATATCAGAATATATTTATTTCATAGTAATAATGAAATTATTAATTATGGAGGTAAATTTATACACCCATAAATAAACAATATGCACAATTTAAAAGATTCGAACAAGAAAGACCCTGTGATAACGTGGTAACGTGACACTTAGTCATGTTATACTACTTAAAAAAAAAAAAGAAAAAACTGTACATTGATGAAGCACAGCTGTGAGCTTTAGGTAAAAGAGCATTATATAGAAGACTATTACAGTGTTTACCAGCCAGATTCCCAACAAAAGAATAATTAGGTTCTCCTTTTTTATGAGGGGCAATATGCATAGCCTATAAATAAAATCCTGAAAAAAAAAACATTATCCTAAAGAGTAGGTAAAAATCAAACTTGGCAAAAAAAAAAAAGAATAGGTTTAAGGGCACCATGCAAGGTATTCAAGAACCCTATCATTGGTCAGAAAAATTAGAAAAAAGTACATGAAGCCTGTAAAAGAGGAAATAATCGTCCAATCAGTGGAGACTCCCACAGCAGCCACTGATATCTCAGATCAGAAGTGTCAGATGCCTGGTTCATGGCCAAGCACTGTGGTTCTACATGCTGCCACAGTATTGACATTGTAGCCAGCAGATAAAACACAACACTAAGCAAGAAACATGTATAGGGCAAATCCATCATGACAGAAATATGGAGCCTGACACAGCCCAGTTGCCTAGCTGACATGCTAATCTTCTGATCACTGATGGAAGTACGCACACAAGTATTTCTGACATTTTTTTTTTTTTAAATACAGGTAATCCCTGGGTTTAGGATATCCGACATATGGGCAACTCCTAGATACAATCTACAGAAGCTTGGTGGGGTGGAGGGGGCGGTTTGCATGACTTGCAGAAAAAAATCTTTTGCTAAACACAGCTGAGGTTGTGGGTGATCTTAGGGGGGTGAGCTCTTTCTGCAGCATTTTATAACTCTTTAATGACTAAGACAAACTCTGGAGCTGTTTATTTTTGCATATCAAAACACAGCTTGCTCCAGAAGTTAATGAATGTCAAGGCTACATAAAGTTTTTTTTTTTTGCTTTGTGATTAACTCACATCAACTCACAGGATTTTATACAGTAACTGACACCACACTGCCTAATAATATGTTCAGACAAACATCCGTCCTAATTGCATTTATAAAAATAATGTACCTGTTCCAACCTACATACAATTTCAACCTAAGAACAAACCTACAGTCCCTATCTTGTATGTAACCCAGGGACTACATGTACCCTGTGATGCTTCCCTGATCTGCATACTTGTTTCAGGTCAGGGATTCTGAAAGTATTAAAAGTGGCTAAAGCCAAGAAACTGGCATTTTCTAAAGCACGTAAGCAATGTTTCTCTCAGGTTAGTTATAACAAGTAAAATAACAGAAAGTCACGTGAAGTATGTACACAGCACACATCTATACCTTCCATAGACACGACATCTCTCTCCTCTGATGGTCCGCTTGTCTCTCTGCCTGTATCCTCACCCCCTTTCCTCTTATCACATTTTCTCACAACCTTTGCAGCTGCAGGGCCACCAGCAGCAAGAAACTGACTCTGAAACTTTAGTAGATCATCTTCGGACTCCCCGGGCTTGGGTCGTGATAACATCTTGGCATTCTTTCAGGAGATCTAGTACAAAACGTATGCACATCAACTCAACTATAAAAGTTAATCGGGACTTAAATGCAGTAATTAATGGATTATTATTTGTACAACAATATAACCTATTTTTGTTTTGATTAGACCAGCGAGAAGCAAGGGCTTCTGTCATATACAGTCTGCCACCGCCTTTAGAGGTAATGTGTCTATCTACATATGTTAAAAACAAAAAGTGCCAATATCACTGCGCATGCATGAGATTGAGCACTTTCTTTTTCCCATTATGGGAAAGTTCCTTGATGATACATGCCTGATCTTAGCCATGAGCAGAAGGAGCAGCCCTTGGATACTTTTGTCTTTACCATTGCGGCAGTAAAGACAAAATGGCAGGAAACCATTGTTCATTATATAAAATGGATATTGTTTTATATATGTTAAAAA